>NC_045434.1:217183481-217212717 GCF_002776525.5 Piliocolobus tephrosceles
CCAGCCTGGGTGACAGAGTGAAACTCTGTCTCAAAAAAAAAAAAAAAAAAAGAAAAAAGAAAGCCTCCGGTACTTCCCATGCTGGCTAATCAGATCCTTCTGCCCTGGGTCCTGGCCACCTTTCCACCTCGCTCTTCCTCTTCTTCTTCTTCCTCTCTACGTTCCAGGTTCCCTGATTTCACGTTGCAAATCTCAAGCCTCAAATCCTTCAGGTTTTGGCTGGAAAGATCACCTCGCTGGGGTGGCCTTCCTGGATGGCTCCATTCCTTCCACACACATCCCCTATTTTCCTTCTGTCTCCTGGAGCACTTGCTCGGTGACATCTCGGGCATGGGACCATCTGCATCGAGCTTATTTGGAGAGATGTGCAAGGCATCCCCTGCTGGCAGGACAGCACCCTGAGAACAGGGGTCTCCTGCCTGTTCACCACTGGTTCATGCAGGTTCCAGCTCTGTGCCTGGCCTGGAGCAGGGAATCAACACTGGATGAGGCTCAGAGACGCGGCAGGGGTGTGAAGCAGCTTTGTCCTCAGTCCCTGAGACCCATCCTTAATGGCAGGAAACCGCCTCCGGGGACTGACTACAGGTAGATGCTGATGCTGGGAGCCACAGACACGACGTGGAAGATCAGTGAGTGGGTGGCAGCCTGTGTCCCGAGCGCCAGACATCCCCGGCTATGCAGGGAAGGGAGCCTCTTCCAAGACTACAGGCATCTCACTCTGCTCTGTGTCTCAGGACGGAAAAGAGAAAGAGAGGTAGAGGGGGGAGAGACAGAGAGAGAGAGAGATGGTGCCAATCCTGCACCTTGAATGGCCATTTCCAGAGCCACGCTGGCTTTGCAGAGGGTGGAGAGGTTTCCTGCAAGACCAAGGTGTGGTCACAGCCTCTGGCCCAGGAAGAGGGTCTCATGTTGTCCACGTTCTGCCAAAACTCTGCTGCTCAAACTTCAGCTTCTTGGGTTTTTCTGTGCCACACTAGCACGTGAGCCTCTCATCTTGGCACTAAGCCCAGAGAAGGACTGAGGATCCCAGGCCAGCTGGGAAAGACAGATAAGCTGGGGCCTGGACCCCATGGCTGGAAAATAACGTGGCTGAAGGTGAACATCCACCCGAGGTTCCCTGGCCAAAAAGGGAAGCTGTGTGTATCTTGTAAAGCCATCTTCCAGATCGGGATCTGGGATAAATTCTGCCCTCTGCTGCCTGGAAGGAGATCCTCGGCTGGCCTGGCCCCGCTGGACTGCATGCTTCACAGTGGGTCACTGGGTGTAATGACCAATGTCTGCTTTTGCGGGGAAAAAAAAAAAAAAAAAAAAAAAAAAGCAAACAGGCTACTGCCAGGTGTCCCTGGGGCACAGTAGAATTTCTTGACAATCTGAAGTGGCCACTTTTCCCAAAGTTTTCGTGGTACTGTTCTCAGCTCAGCAAGCACAGCTTCCAGAAAGGTATGGATGTTGCTTTGAAAAATAGGCTCCTTTGAATAACAAAAGTTTGATACTCTTTTAATGTACATTTTGGAAGAACAAAGTGGGAAGGCACAGGTGCACTTCTCATTTTTTATTAGTTATGTCTTCAATGTGTTTTTGAAAATAATAATACTGCATGATTTATTTCTCACTTGCTTTGGATTCAACAGCTTTTATGACTTTGCAGGCTCCGTTCAGAATGAAGCGGCCTTGGCAAAGGGAAAGAGATCAACATTAACGAGGTTTGCTGAAATTTACCTGCTGCATGAAAGATGATCGTGAATTAATGTCCGAGAGCCAATGCAGGCCCGCTATCGAGGTCCCCTTCCTTGGAGCATAAAGGCCAGCTTCACTTTGTCCAGAGCAATCTGGCCCCACCACGAAGGTGGTCTGAGGCAAGAATGTGTTGGAATCTATCAAATCTACGGTCCACATCTGCCCAGGAGCCACTGGCATTCCGGACAACCACTTACAGGAAAATGAACTTGGCTGCCTTTGGGTCCCAAACATGCACATGGATTAGACTTAGAAGGCAACGGTGTGGTAACAAACGACCGCATCATCATTAAAAATGCACTTGGAGAGGCTTCCCAGCCATACGAGAGAGAAGTAGCTCCACTGGCTCTTAAGCCTTAATTAAATGTTTTCGTATTAATTGCTATTTATTTAGGCACAATAAGGACCCCAGCAAATCTGAGAGATGTTTCTGGCTATTCTGCACCAGATGCTCATGTCCAGGCATTAATTGCAAGATTCAGGGGATACTTAGAATCCCAACGCTTTCATCCTAGTGAGTGATAAACGGTCTGTCCCGCAAGCGGCAACGGAATCTTATAAGCATTTATCAAGGACTAACGAGGCTGTGTGCGCAGCCCGCCTGGTCCGCAGCTACTGAGGAGGCCACCAGGAGTGGGCTGTGGCTTCGTGTCGGCAGATTCTGAGGCTGAGTGCAGCTGCCTTCAGTAAGTCTCACAGGCTCTTCTGAACTCTGCGGATGGCCTACCTGAGAGCCACAGGGAGGGGGTCAGCTCTTTAGACGCAGAGATGTTTCCTTGTGTAAATGCTGGTGGTCCCAAAACAGCTCCTCAGGCACAGCTGGGAAGCGGGGTCCACCTGGGGCCCATCTGGGAGCACCCGTATCTCTTGCCTTTGCCTGGGCTGTAGCACAGGGATAGCCCACCAGCAGTGTTTCTGGGGGGTCTTCAGTGCCCTGTGCTGCTGGAAGGGGTGGACCAGGCTGAGGAGACACGAAGGTTTTCTGGGGCAAATGAGTAAATAAAACACCTTTTTTCTGCCCTATTTTATCTTTTTTTTTTTTTTGAAAAGTAAGCGCTGCAGCTTCCTGTTCTAATGGAAAAGAAGGATCCCGGGGCTCAGGCCTTTGGAGTGGGCAGGGGGCGTCCCGGAGCCAGGCAGCCATCGGGCGATCCAGCCCCACCACTTACAACCTGACTGACCTCGGCCAAGTCATTTAACCGCCCACTGCCTCAGCCTCCCCACTTGTAAAAGGAATTGCTGGGAGGACTGGGTAAGTACAATGTGTTCCACGAGCTGTCGTGCAAACATTAGAAAGCCGTCCCCTCTCCCCTAGGCAGCTGACCTCGGCCAAGTCATTTAACAGCCCACTGCCTCAGTTTCCCCACTTGTAAACAAGACTGCTGGGAGGACCGAGCAAGTAAAACGTGTTCCACGAGCTGCCGTACAAGTATCTATATTAGGTAGCTGTCCGCTCGAGTTGACCTCTCCAGTTCTGTGGGCCTGTGGCTCTTGGTGGAAGGGACTGAGGGTCTTTGACCCTAAGGCCCTGCATCTCCCAGGTCAATGAATTACGCATTAACAAATTTTAAAAAGCATAACAGAGATGCCGGCAACCACCAGGACCCAGTCCCTACAGAGGCCTTAAAACCAGGCGGGTCGAGGACTACACAGCTAGCAAGCCGGCTTGCTGTGGCTAGCTTGGTTGGCACTCCAAAGGGGGTTCCCTTCATGAGGGGCGCTGCGGTGAGGCAGACAAAGGCACTGGCTTCTGACGGATGCTCTAGGCTGCACATCCCCCCACTGAATGGTGGGGGACAACCTGCCTCTTACCTGCCGCAGCAGAGGCCCTTGCAGGGCAGCTCGGTTCCCATTCTAATCTAATTACATTTCTTTGCCAGTTGGCAGAACATATTGGCTTCAGGATAAGGAGTGAGGGCTGGAGATTTGATTTGGAGCAAACACGCGGTCCATTAGTGCCAGGATGAGGAACTGACCGATTCACTCCCTTCTCTGACTACAGCCGGTTCCCTGGCCACAGCGAGGTGCAGCCGGCTGAGTCCTCCAGACCTTCCCTGTCCCCGGGCCCCTGACGACGTTGCCCATTCAGTCCTCCATATCAGAAGGTGGGCAAAAGGTAAGAAAAAGCTATTTTCAAATATTGGCATTTCATCCTAGAAATAGGGCTCCCTACTCATGGAAAGGATCAGAGGTCACCTTTGGAAGGAAGCAAGATGAGGATGCAGAGAAAGCCCAGCATCGAAAAGAACCATGAAAACCACACGAACACCTCAGGTCGCACCCATGGGCCGTGCTTATAGAATGCGTGGGATGTGTGGCCATGAGGGCGAAATGCTCTCTCCCCTCAGCAGCCCGAGTGCTCCGAAGACTCAGCACAGAAGGAGGCAATTTAACGTTAGCATTAAAGTTAATATCACTGAAAGCAAACCAAATGTTCCCATCCAGCAGAGCGTGGAAAATTCATCCTGTTTTGGTGCCGGTTCCTGGCTTCAAATTAGTAGATGTCTCAACTCTTCCCTTTCTTTCTTTATCATTTTCTTTCTTATCTTTTATTTTTATATTTCAAAATTGTATTTTAATTCTGCCTTGCGCCCTCCCCCGATGTAAAGACATGTGATGGGGGTGCGATTCCTGCCTCCCTAGCCGCTGCCCTAATCTCTTCCTGTTGTGGGAAATGAGAGCTGTAGTTGTCGCTTGTTTCGGGGAATGACTTTCCTTGCTATGTAGGCCACGGGCGTCGTGGCCTTCCTGAGGGAAGGAGTGGCACTGATAAGCAGTGAGGACGTGGAATCAGGGTGTGTGCGTGTCTGTTACTCTCCTCCCCTGGGATAGGGAGGGCACTTCTACCAAATCCAACATCAAGATCAAAAGGCCAGGTCCCTGGCTCATGTTCAGAGAAGTGATGCCATTGGAAATCCACCCACCGTGTCTAAAATGGTTCCCAATTATCCCAAAGAGTACAGGAGAGGGCAGCGGGGAGGGGAGGAAAGGGAAGGAAAACAGGAATGCCCAAAGAGAGGTACCTACCATGAAATAGACACATGGCGTCTGCCCTGCCCCCAGGAGGTAAAAAAGACTTCGGCCAGTCAGCAGGAGATTTCAAACCATTTCTCAGACACGAAGGCCACAGGAATAAGATGCCGATCAGAAGAGGAGGGTCTGCGGTGAACAGAAAAATGGGCTTTGGCGTGCTGGTACCTGACACATGACAGGCAAGCCGGAGCAGGCCTGCGGTGGAGACTGACTGGCTTCTTGAGAAAGGAAGCACTAATGTGGACCCCTGGCCTTGCCAGGAAGGGACCCCCCCCCCCCGCCATTCCCTGTGGCTGGGAGAAGTCCTCACACACAAATGCTTTCTACCCTGGCAGGCTTTGGAGGACACAGACCGAGGGATCTGGGCACACGAGCACTTTGCTGTGCAGGCTGTGCTGTCTCCAGATTTTCGTTTTTGAATTTGCAGGATTAGCCCAGAGCCTGGAGTCTCTGCCTCTGATGGCAGATTTGACCCACTTTATTGCACATGACAGAAAGGATGGAACCTGGCTCCCAAAACGTCTCCCCCATATTTTGTCACCTTTGAGACTAAGCTATTATTTCCCAAGGCCGGTGAAACTCAACAGAGCATGACCTTGGGCCAAAAGGCAAGAACTCGTTCCATCCGATGCTTCCGTGCCAGGGCCTGAGAGCACCAGCTGTGCCAACTCCGCTCTTGGACGTCCCCCCCACCCCACCTCCCTGCACAACACAAGCACAGAAGGTGGGACAAGTGAAGCACCAGAGGCCAGCCCACGGCCCTCTGCCCTCTACCCACACAGCCCAAGCAGTCGCTGGCCCAGATTCATATCCAAGCCAACATCCACATATTCAGTGAAATGGTTTGGAAATCTGTTAGCCAGTTATTTGTGAACTCAGCCTTCTGGAAGGCTGGAATGGCACCCATGAGCTCCCCAAATGTCTGAGTGTAAAACCACTGAGGTTTAGAACAACAGTTCTGAGGCTCTGAGCGCCACCGTTCTCCCCTGCAAGGAAAGGGAACGTCTAAGACAGAGAATATCACAGATGGCAGAATGCAACGTGGACATGCAAGAAGAGGCGTGGCCAGAAGGTATTTCAGGAACATCTGCTCATTCTAGCCAACAGGACAAAGACACGTTAACCATGGATGCGACAGCCCCAGCAGCCCTCGCTCTCCAAGGCCCCTGAACAAATCAGCAAATAGAACGAAAGGGAGCACGCAGCCAGCCCCTTCTAAAACAACTCGAATCCAGTCACCTTGCCCTGGGTTCCAGGGGAGCCCTTTCCGGGGGCCTGGGGCAGTGTTACCCTGGGTGCTAATTCTGTTGCTCACGGTGGACCCTTCGAGGCAGCCTCCCAGCCTCCTCCTTTCTTCAAGTTGTTGGAGATTGTTTTATTTTAATTTACAAAACGATGCATACATGTATGTTCACTTAAAGAAAAGCTTATTGATATTTTAATTTAATTCTGGACAAACCTTTGAAAGCTGACTCAAGGGTTTCTTAAATATTCCCGCGGATGGTTGTGGGGTATATTTTCTTTGAGGGATTACACATGAATAATAAAAAAGGAGAAGCATTTAGTAACATACGTCCGGTCCGGGAGTCTGGTCGGTATCTGATAGTTTTGCTAAATTTGCCGCTGACATTTTATTGACAGGGCTCAGAGACACTGACTCTGGTGGGAGGCTGTTGTGATCTGTTGATATTTAGGAGGCCGATAACCACCACAGGGCTGGCCTTTGAGCTCTGGGGCATGAAGGATGACAGCTCAGAGCGAGGGCTGGGAGACTATGCATTTCCCGCCACTGCCCACGGCCAGGGGTCTGGAAGGAAATTCCAGGCACTGTGTTCTCTGGGAGCAGCTGAACCCCTGTTGCTGTCAACCCTGCCTCTCTTGTTTTGCCAAATTAGCAGTCGCCTTGGCTCGGGCCCTCAAAACCACCTCAGGGAAGACCTAAACCGACCAACAGCTCTCAGCTCAGCCACGCCGGCCCCCGGGGGTCGGGACCACCAAGAGCTTCACGGCTACAGGGTCTAGCAGAGCCCAAACTTACCGGTTTCCATTAAACGTGGATTTGTACTCCCCCGTCGTCGAGTGCAGCGTCTCGTCGGTGTACACAGGCACAGACGCCCTGACGCACTCGTGTGAACACTGCAGGGTCTCGTTATAGGCCGTGAATATGTCCAGGCTGCTGGGCACCCGGGCCGAGGTGAAGTCCGTCAGGTTCTGGCAGCTCTCTTCCTGCTGGTTGGTCTTCCGCTGGTGGCTGTTCCTACGAGTGTTCCCGCTTTGGGCACAGCTGGAAAAGAAAGAGGCTGGGGTGGGGGGACGGGCAGAGGCCAGAAACCCACAAGCACAACTCCAGACTTCCATTGTGGGTCTTTCGCTTGCAGGCATGAGCTACGCATCATTTCATATTAAACGGTAATTCCCAGCCTCTTCAGAAAGATCAACCACAATCAAGCAATCAACTCTTTTTTTTAAAAAAAAAATGAAATTTGAATTTTAAATATGGCTATTACAGCAGGGAGGATGAGGGGTAAGTGGTGAGCCATGTGATGGCAGAGCTAGGGACCTGCTTCACTAAACAGCATCAGCCAGACCATGGTGCTGACTCAGTGTCCCCATGAACGCCTCAACGGGATAAAAGCCGTGGTGGGTCCTTCCTGCCAGAGGGGCCTAGAGCGTGTGGAAAGCTTTGGGTACAGGTTGGGGTGGTCCGTTCCTTCATCTCAGAATGGACAGTGGGCCCGTCTTTGGGGAAAGCGGGTGCGTGAGAAAGCCCCCGTCCTCAGCCCCACCCGGGGACACGTACACAAGCTGGAAATGACGAGCTGGTGTGTCCTTCATCCCTGATCAAGTCTGCGGAGGGAAGTGTCCTGCCTGCCCTGCCCGTTATGGTCTAGCTCCTGTGAACCACAGGGGCTTCCAGAGGCCACTTACAGTGACCATGGGACTTCCACCCCCGTCTCTCCAGGGATTTGAGAAAGCAAGAATCGGGGCCGCTGGATGCCGCTTCTATGATGAGAGCACGGGACGGACAAGGGGGCTGGCTGGGAGGCCCCTCCCCTGCTGGATGGGGAGCCCACGCTGGGGGCCATTTCCCCTGCCCACCCCTTCCCCTTCATGCTCAGGGCCTGTGCACAGGGAGGGGCTACACGAAGGCAAGGGGCAGGGGGGGGTGCGCCTGTCTCCTAAGTCTTGGTTATTTCCTGCGTTGGTTTTCCCAAGGAAAGAATCCCGATTCCTGGAGTAGAAGCCCCCTACCCCATACACCAAGGTCAGAAGGTGAATGCCAAACCCAGGGGGCAGCCCCCCCAAAAAAGTCTTCCTCAGAGGGAGCTCAGGTTCATCGAACTTGCTCATCCAGCCTCCCGGGCTGTTCTCCCAAAGGGCTCTTTGAAGGTCTGCTATAAGCCCGAGCGTGGGAAAAGCAAGATGAAGGCTTGTCATCAACCTGTCACAGAAGAGGCTACAAAGTCCCCTGTCTCTGGGGAGACAAAGCCCTTCACCGAGATGGCCAGTGGGATGTGTCCTTCCATACGCCCACACAGTCCAGGGGTCCAAAGCCCCTCCTCTGGCCAGCCCCTGCCTAAGAAGCCCCGCTGTGAGCTCCGTGTTGTTCTCTCATCGCCTGTCTCCAGAAAGTGCCCGGGGTCCCAGTTTGCTACCTATCAGGAGGTGGCTTTGAGCCCTCGCTAGCCGAGTGGGAGGTCTGTTGTGGGCTGTGCTACCTCCCACCCTCCCGTGGCCTGCCAAGGGGTCCCACCTCCTCTGATCCCAGGACCTGGCTTCTTCTCTCTCACTTTCTTGTGTTCCCCTGTGATTCTGAGGCTCTGTTGCACCTTCCACCATCAGCCCTGTCTGATTCATATGGCTGTGTGCAGGCAGCAGGGGGACCATTTGGGTCTGTTTTTCTATGAGGGAGTTTTAAGCCTGGATGCTGAAAGGAGACACAGTTGCTGGAGGAGTGGCTGCAGGCAGGTGAGGTCCCCAAGGCGCTTTTGAGCAGCAGGGTCTCCCAGCAGTCCCCTGATTTCTCAGGGGCTTATCAGGTGTGTACACCCAGCAAGGCCAGCCTCAAAGTAGGCCAATTTCCAGGAGGAAATAGGCAAAGGCAGGCTGCCTGGAGCAAAGCAGTAACCTAGTTCAGCACACAGAGTGGCTTTGAGAGGAACGAAGAATACAAAGAGGCCTGGTTCAGCAACCGGCCGCCAAGCCTGGGTGAGGGATGTGGGATCCCGCTGGGTGCTGGCAGAAGAGCCCCATCCCTACCTTTCCAGGAAAGGGGCAGAGGAGACAAGAAATAGGGACTGTGTTCTGGGTGGACAACATCCCAATGGACACTGGTATCGAGAAAAAGAATCTGGAACCCGGGACCCAACACACCCCGAGAAGCTCTGTCATGAAGGCTGGGCTCGCTGGCCTTCTGCAGGGAAACCAGGATCGGGGCCGGGCCAAAGGGCAGCGCTGGACGGCGAGCAGCCAGTGGCAGCTGAACTGCCTGGGGCAGAAGCCAGCAGAACAGGCTGGCTTTGAAAAGCGGGGGCCTTTCTGTGTTCACCACCCAGGGACCCCTGCAGTCCCCCATTTCTGGGCCAGAAGGGCCCAGGGAGCCTTACCAATTTTTTAAGACAAGAGTTGTGATGAGAGCAGCTATGACCATGATGAGGGAGACGGTGATGGTGATGATCTGATGGACAGCCAGACCTGGAAAGAAGGAAAGAGGGAAGAGGGCACCCGTGAAACCAGGTTCAGGAGGCGAGGGGGGGGCCGGGAAAGGTGAAGGCACATTTCCCCAACCCAGCTGGGGATGCCAGGTCCCATCCACAGCGGGGAACTCGGGGCAGCATGACAGGTGCTCAGTTCTCTCCTCCTGGACTGCAGGCCCTGGGCATGAGGCTGCTCTCACCTGGGGTCCAGGAAGGGGGAGCTCCAGCTCTGGGCTTTCTCCTTCCACCACCCTCTCAGTCTCCAAGCCATGACTTGGATCATGGGCAGCTGTGTTCTTTCCTGCACCTGCCAAACCCTTCACCTACCTCGTCTACCCGGCGGCAGGTCAGCTCTGGGTGAGATATTCCCCGTGACCCCTTTCTCCCCTGACACTCTGGCCAGTTCCGCTCTTCTATTCTGGAACTGTGAGCCCCAGGGCTGCTGGCCTATGAGTGGGAGCGGGGTTTGCCTGACCCAGGGGGAGCCAGGATGGGCCAGTACATATTGGGGAGGTAAAAAGAAGAGCACATGGGGTGACACCCTCACAGACACAGGTCACGGGGTGGCATCTTCCTCTTTCCAGAGTCCTCGCTAAGAAGTTCACTGCTTCATGAGGTTTCAGGAATGAAAGTGTCAGGCCAAGGGTGGATGCTTCCCACAGCCCCAAAGGAAAATCTATGGTCTAGCCTTGTTGCCCTGGCCCCAATCCCTGAATGGGGAGGTGGGAGGCACTGGAATCGGCAGGACAGGGACCAGCCACTTCAGAAGTGGGGCAGGTAGAGCTCTGGCCACGAGCTGTTTGCTGACACCCACAAGCACGATGGCAGAAAGCAGGGATTCTCTCCCGTCCCCCACCTCTGTCCCAAAATCTTCTGCAACATTTGCCACTAACCACAGACACAGGACTGGGGAGACAGGAAGGCAGGTCTGCAACAGCTCCTGCCTCTGGTCCCTATGCCAGACCACCTTCTCTGACTACACATCTGTCACATACTTCCTGGGACATATAGGATGCTGGGGACATTACTAGCCAGCCAGGGCTACCCCGAAGGTCCACTTCAGCACCTGAGAAGCTGGAAGATCAGGGCAGTGAGGCAGTCCGCCAAGCCCCCAGGTGGCAGCACTTCCTCCAACTCATCTCCCCGTGTCCTACCACCTGAGATCCAAGCAACGGTCCTGTCTCCACCTGGGATTCCGTCTTGGTGTCTGCTTTGCAGAGACCTGCCCCTCACACCTAACCAACCTCTTGGGCTGCTGGGGTGAGAAAACTGCATGTGCGTGTTTCAGCATGGTGGGTTTCAGTGTCAAGATTTTTCTGGCAGCCTCCCAAGGACAGTCTCTTAAACAGATGTTACCTCTCTACTGGATATGATCCTCATGGGGGAAATTATTCATAAATGATTAAACGCTGGCACGGCCAGAAAACAAGCTTTGTCTTCCTGTTTCCCCCTCTCTGGGGGTAATTGTTGTTTTTCACGAGGGATTCCCCTCCAGGACCCACAGAATAACAACACCTGGCAAGCAGTGGAGCAGACACATGAGTGTGGCGGGTCTCTCCCAAGCCCTCTTCTACCCATTGATTCAGAAACTGTTTGTTTTGCACCTATTGTGTGCTTGCTGCACTAGTAATGCTCACCCATAGGCAACAGCTGCTCTGATGCCCCCTGAATAAAGGTGCTGCAGTCACTGCACTTCTGGCCAATGACCTCTCATAAACCTGTGCCCCAGCTGTGGCACCTGCTGTAAACCTTCGGGCAAGTCCCTTCTCTGGGACTGTCAAGTTGGTTTGCTAATGAGTTGAAAGCTAAGTTATGCCACAGGGACCACCCCTAATCCCACCAACAGTGCAGTGTCTACCAGCTCTGGTAATCCTTATGTGCCAAGTTTCATGAGACCCAACTCAGACCTCGTGTGCAGAGGAAGGATTGAAGAGGATGGACAGCTGTGGAAGGTGGGTTGCCTGTGCAGTTTCCTCTTGCTCTCTACCCACACACTCCCTCTGGCCCAGTCAAGAGAAAGCCACGCTGTCACGAAGCGTATGTGCTCATCCTGTGTCTGTGCTTCTTGTGATGAGAAGGAGGTTGCCGCTGCTGCTGCTGATGGCGATAGTGATGGTGGTGATGATGGTAATGATAATGATGGTGATGGTGATGATGATGGTGATAATGATGGTGATGATAATAGTGATGGTGATGGTGGTGATGATGGTAATGATAATGATGGTGATGGTGATGATGATGATAATGATGGTGATGATAATAGTGATGGTGATGGTGGTGATGATGGTAATGATAATGATGGTGATGGTGATGATGGTGATAATGATGGTGATAATAGTGATGGTGATGGTGGTGTGGTGATGATAGTAACGATAATGATAGTGATGGTGATGACGGTGATGGTGGTGGTGATGGTGATGATGGTAATGATGGGAATGGTGATGATGGTGATGATAATGATGGTGATGATGATAACGGTGATGGCGATGAAGATGGTGGTGATGGTGATAATGACAGTGATGGTAATGATGGTGGTGATGGTGATGGTGGTAATAATGGTGATGGTGATAATGATGATAGTGATGGTAATGATGATGATGGTAATAATGACAGTGATGGTGATGAAGGTGATAGTGATGTGATGATGGTAATGATAATGACAGTGATGCTGCTGACAATGATAGTGATATGATAAAGGTGATGGTGATGATGGTGAAGGTGATGCTGATGATAATGTGATCTTAGCTTCATGATGTATCATTAAACTTGTAACTAAGAGGTAAAAAATCAGAAACCAAGTTAACAGAAAGAAGGGTAATGATCTACTTCTGATATTGGCCTCGCCCTAGAGGCCCTTCTCCTGCCTTTTGTGTAAATTTTCTTCATAGATTTCCCACATTAAAACGTGAAGGGTGCATTATGGGCTAACCACCAGCTAAGAAGGTCTGGGCAGACACACACCCGCAATACAACAGCTATGCTTTCTACAGGACCCCTAGATGCACCTAGCTAAGCCTTCACACCTGGTATCGATTTAACCCATCTCCACCCTGCATTTTTTTGTATCTGTCTGACAAACTGGGTGCCTGATGCTAAAGAGGAAAAATGACTTTCCTTGGTCAGCAAGCAGAGCCTGGACAAAGGTAATTCTCTGCTGTAGCGTCCCCAAGAAAACCAAACATCTAAATCCAAATCCCACACACCTGTGGCCACATTCTGTTGTTAAATAAGTTCAAGATCAACAGTTGACTGCCCCTGCAGAGACTTTTCTTGCAAAGTAAACAGCCGTGTGCTTCAAAAGCTGGAGCGTGGGTTTTAATGGGTTCCCGGGCTCCTCCTTAGGAAGTTACAACCTATGAGAATAAACTACAGACCCTCATGATGGTTGGACAAGGACTGGGACTTCTGACAAGTGGTCCCAATAATATTTCTAGGAAGCAGGCTGAAATATGGAAAATTCATAAGGGCTCTTCATTATTTCCTCTCTTTGGAAGGCTGCTCACTTAGAAGAAAGCAAAATAACACAGGAGAAGTCATGCATGTGGTGTTTACAGCATGTGCCCCATTATTTCGTCTTCCCAAGAGCCAGGAGTAGTTTCCTCTATGTGGAAATCTTCATGTGGATCCCAGGTAGACAAACCTTTTCTTAAGGGACCAGACAGTAAATATTTTAGGCTTACAGGTAGTATGGCCTCAGTCACAACTACTCAACTCCGCCATTGTAGCAAAAACAAAAGCAGCCACAGGCAATGGGCAAAGAAGCAAATGGGGCTGTTTTCCAATAAAACTTGATTTACAAAAACAGGCAGTGGCTATGTTTGGCCCATGGACCACAGTTTACAGATACATGATTTAAGTGAGTAGCTCAAGGTGGCTCTGCTTATAGATTAAATAAAGGCATATTCCTATTTGGGATGATTGGTTAATGCTTGGAATCAAACTGCAATCTTTTAGTTTGAAGGACTAGAACCATCCCCCTCCACCATCAAAGCTTTGCTGTGTGCCGGTATCTTCACTGGTCACTGTTCAGCCGGTTTCAGAGAGACCCACAGCCTCTAGTTTATGGCTGGCTCTTAACACCCAGCAGCAGCGGCCTCATCCTGCTGGGTTTGTCCATATGAAGCCACTTGACAATAAATCACTTTGCATGAGGGTTTCCCTTGAGAAGTCAATTACACAGGATTTTTGATTTTGGGAAATCAAAACTCAGAAATTTACCAATTGATTCCTTCGATGGCTCTTAGAAATATTTCAGCCACGTCTATCTCAATATTCTCCATGTTATAAAGAAACAGCATCTTGCCAAACACAAGAAAGTTCAGATTATGGAATCATTGTGTGGAGAGGGACCATCTCTTATTGGTCTGTGGAAAGGACTTTTCCCACACTACACAAATGGCACCATTCTCAGGAGGCTTCGACATTTCTCCTTCTTCACTCATGTCTCTCCTTCTTCACTCATGTCTCGCTCAATACTCTCACCTTAAATAACATTCCCTCTGGTCAAGTTTCTGGTGGCTATTAGCTACCTCGGGCAGGAACACCTGTCCCATAAACCCTGTGGCCCCTGAGCAATCCTGGAAAGGTTTTCATGTCAGCTGTCCAGGGGCTATGACTGGATTGACAATGATGTCATCTAAAGGGAGCACACACTCTATGCCCTCAAGGAAGGAACACACAAGCAAACTTTTCCCTCTCCACTTCCAAGGTCAACACTGAATCCCATCTTCAAACTCTTTGCAATTCAGACCTGGTCCCGGAGCTCAGAAGCATGCTGTGTAGGAATTCCTGCTTCCCCTTCCTGACAGGTGTTATTGTTCCTGCTAATTTGGGGGCTTTTTCTGCTTCTGGTAATTGCCACTGTATACTAATGCGTGAGGAATCAGCTGTCATCCAGATAATGAAAAATTATCCCTAGAAAAATGGATGGGGACTGATGGATTACCAAGCTCTGCATCCATCAATAGGGCTTTTATGGTTATATTTGTGGTGGTTTGTAATAAGATCAGGCCCTGAAGATTGATGTGGAAGTTTGTAATCCATCTCTGGGTCTGAACAAGGTCTTATTAAATGAAGCTGAATCAAACACAGGCCATTGTCCATAGCAAAAACAAACCCACCAGGGGCTTTCTTTCTAGGACGTGAGGCACGTTTGGCTGGTACACTTGGAGGAGGGCAGGAGTGATGGTCCTGGAATTGGCCAAGGCAAACAGATTGTTGTGCGTATCATAGCTGATTTCACAACACAGGAGTCTGCAGCGTCTGAATTATGCAAACAAAGAGCCATGGCCACAGGACACAAAAATGTCTGTCATGCTACAAGGGTAAGTATGACAGGTGACAGGTGATATTGGGACCCAAAGTGCCAATTCCATCCCAAAAAAGCCGTTCCTTTCCCACAGAGACCTGCAAAATGTCAATTTCACTGCAGTCTTTGAAAAAGAGTCTCTGGGAACACGTTGGCCTGACTAGGGAGAAGCTCACAGTACCCAATGGTGGACAGATGAGAGGCAGCTTGACTTGCTAGAGCTGGAGGAACCTCGGCCATTAGGCTTAGTCTGAGTCAGTTGCTCACCTCCTGGGAACAGGCCGCTAAGAAAAAAAAAAACGCATCTTCCAAAACTGGGATGCTCACAGCAGAACAAGGCCACCAGCTTTTATGGCAGGGACACAAAGGAGTGTGCTGTTTTCTGAGTGACCCCGCAGAGTCTTCCAAGGGGTGAACGTATTCGTCAGGGTTCTCCAGAGAGACAAAACCAATGAAATATAGAGATCTATAAGAAGAGATTTATCATGGGATTGGCTCATGTGATTATGAAGGCTAAGAAATCCCATGATCTTCTGTCTGCCAGCTGGAGAACCAGGAAAATTGGTGGTGTCACTCAGTCCAAGGCCAAGGGGGTTTGGGTCGGTGGGCAGGGACACTGGTGGAAGTACCAGAGTCTAAAGGCCCAAGAACCAGGAGCTCTGATGTCCAAGTCCAAGGGCAGGAGAAGACAGATGTCCCAGCTCTGTCTGATCTCTCTCTCTCTCTCTCTCTCTATATATATATATGTGTGTGTGTATATATATGTATATATATATGAGAATAAACTGCAGACCCTATGGTCATGACAGTTGGACACGGACTGCGTGTTTTGACATGTGGTCCCAATAATATTTGTAGGAAACAGGCTGAAATATGGAAAATCCACAAGGGGTCCTCATTATTCTCTCTCTTTGGAAGGCATGGGGGGAGGGAGAGAAGGAGAGAGAGAAAGCAGGGGAGAAAGAGGGAGGGAGGGGGAGGCGAGAGGAGGGAGAGAAGGGGGAGAGAGAGAGGGAGGGGGAGAGGGAGAAAGAGAGAGACAGAGGGAGAGGGAGAAAGGGGGATAGAGAAGGAGGGAGAGGAGGGAGGGAGAGGGAGAGAAGAGAATTTGCCCTTTCTTCATCTTTTTGGTTCTACCTGGGCCCTCAATAGATCGGATGCTGCCCACCCACGTGGCTGAATGGGGGTCTTCCATACTCAGTCCACTAATTCATGTGCCAATCTCTTCCACAAACACCTTCACAGACACCCCTGGAAACCATGCTTTATCAGCGCCCTGGGCATTCCTCAGGTCAGTCAGGGTGATGCATAAAATTCACCATCACAGGGGGTGATGGCCTGGCTCAGGGAAGTGCTTCAAGACGACACTACGTGGAGATAAAGTCTCTTCTCATCGGAAGATGAGACAGGATCACACACTACAGAAACAGAACTCCCCATAAGGAAACACCCTGCTGACATCTCACGGGACTTAGCTTGGACACAACAACACAGTGAAGGGCAGTCCCCAGGGAATCGCCCCAAAGGGCCTAGGCAGGTGGAGCAGTGGTCCTTAGCTGGGGACATCTGGAATGTCTGGAGACACTTTGGGTTGTCATAGCTGTGGGTGGGGAGTGGTTCTACATCTAATGGGTAAGGGCCAAAGATGATGGCAGATGTCCTCCGAGGCACAAGACAAGTCCACAGGATAGATATCATTGCAGCTGAATCCTTGGGTTGGAGGGTTACTGACCCTCAGTGTGCCTCATAGGGTGAGGTGTGAGTCCATCCCCGGTTGTTTCCTCTTAACACCCCTTCTCCCTCCAATGCTTTCCTTATCAATAACAAAGCCAGGCGGGGAGAGAGGTCATAGGGTTGACATCGTGGAGCCACCATAGAGCCCCCCCAAGCTTCTTGGTAGAGGGTGCTAACCCTTGTGCCAAATAGTGCGTCCACAGCTCACTACAGCAGCATGAGGTGGGCACAAATATGTTCCCCAAGTCCAGAAAGAGGGTAAGGGATTTTCCCAAGGTTGCACAGTGCCATTTGGGGTCCCCACAATCACCCCAGAAGGGAGACTCACAGAACTCAGAAAGCCATTATATTCTTGATCATAGTTTATCACAGCAGAAGGAAGAGCACCAGGAAGAAAGGCATAGGACAGAGTCCAAGGGAGACCAGGCACGAGCTTCCGGATGTCACCTTGCAGTGGAGAAATGTGGACAGCACTGTCTCATCCCAGCAATAATGTGTGACAATACTCATGAAATATCGGAGAAGCTCCCTTGGGCCTTGACACCCAGTGTTTGTGCTGGGCTCTGCCATAGGTGACCCTTGGCATGGCTGACCCCAGTCTCCAGCCCCTCTGAAGGCCAAGCTAATACCACAACACCCCACAACCCCAGTTCCCACCATAAGTTGTACCGTTGTATTATCTGGCCAGGCCCAAGGCCCCCAGGCAAAAAAGACACACTTATCAGGCAGGATATTCCAAGGGCTTAGGAATTGGGGGCAAGGACATTTCTTTGGGCAAAATTAACCCTGTACTGCACACACAGCTAAGACATGGCAGACATGGAATTCAACAGGCTTGCTCCAGGCTTCAGCCCCTCACTGCTGTCCGGCACAGCCTTT
Organism: Piliocolobus tephrosceles; assembly: GCF_002776525.5. Lineage (NCBI taxonomy): Eukaryota > Metazoa > Chordata > Mammalia > Primates > Cercopithecidae > Piliocolobus > Piliocolobus tephrosceles. The sequence goes on from NC_045434.1 coordinate 217,200,870, forward strand.
TGGAGGGTTGTAAGAAGCATAGTTACATCATGTTAGGCATAACTATGACCTTGTTATTGTCTTTATTTGAAGATTATGTATAATTTCAGGAGATATGTATGGGTTCAAGTTGACAAGGGGTGGACTTGTGATGGTTAATATTGAGTGTCAACTTGATTTGATTGAAGGATGCAAAGTATTGTTTCTGATGGGTCTGTGAGGGTGTCACCAAAGGAGATTAACATTTGAGTCAGTGAACTGGGAGAGGCTGACCCATCCTCAATCTGGGTGGGCACGATCGAATCAGCTGCCAGCACGGCCGGAATAAAAGCAGGCAGAAGAATGTGAGAAGACCAGACGGGTTTAATCTTCTGGCCTCCAGCTTTCTCCCATGTTGGATGCTTCCTGCCCTCAAACATCGGACTCCAAGTTCTTCAGCTTTGGGACGTAGACTGACTTCCCTGCTCCTCAGCTTGCAGAAGGCCTATTGTAGGAATTGTGGGACCTCATCTTGTGAACGTGTAAGTCAATTCTCCTTAATGAACTCCCCTTTAGATATACATCAATCCTATTAGTTCTGTCCCTCTAGAGAACCCTGACCAATGCAGATTTTCGTTGTTTTCTGCACAGGGATGGTCAATGGTCATGGCATCACGGTCTAGAGAGACTTGGAGATCTTCCTAAGTATCTGTCTGGCTGGGGGCTCCAGAAGGGACCTGAAGTTGTCCTCATGTCCCTTGACCCTAGGACCAGCTACCAATGTCACCCATGGGTTTCTTTGTATTTGAAGATTGCTCTGAGCTTGAGAACACAGAGTGCTACAGAGGAGACTCAGAGAGCCCAGGGGACAAGTCTTGGCTAAAAAGACCCCATGCCACCCAGTTGCAAGCCTAAACCAAGGCATCAATCCACCTTCCCTTCTCAGGACCATTTTTCTCAGGCAAAAAATCAGCACTGCCCCTTTCAAACCTGGGATTTTCAGCAGGAACACCGGGAATGGGGTGAGGACGAGGTGGGTGGAGAGCTTGGGAAATGAATTCACTGGCAGTGAGGTTTACCCTCTGAGTTAAAAGGCTTTCCAAAGGCTCGGGCACCCTGAGGGCTCAGTTAGGGTCAAGGAGGGCACAGAGCCCTCACCTCTTGTTTGCAAGATCATGAACCACCCAACAGCAGCCTTTGGAGCCATGATCTCCATGCACATTTCACATGGAGACTGCACAACCTGTAAACCTCAAATACGTACAACTGGTCCTTAAGGAAAAGTTTGTAACTCCTGGCCTACAGGATCCCAAGAATCCCAGAGTGGGCACTTTGTGTGTGGCATGACTGTGGGGGGGGGGGGCACAGATGGGCAGTCTCTGCTCACGTGCCCCCTCCATGGTGTGGCCACATGCCTTGGCGAAGGCCAAGCCTGCGTATTCACCCTTTATGGCAAACAGAAATGCTCAGACACATTGCTGAATTGAATATAATGACTATGAAATGGGTTACAGGCAGAAGGAAGCCAGGCCCGGCCCATCTGCTCCTTCTGACCTGCATTCAGAGAACACGGCCTAGCAGATGGGAGGGGATCAGAAGGCTGCATCGTGGCCGGGAAACGTGGCTGCCCAGCCGTGGACCCTGGGCCATCCCAGGGGAGTCAGATCTGCTCCGTGACAGGAAGCAGCATCTTCTCCGGAGCAGAAAGTCCAGTGCTGGGGGAACTGGAAGCCCCCTCAGAGACAGCCTTCAGCGCTTCCAGGGCAGCTTCCAAAGCATGCGCACACACACGCATGAGCATACTCACATATACACACACACGTACATACTCTCTCTCACGCACAGGCTCACACACGTTCACACACACATGCCCCCACACACACACCTACACAGACACAATGCTCAAACACACACTCACACACATGCTCACACACACTCACATATTCACACACACAGGCTCCCTCACACACAGAGACTCACATACATGGCCTGACTTTTTGGCTTGTGTAAGAACAGAAGCCACTGATACTCAACTTTGAGCTCAGTGGCCAATAGGGAAATGACCCGTTTCTTTCACTGAACTTCCACTATCATTTGAGAAGTTCCATAAACGATGGTGGCTCTGGAGGTCGGTGCTGGGGGAAAGGAAGTCAGCCTCGCTGCATGCTAAGGAGAGGTTCAGAGTTTGGGGAAGAGACACCCTATGGCCAGGGAGGCTTTGAACCAGCTGAGGGGCCTTCTGCTGCTGAGATGCTCCATCCACAGCCGGAGCCTGGCGGGAGGGGCCGGGACCTGCGTGTTAGCTGTGGAGTCCCTTCTGACAACTCCCAGCGCCACCAGCACCGCTGCACTCACTGTCTTCAGAGCCTACGATTAGCTTATAAAATAGTCAGTGCATCAAACCTCTAAGCAAATGGCGAGGCTCCCCCTCCACAAAGCCGGCCTGCACCTCGCTCTCGGAAGCAGGGTGCTGTGACCTCGCAGTTTCCATTCAGCAGACACATGTACCTGGTGGAGGTGGGAGAAGCCTTCCATGGCTTCTTCAGGGGCCCTCACACAGGAGGTCCTCAGGGAACAGTGGCCTCGCCCTGGTTATGGTCACTGCAGATTCTATGCAGCGTCTTGAGTCAGCTCCCTGGAGCAGAAGAGATGGGGCTGGGCACATCCAGTGCAGTCAGTGGTCCAGGACAAACATTCTGCAAACTGGGACTAACACCAGCCCATCCAGCTTCCAGCCCCAGAGGCCAGATTCTTCCAATATGTTTATTTTGAACTGTCTTTCAAAATATGCTCCCTGTCTCCTAGACACCTAACCAAATTAAACCGACTATAAGACATTTGCCTCCGTGTGTTTCAAGCTCTCACCATGGCCTTATTTTCAGTGATGTTTCAACACTGACCCTGGTTCAGGACTGGTGTGCCATCCAGCAGCCCCATCTAAGAGGAACAGGTCCATGCACACCTTTTAGAGTCAACACACGAGAAGGAGGAGCAAGGGATTCTCAGACACCAGCCGAGTACCACAGGGTGTGCCAAGCAGGCCAGAAAGAAGGCTCCTTACCTGCAGTGGCTGCAGACAGAAACAGTCACGGGGCCGTGAACAATATAATGAACTTGACCAAGTTTGGAGCTCGTTCAGCCTGCATCCTGACCGGAGCTCTGGTGCTGACCCTCTTCAGAAGTACTGTGGAGTTTGCAGAGTGCACAGAAAGCCTGTAACCCAGCATCCAGCTCTGGGCAGGTGAGTGATCTGCTCTGTCCTAGGATCTTGGGTAGAGGGAAGAGCAGTGCCTGAGACTCAGCCCTGAGAAGCTGTCTTCAACTCCTCTGCACTCCGGCTGTCCTGGGAGCCATGCTGTCAATCAAGCAGCAGCCTGACATGTGTACCACACTCTCCAGCACGGGGCATGGAGGGTGGGACCATGGCTCCATGGTGTGCCCATAGGACCTCCTGACATGGTTGCGTTTTGTGTCCCCACCCAAATCTCATCTTGAATGGTAAGCCCCATAATCCCCACTTGTCAAGGGAGAGAACAAGTGGAGGTAATTGCATAATGGTGGTGGTTTCCCCCATGCTCTTCTCATGATAGTGAGTTCTCACGAGATCTTACGGTTTTATAACGGGCTCTTCCCCTGCTTCACTCAGCACTTCTTCCTGTCACCCTGTGAAGAAGGTGCCTTGCTTCCTCTTCACCTTCTGCCATGATTGTAAGTTTCCTGAGGCCACCACAGCCATGCAGAACTGTGAGTTGATGAAACCTCTTTTCTTTATAAATTACCCAGTCGCAGATATTTCTTTATAGCAGTGTGAGAATGGACTAATGCCCTTCCTATGCCAGCCCCTGATGTTTCTTTCTCATGCCTGTATAGGGTCTGACAGTCTCCCAAGGAGACATGATTGGGGAGTGACACACTATATTAGTCTGTTCTCACATTGCTAATAAAGACATACCTGAGACTGGATAATTTATAAGCGAAACATGTCTAATTGACTCACAGTTACCCATGGCTGGGGAGGCCTCAGGAAACTTACAATCAGGAAGGGGAGGCAAACATGTCCTTCTTCACATGGTGGCAGAAGAGACAAGTGCAGAGCAAAAGGGAGAAAACCTCTTATAAAACCATCAGATCTCATGAGAATGAGAACTCACTCATTACCACAGAAACAGCATGAGGGTGATCACCTCCATGATTAAATTCTGCCTCCCACGGGTCCCTCCCACAACACATAGGGATTACGGGAACTACAATTCAAGAGGAGATTTCGGTGGGGACACAGTCAAAGCATATCACACACCTTGCCTCAATATATTATAGAAAAGCACTCTTCACTCATTCAAGAGCTGCTTATTCAAGACCTACTGTGTGACTGTGTGCAGGCACTGGGCTAGACCCAAAGGCTGCAGTAGGGGAACAAAAGCAAGCAGTGTCCCCATCCGGAACAGACTACGATCCAGGGTAATGAGGACACCAACCAATCAATCACAAATACACATGCCAGTGCACCTGTGACAAGAGCTTCCACTACAGGAGGTACAATGAGTGCCTGTAATAGACCCACTCCCCAGGTACCTGTGATATGTTTCCACAGTGGTCCCAAATCTTCACCCCCTCTGGCCATGCTCATGCCAGGATGTTTTGCGGTTGCCTCTGGGCTGGGCCAGTGTTCCGAGCAAGGCGGTGCATGAGACTGGTCATTTTGTCTGTTTGCCATCATGGTGAGAACATGCTCAGCCCAGTCCATGGGAGGCTGAGACACCCATGGGCCACAGCTGACAGCCCTAGCCCCCAGCTGAAGCCAGCCCAGATCAGCCAACAGCTGTCCACCCCAGGGCATGAGTGAACCCCAGCAATACACTGGTAGCACTGCATGCCCCTGGGCCTGGCACTGTTTGTGGCATTTCAAGGCATAGCTCACTGACAGGGGAGGTGGAAAGGGGAGGGATCTGTGCTGAAGGCAAAGGAAAGGATCTGCTGAGAGAAAGACCAGAAGTGGGGTGGCCTCCACTGACACAGAGAATCAGATGTCTCCAGGAACCACATGAAATCCTCCCAGCCTTGCTCGGGCTCCCTTATCACCTCCCCAAACAAGGACGCATGTGTAAGCCTCTGTGTCAGGCTCTCATCTAACTCCAGGGAACCCCAGGCTCTGCCACAAGCATGGGGGAAAAGGGCTGGGGGACAGGCAGGTGTGGTTTTGGGACAGAAATGAGGCTAGGGAGGGCTGGGGGCAGCCTGAGGTTCCACACTTGAAGTGGGCGTTGCAGGCTCCCTACCCTCCCCAAAGACCCTTCTCAGCATCCTGGGAAAACCCACAAGGGTTCTCTGCTCAAATCAGGGTGGGAATTTTGTGTAGGAAGCTTAGTTCCTTCCTGGAGATTCACGAAACTCAGGTTTGAGAGGCCTCCAAAAAACAAACCTTTTCAGGTTTGCTTAACCCAGCATCTTGCAAATGCTTGGCATCTGCACCCTTCTTGCACACAGCCAAAGCATCTGAACCCCAGCAGAACAAATCCTCCATGAACTCAGCAGGATGTAGGCTCAGAGAGAGGAGCGAGCCTCCCTGCCTTGTGTTCCACTCACAGCTGGCCCTCCAAATCCAGCCATCTCTGTTCTGCCCTAGACCCTCCGTAAACATTTGTGAGATGGAGAGAAAGAGCTCAGCTTAGGAGACATTAACCCAGGAGGGCATTACTTGTTGCTGAATCTTGGTCCAGACAAGCCCCTGCTGAGGAGTTTGGGTCAGAAAAGGGCAGGCCACGCCATGAGACCACCACACACCTGGCCTAGGCATCCTGAGCATTGGTCCTGGGCTCCCAGCCAGGGACTCCACGGTGCAGACACAGTCATTTCACTCCTTGAGCTGCTTTCGGCGGGGCCGAGCCCCTTACCTCCGTGGGCTTCTTCTGTTTTGGGGCCCATGATGTGAAAAGGGACCACACTTCTATTTCTGTGCTGAGAAGTGCTTGCTCACTGATGCAGCTGCCAAACTCCACCAAACTCAGTGACAAAGATCCTCTGCCTGGCGAAACTCTCATCAGGCTCCTGCACCTCCTTCTAGACTCGTCTGGGCACTTCCTTCTAAAGTCTATGCTTAGCAAAGAATCTGCTAAGTGAGTTTAGCCAAAACCCCCACCCCCCATATCTGATCACCCTCCATTTCTGATCTGAGTGTCATCCTTCACCCTTCCTCGGGTGACGTCTGATCACCCTGGCCTGCCTTCAGCAAGAACCCTGTTAGGTGGGTTTAGCCTGAATCCCCCTTACCCCTGATGTTTCCTCCTAGTCATTTTTAATCCACCAACCGCCCCGCCCTGCCCCTTGGCTGCAAATTCCCATTTGCCCAGGCTTTGTTCAAAGTTGAGTCCAATCTGTCTCCCCCATCACAAAATCCCACTGTGTGGTCCCTGTACTTGCTGTGATGGCCCCAAGTAAAGTTTCCTTACTGCGCTCTAACAAGTGTCACTGAGTAATTTTTCCTTTAACATCCAAGACATGCCTTCCAGCGAGGTCTGAGTCAAACCCCCAGTGTTAGACTGAGTCCATGGGCAGGCGCCATGGGTTGTGGGGGAGCAGCTTAATCTCCCTGGAGCAAGGTCGGAAGCTAGCAAACAGAGCCCCGTGGCCAGAGAGGGTGCTCTGCCTGCAAAACCCACTGGCAGTGTCAACAGAGCCAGCAGGAGGGAGATGGTTATCCCCTTGTTTCATTAAAACCTCTATGCAGCCAGACAGTGGGGAAATTGCAACGCAATTTGAAGTGTGGGGGTGGTGTGAGAGAGGAGGGGGACATGTGAGAATCTCCTGCACCCACTTCCCACAGGGGTTCTCTGAGTGCTTTATAAGGCTTCCTGCTGCAGAATATTGTTAAATTCAATGACAGCTGCTGCCTTTATGACACCAACAGCCATTTTATTAAAAACAATAAAAAGATATACAGATGCATTTGAAAGATCCCCCAGTTACCCCCATACCTTCCCTGTTGCCTTGGACAGTCACCTGGTGCCCCTTCTCCCACCAGGACAGGAGTGGGCAGTGCCATCCAACCATGGCTCCACGTGCTGCAGCGAGGGCACATGGTGAGAATCCCTGTGCTCGTACCACCTGGCTCCAAGGCAGAGACACCTGGTGGGTCAGGAGGTTCCTGCCCAGGCAGGGCTGGTCTCCCTACATCTTGCCCACTGGGGCTGTTGCAAGTCAGGACGTGAAAGGCCCAGGCAGTGGTGGCTGTGGGCACTGTCCCTACAAATGCCCCAGGTTGAGATGAGGGGACAGCAGGAAGGAAAGCACAAGGGGGGAAGCACAAGGCAGGGTCGCTCGCTTGGAAGAAGGAAGCCTCAGGAAAACAGCCACTCCCTGCTTTGTTCTGGGGTCCCAGTCACATCTTAATCCATGTTTCCAAGAAGGCCTTTCAAAGCACAAGACTGAGGCCCCGTCACCAAAAACAAACAGAAACGAACAAATAGACAAATGTTCAGTTTCAGTCTGAAAAATCAGAAACTGGGAATTCCCTGTGAGTTTAGAAGATGCGAGATGTTGTCGTCTCATCCCCAAAGTGGCAGCTGCTTAAAGCCAGGAAGCCATTTATGGGGTGGGAAGCTTGGAATGGAGGTTGGAACTGTCAAGGAGGATGAGCTATCTGAGAGGCTGGAAACTCACTTTCTTTCCACATAGTCACAACCTAGTGGCTAGCCAGAAGAGAAGGGGAGTCCTTGCTACAGGAGAAATTGCCTTGAGAGCAAGAATTGGCAAACTTTTCCTGCAAAGGGCCAGAGAGTCAATAATTTAGGTTTTACTGACCACACAGTTTTGGTAGTAACCACACACTCCTGCCTGTGTAGCTCAGAAGTAGCCACAGACAAATGTAAACAAATGAGTGTGCTATGTGCCAGGAAGACTTTAATTATGGACACTAGAATTAGAATTTCAAATAACTTTCATGTGTTGCAAACTGTTATCCTTTTAATTTTTTTCAACCTTCTAAACATGACAAAACCATTCCTAGCTCCCAGGCTGTACAAATACAGGAACCAGGCAGGACTGGTCCATGGACTATATAGTTGGTCAATGTCTAATTTAGAGCCATGAGTCATCTCTATAACTTTTCATGCACAATGTCTAGCATTCAAAACAAGATTACCAGGCACACCAGGGGACAGAACCAAGTGAACAAAAACCAAAGAGAAAAAATAAAAGACAAAAGACATAGTCTCAGAGAATAAGTAAGTATTGGAGTCATCAGACACCAACCTTAAAACAGCAATTAGGCCAGGTGCAGTGGCCCATGCCTGTAATCCCAGCACTTTGGAAGGCCAAGGTGGGTGGATCACCTGAGGTCGGGAGTTTGAGACCAGCCTGACCAACATGGAGAAACCCTGTCTCTACTTAGACTACAAAATTAGCTGGGCGTGGTGGTGCATGCCTGTAATCCTAGCTACTTTGGAGGCTGAGGCAGGAGAATCGCTTGAACCCAGGAAGTGGAGCTTGCGGTGAGCCGAGATCATGCCATTGCACTCCAGCCTGGGCAAAAGAACAGAACTCCATCTCAAAACAAAAACAAAAACCAAAACAAAAACAGAACAGAGATTAGTATATGAAAGAAAACAGATGACAAGATGGAGAATTTCAAGAGAGAACTGGGACACATATAAATACTACTCCCTTATATATAAATAATATATACGAATAATTTACATATTTATATATGAATAATTCATAGGAATATTTTTTCAGAAAATGGAGTAAATTCCTGCTAATTCCTGTGCCATCAGCCTTGGGACATTTTCACTTCCTTTTTGGGTGTGAGTTTTCCCATCTGTGTAACAGGAAACTGGGCCTAGATCAGTAAGCCTCAAGGTGTTCTCTTGGGCCTTAATGTAGCTTCCAGAGGCTGGAGAAGAATCAAAGAGGAAGCTCCAGGGCACCCTCTCTCTCCATACACTGCTCTCTCCCCTCAACCTATTTTCCATGTTGGGGATGAAAGATTTAGCTGAAAAGAACTGTGAAAATCTCGGGACTGATTAGTGCACGGGGCTCTTCCAGCAGCAACGATATAAAATGCTGTAAAAGAAGGAGAAGATTCATGGTAGGCTCTCTGGCTGGCATCTTTAGAGGCAGGGATGGTAAGGATGGAGAGAAGATCATAGAAGGGGACCCACTGGACAGTCCAGAACAAAGGCATGTGGCCAAGGAGTACCCCAGGAAAGGCTGGCAGGAAGTCTGAAGAGAACATGAGGAGGTGTGAGCAAAACAGCTTGTGTCTTCAGGGGCTCTGCAAGGCCTCCTCTTCCCTAGAGGACCCAGTCTTTGTCTCATGCCTTGAATTCTTCCACTTGGATCCTGGTTCTATAGTTGTCTTTCAAGAAGCAAACTCTCCTTAGAAGAATAAATTATTCAAATGATAGTGTAACTGGAGCATGGGGGTGGGCTCGAGAGTCCATGATTGCTTCTTTGTGGCAGAAGAGATGCAGGAGAGCAAGACAGTCCTGGTCCCTGAAGCAAATAGAGGCATCAAAGTGAGGGAAGGAAGGAGGCCAACCCTCATCAGAGCTGCATGCTGGAAGCTGTGCTGGGCTCCCTCCTGCTGATTTAATTTAAACTCCATAATATGATACTACTACTTGTTCAGAGCCCGCTATGAGCCAGGTGGACCACTCGGTCCTCATAGCTCATAAGATGGGGAATGGGGCTCACAGAGAAGGTATGGGCATTCTTTCTGGGCAATCCATCAGCTCTGGGTACTGCCATTATCATCTCTAGAGCAATTACTGGTCATGACATCCTCTCTTGCCCAGATCCCTCACCTTTTGCATTCTCTTGTCTACTGGACATCTTCCCTGGGGAAATTCCCAGCTCCTCAACCACACAAACAACTGTTTATTTCCTTGTCCTTCATCTCGGTGAAGCAAAGCCACCAGTGTCTTCTCATCCCCCTTTCCCTCCTCCTCTTCCTATTCTGTCTCCTCCCCCTCCTCCTCCTTTTCTCCCTCCTCCCTCCTCCCCCCCCACCCCCGTTCCTCCTTTAATGACATGTTGTGACCTTACTGCTTTCCTCTCTCATGTGTCTGAGATGGCACTTCCTCCACCCACCTGTGTCCTATACTTTGCAGTCACTTGCCCAGCTCACTTACTCCTGTGGGCACCACTGTTATCTAGCCAGATGCCAGGTGCCTGGCATAAGAAGGTCTGGTTGCATTAGGCTGTGGGGTGTGGGCAGGGACTCAGTGCCCCCTGTCTGACTCCTCAGCTGCTGTCACAGGTGTCCAGAGTCACCTGTGAACTCAGTTTCTGCTCCGGCCCTGCCTTGGCTGCTTCTGCGCCCACGACTCAATCTTACTGTATGCAAAGTGGAAACGCACCTTGCAGAGCGTGAGTGCTTTCTCCCTTGGCTTGTGTTTCAACTGCAATCTACTCCTGGACAAAATGCCATAATCCGTGTGGCCACCAGGACTCTCCGCTCTTTGGATGCACTGGCTGGGTCCTGGGTAAAGTTGTGAACAAGATGACTCCCAGAGAGAATGTGCGCAGCCAGGAGGACGAGCTGCCAGACCGTGGGCTCCAGGCAGAGGCAGGTGTCTCTCTTGTTCATGACTGCGTCTCCAGAGCAGCAGCCACATCATAAATACTTGGTAAATGAATGACTGATTGAATGAGTGAGTGAAGACGGCATCTGACTCGGTTCCAGGTGCCTCCCTTTCTTTTCAGCAGTCTCCTTGCTGGGGCACACCTGGCTGTGGGTTGGGACCTCTCTGCTAGCTCCTATGCCCTGCTGAGTCAGGAAGCATCAACTAATAGGTTCATTGCATCAGCTATGTTCTGGAACTGAGCAGAACTGGAATGTCTGTCAGTGGCCACCTCCACCAGGGAAGAGGCTGTGCTGGATGAAGGTGTCCAGTGACCAAGGCTGGATCCTTCCCAGGTCACCAAAGGCTCTGCCAGGTCCAGGCATGGTGCCATCATCTCCAGACAAAACAGAGGGAGAAATGGGTGGTCTGAAGGAGGAGCACCTGTCCAGGTAGGTTCCCAAGGCAGCCATGGGAGCAAGAAGCACTGGGGGTTGTGCAGGAGGCTGCCTTGGGGTCACCCAGATGGATCCCATCATGGCCTGGTCACTATCGGGTGGTGACCTGCTCAAAGGGATCATCTGACCACTCAGTCTTGGATTCTACACTGGGGGTTGGGAGAGGCTGACCTTTCCACCGGCCCTCCCAGCCCAGGTCAGGAGATTGGAGGTCTTTTCCCTGCTTCCTAGAAGTTCCATCTAGTATGCCACCGGCTCCCTGGGACAATAAACAGTGTTGCTGGAGATGAGAAGAACCACCTCACTCCTCCTCCTTCTCTGAAGGTCAGATCCCTTCTTCTCTGGTCCAATCAGACCAACTTGGACCCCTGGTCTTCTTCCAAGGTGACAGCAGCATCCTCTAACAGTGATGGAGGAGGAGGGTGTGTCACTGGAGATTTCTGAGGCTCACTGTGCCCATCCAGCACACCTCACCTCCAGTCCTGCTCCTAGAGAACCCACTAATTCCAGCCTATCAGAGGGGACTGCTCTGTCGGCAACTGTGTCCATCCCAGCGCACCTCACCTCCAGCTCTGCCCCTAGGGAACCCTTTCATCCCAGCCTGGCAGAGGGCACTGTTCTGTCTGCAAAGGCTGTGGCTGCCACATGCACTTTTCACTTCAGGCTCACAAGCCATTTTCAAAAGTTATGAGGATGGTCCAGCAGGGCTCTGTGTCACCTCTCGACTCATTCTATTTTTAGCACACAAGCCTCCAGAGCAGTGAACAGCCAGGCTCTTCCAGCACTGGCAGAGAGAATTGTGTTCACACCTTCATTACCTCCTTAGGTGCATGTGTGTGTGTACACACACTGTCCTGCACATGCACACACAAG
>NC_045434.1:217212727-217218343 GCF_002776525.5 Piliocolobus tephrosceles
CTAGCATATACTGACCCAAATACAACCACACACACTGGCATATATAGATGCAAACACACACACAAATACATGCACACACAGACACACAAACACATGGACATGAACACACACACACACATATGCCTACTAACACACAAACATACACACATGAATGGACACATGTGTACACAAAAACGCTAGCATAGATGAGCAGAAAACCCAACACACACACATTTGCAAACAGAGACACAAAAACACAAATGCACGGGCATGAACGAACACACAGGCATGAACAGGTGCACACACACACAAGAACTGCATGCATGCAAACACAGGCACACTCTTAAAGGCACAAGCACTGCCACACACACCCCCACATACCCTTCACGGAACACCTGCCTGGATGCAAAGCCTCTGGCACACAGGGCCACTGCCTGTAAGGAGCTGGCGTCACCGTGTCCCTCTGTGCATAGTCCCCGGTGATGAAAGAGATGCACCAAATACACTGGTTTGTTTTTTCCTGGTCCTCCCCACTCTTGCCTCCCCCCGGCCTCCACAGTGTGCCTCCCCACGTCCGTGGAGGGCTGGGTTGCCCACCCTCCGGAAGCCAGCAGTGGAGAAGACAGAGGTATATAAGTGCATGACAGGAGCTGCACCCATGCGGGGATCCCACACATCTGGGACCATAGCGTCTCGTGTCTCGCTTTTTACAGAAACCCCATGGGTGACAGGGTCAGTGGAAGGAACGCTGTCTTCATTTTGCGGATGTAAAGGCTGAGGCTCCAGCGACAAGGTGACTTCTGCAAGGGGAGGTATTCAGCTTCGAGCAGAGCAAGACTTGGAGGCACTGCCTGACTCCATGTCTGTGGAAGGTGTGTCCACCTGACATGGTTTTGTCCTGAGAGCATCTGTAGGTCCCAAGGGACCTGAGCAGGTCACCCCCTGCCTACTGTGTGAGCTCATGGAAGGCCCTTTACAACCCAGCAGAGAATATGACGTTGATGAGACTGGAAGGAGCAGGGCACCGCAAGCTGGACTGCAGCGCCCCGGCATGCTGGAGCACAGTGTTGCTGGTTGAACCGTGTCCACCAGAAATGAGAGGCTGAAGTCCTGGCTCAGTCCACTCCTGCGGTTCTCACACCTTACCTCGGGTGACTTGTAAACACAGACTTTTTTCTCACAGTTCTAGAGACTGGAAGGTCCGAGATGAAGGTGCCGGCAGGTTCGGGATCTGGCGAGGGCTGCTCTCCGCTTCTAAGATGATGTCTTTTGCTGCATCCTCACGTGACGGAAGGACAAAAAGACTCCAGGGTGCCCTGTCATCCTCTTTTGTAAGAGCCCTGGTTCCCTTTTTTTTTTTTTTTTTTGAGACAGAGTCTCACTCTGTCACCCAGGCTGGGGTGCAGTGGCATGATCTCAGCTCACTGCAACCTCCGCCTCCTCAGTTCAAGCGGTTCTCCTGCCTCAGCCTCCTGAGTCGCTGGGATTACAGGCACATACCATCATGCGCAGCTAATTTTTTGCATTTTTAGTAGAGACGGGGTTTCACCATATTGGCCAGGCTGGTCTCGAACTCCTGATCTCAGGTGATCTGGCCGCCTCAGCCACCCAAAGTGCTGGGATTACAGAAAAGCATGAGCCATCATGCCCAGCTAATTTTTGTATTTTTAGTAGAGATGGGGTTTCACCATGTGGGCCAGGCTGGTCTCGTACTCCTGACCTCAGGTTATTTGCCCGCCTCAGCCTCCCAAAGTGCTGGGATTACAGGCATGAGCCACCACACCCGGCCAGAGACCTGTTCCATTCTTGAGGACCACAACACTGCGACTACCAGTCACTCCTATGCAGTGCCTGCCCCTTGCAGGTGCTGGCCAGAGACACACCCAACAACTCAGCTCACCCTGGCATCATGAGTAATAGGAGATCATACATGTAACACACCCAGCACAGCAGGGTGATCACACACGTGATGCACCCCACACAGCAGAAGCACTGAGATGGGACAGAGGCCATGGGAGGGTCTTCTAGGGTTAGAGTCAATGGGAGGGAGTGGCTGATGGACGGGGAGGGGAGGATGCAGGGGTGAGGATGAGGCCAGAGGCAGTGGCTGTGAAGGCCAGGTGAGGGGATGGCCAGGTTGGCACTGTGTAGGGCTGCACCCAGCAGCAAAATTTGGGTGCTGGGACACAGTGGGTGGGGTTTGGGTTGGGGAGTAAGGAAAGGAGTTTTTTTTTTTTTTTTGAGACAGAGTCTGGCTCTGTCACCCAGGCTGGAGTGCAGTGGCATGATCTTGGCTCACTGAAACCTTGGCCTCCCGAGCTCAACAGATTCTTGTGTCTCAGCCTCCCAAGTAGCTGGGATTACAGGTGTAATTTTTTGAGACAGAGTCTCACTCTGTCACCCAGGCTGGGGTGCAGTGGCATGATCTCAGCTCACTGCAACCTCCGCTTCCTCAGTTCAAGCGATTCTCCTGCCTCAGCCTCCTGAGTCGCTGGGATTACAGGCACATACCGTCTGGTGAATTTTTGTATTTTTAGTAGAGACGGGGTTTCACCATGTTGACCAGGCTGGTCTCAAACTCCTGAGCTCAGGTGATCTGCCTGCCCCAGCCTCCCAAAGTGCTGGGATTACAGGTGTGAGCCATCATGCCCGGCCAAGGAAGGAAGCTTTCATCTGAGGTCGGCGACGGTGGACTTAGACTCAGCGTGACTCTGAGCTATCTGCTCCTTCCATGCATATGTGTGGACGGCAGGCAGCTGCTCTCACTCAAGGTGGAGGTTTTGCGCATCAGGTAGAATGGGGCCCAAGAGGGACAAGCGGGAGGATGGTTCAGTGTCTCGGAGGGGAGGGGGTGGCACAGCCAGACCTCACATGCGCTGGAGGACGGGGGTTTTGAAAGAAGCCGAAAGGCCTGAAAGCCCAAGGAGGAGGAGGCGGTCCTGGCCAACCCTGTCTGCAAGATAGCAGTAAGAGACAGAAGCTACATGAGGGCTCCCAGGAGAGGCAACAGAGGCCGGGCGAGGTGGAGAGGGGGACGGCATTTGGAGGAGTAGGGGCCAGCTCGGGAGCAGCCACGGGTGTGTCGGGGTGTGGGCAAGTGGAGAGGGCCAGAGTACAGGCGAAAGCAGGACATGCACAGGGCCCTCCCAGAGGAAGTGAGGCTGATGACGGCACAGCAGATGCCTGCAAGGACAGACCCCTCAGACCCCTCTGTGGGACATCTTCCTCTCCTTTTCTCCCCTTGATGCCACATCTGTCTCCTTTGGCTCTGGCTGGCGTCTGGTTTTGTGTCAACACGGAGGCTGGGACAGTGGTGTTCTCCCCCAGGTGACCTCACATGAACACGGTCTTGTCCTGCCTGCACTACAGAGTGAATGAATCTCTTCTCTGCAGACTAATCAGGTGCTTTGACCTTGGTGTTCCTATCAGACCCACAGTCCCTGCAGCACGGGGTCCCAAGGCTGGTGGTGAACACCTAGGAAGTGTCGTACCACCGGCTACCTTGTCAACGAAAGTCCCAGTGGTGGGGAAGGAATTTCCCAGGCTGGGGAGCACACAGGCCAATCTATGACACCCAAATGCGCGGGCAAACCACGAAGCCTGGTGTTCACCCTGTGCCCCTCTGTCCCCCCAGAGGCTGCCTGCTGAGCTGCAAGGAATAGAATTTAATAGCAGTTGTTTGTACTAAGTGGGACAATTTTTCATTGTAAGCCCTAAAACGTATTTTCAGTCATGGTACAAAATTAGCCTTAGAAGGCACCTAGAGTGGTCGATTGTTGGACGGTTGTGGTCCCTGGACAGATGCTCATAAGGGGTTACCATGTATTGCGGGCCTTGCTCTATGCCAGGTGCTCTGCTGGACCCGTCCCACCCATTATTGCTCATGTTTACAGTAACCATCTCACAAGGTGGGTGATGTGGGTTGACGGTGCTCCCTCCCCCAAAAGATATGGTCACATCCTGGCTCGGATACTGGTGCATGGGACTTTATTTGGAGACGGGGTTGTGCAGATGTGATTAGCTGAGGATCTCAATCGCCCTGGACTCAGGGTAGACCCTAAATCCAGTGACAGATGTCCTTATAAGCAAAGGAGATGGAGATGTGAGACACAGAGATACAGAGGAGGCGGAACGTGATGATGGAGGCAGAGATTGGGGCGATGCAGCCACAGTCCAAGGAATGCCTGGAGTCCCCAGAAGCCGGAAGCAGCGAGGAAGGCTCCTCCCTGGGAGTCTCCAGAGGCAGCACGGTCCTAGAACACCTTCCTTTCAGAATTCCGGCCCCCAGGATGATGGAAGACTACATTGCTGTTGTTTTAAACCACCCCTTTGCAAAATTTGGTTGCAGCAGCCACGGGAAACCAATGCAATCGGCTTCACCGTTTTCATTTTGCCCAGAGGAAAGGGAGGCTGGGAGAGGCTGAGACACTAGTCCAGTTTGCCCGAAGTCTGGTCAGTGGCAGAGCCTGATTCCAGAACCCACGCTACCGCCACGTGTCCCCAAGTCCTAGCCAAACACTGAAAGCAGTCAACTCACCCCAACAGCAGAGGGACGTCAGGACGCTGGCCTTGGAGAGGAAGCGCTGCCCAGGACCCAGCAGCCTCCTTTACTCAGACTCCCCTCACCGTCCCCACGTGACCTGCTGACTCTGACTCTAAGCCAAATGCACAAGGTATGTTTCACACCTCTTGGGGGAGGCCTTTCATCTCCCATCCTCTGTGCTCTGGGAGCCCCAAGATGTGCATAATTCATTCCTAAGCACCAGCCAGTGTGAGAAGGGCACTGTGAACCGCAGAGGAGGCTGAGGCAGTCTGGGTGGAAGGAGGAGAGGACATGGAGGCTGCCTCAAAACCCCAGGCCCCCTCCTTATGTGGGGCGGAGCTTTATCGTTTCCTCTTCAGAGCCTGGCAGAGCCCTGCCTGCCGTCCAGGATGGAGGACAGGGCAACATTCCCCCCAAAAGGTGTGGCCAGAAGCCAAGGCTGGTAACGGGGGAAAAAGGCAGAGCCCTGGAGACCCGTCCCCTCCCTCTGAGGATGGAACCCAGCGCACCTCGACACACACGCCCACAACAGCCTTCTCGGTGCTGGCAAAGGTGGGAGGGCCCGAAAACAACTCATTTAGGAAATTGTTGTCCTAGACTCTCCAGCAAACTCCAGGCCTTTGAGGGTGTCTCTGATGTCCATTTGTTATCATTGCACATTGCTATTTAGTATGATTGCATGTGATTATTTTGATTATTTCAATTCTAGCTGCGGAGGGGAAGAGCAGCTGGAGGTTCGGCCAGGATGGGCTCACTCAGTCTTTCCAAGGACGCTCTGTCTGAGGGCTTCCTTCCTCGGTGCAGTGGCCTAACCACTGGCCCCAGGACAGGGAGGTACAGGAGGTACTGAACGCTGTGGCCCCTCAGGAGTTTCCCAGACCCAAATCAGGGCCCTATTAGGTCTGCCTCTCTCCTGAAGCCCCGAGACCCAAGTGGGTGTGTGTCCTCTGCTTGTCTGTCACACTTAACAGTGACCCCAGCAGGGGCAAATCATGTCTGGCCTGGTATTTGTCTTTGCGTGTGCGTGGTATGTGTGCCCACAGCTGTGTGCATGCAAGTGTGGGCATGTGTGCCAGGGTATATACGACTGTGTG
>NC_045434.1:217218353-217222325 GCF_002776525.5 Piliocolobus tephrosceles
GTGCATGCAAGTGTGGGCATGTGTGCCAGGGTATATATGACTGTGTGTTATGTGCACACGGCCAGACGTGAGGGTGGGCGTGCTTGGGCATGCACGTGTGTGTGTATGTGTGTGTGTGTGCATATGCATGTGGGCATGTGTGCGTGTGCATGGGTGCCCCTTCATGTTGTGTGCACACAGCTGGGAGTGAGGGGTGCGCATGCATGGGTGCACCCCTGTGTGTGCACGTGAGCAGGTCTGCATCTGGATCCTGCCCTGTCTTTCTGGCTGGGCCCAGCCAGGCCCACATCCTCCCCCGAGGCCTCTCCCCACGGCACTCAGCAACACGCGCTCTAATACAGTTTAATAATTGCTCTACTGATTGATTCATTGACCTTGGACAAATCACTTACGTTCTCATCCCACTCATCTACCAGAGGAAAAAATACGTGAGAGTCCTTTAAAATCACAGATCACAGAGCGTTACACAAACGGAGGGTTCTGTGTGAGGCTTCCGAACAGCAGGAACGGCCGCACATCGGACAAGACGCGCCTGCCATCCACACTCGGTGGCCAAGGCTCCTTCTGGGTCAACCCACACACGCGTGGCTGCACCTGCTCAGGCCTGGCTTTGCTGCCCTTGACAAAATGACTCAGGCCCTTAAAGGCCCATTTGATCTACACACTCGGATGTCCCTGGAGGTCACGTCCCACTCTCTTCCCATGACCCCTTTAACTATCCCCTCCAGCCCTGTTCATAGAGATCCCAGCTCTCTCCCAGATAAAAAACGCCGCATCACTTCACCTCCCCATCCCAACCTGCCGTCCGAGCCTGGAGAGCTCTCGCAGTGATGATCCTGGGCACCGTGGCCCCACCTTCTCCCGTAATTATATCATCAAGACTAAATCAGCACACAAGCATCATTGAAGTCAGGAGGCCAATTATTCCCCAATCGACTCTGACCAGGTAAGTCGGGGATTGTTCTCGGCGAGACCTCCCATAGATGAGGTTGATCCAGTTTGACCTTCATTTTGCAAATCTGTCCCAGCTGCACAGAGCACTTAAGGGTTCAGGTCAGAATGTAAAAGATAAACTCGTTGAAGGGTGCAGAGGGAAGAAATTAGAAAATCATTCTGGCCAACTGATTGCAAGCTCCTGGCAATGTCTCAGCATTTGTTTGCTGGCCTGCCATCAGACGGATGGATGGATGGATGGATGGATGGATGGATGGATGGATGGATGGATGATGAATGAACGTGGATACACACGCATTAACACGTCTGGATGAATGAGTACGCAGGGAGCAGGCGTGGGTGGCAGCTGCACTTCCTGTAAAGTGTGAGTTCTGTGTTTCTCCGTCCATCCTCAGCCCCTTCCCTTTTAGCTTTCCATAACCAGGTGCACTGTCTCGAGCCCCTTTTCTGCCCTCCTTCCCTGGCCCTGCCCTCCTGAACACACGCTGATCTCCAGCTAAGATGTGTACTCTTGTGCTCAGGTCTTTGCTTTTGTGACCTCTGTCTCTTGTTCTGTTTCCCCCTTGGGACCTGATGAAATTCCTATAACGTTGACAAGAAACAGCCAAAATGATTCTGCAGAGCCCCAGCAGACAACACATGTCCATTTCAATAAGAACCTTTGAGGGTAGCAGTTGGGAGGTGGATGTCACTGCAGCCACCAAGGGGCAATCTGCGGGTGCAGGACAAGTTCCAGGATCCCCAAGTCATTCCCCAGGGAGCTGTGGAATCTGTACAGGATCTGACGGGGACGGGGGACCTGAGGAGTATTTTCCAGAACATGCTAGCACACTTGCGTCTCTTGTCAGGCAACTTGACGTTGAAATCTGACCCAGTGGGTTGGTCAGTTGTCAATATCACCATCATGCGCACATTTTCCCCACCAGGAGGGGTCACCCAAAGAAAACAGCACGAAGACCATTCACGGTGCAGCAACCTCTGAATCAATATCAGGGCTTCTGGGGAAAAATAAAAGTACGACCCCTAAACTATTTTCTAAATGGGCTGGGGTGGGGAAAGGATTGTGCTTCATGAAGCCAACGCACATTTTTCTTCCTGTATAGGTGCCTGACATTGCAGAGAGCGGCTTAAGAGAGGAATTGAAAAGGCCGTCAGCTTTTATATTGCATCATTTGATTTATTTTACACTGTAGCTTAAAAAAATTCTAACTTCGAGGAAACAGAAAAACAGGACAAAGACACCCTCAGACCTTCCCCAGAGCCCCCCGACCCTGATACCCCAAGGGCCCCAAGCATGCACAGAGATCCAGTTGAGGCTCCCAACTCGTCTTTCAATTGGGATCAATTTCCCAGCCCTTCCTAGACTTTCATGACCTTGGCATTTTTGAAGATTACAGGCCAGTCATTTTGTAGAATGTCCCTCAATTTTGATATGTCTGACATTTCCTCATGAACAGATCAGGTGATGAATTTGGGGAAAGAAAATCACGAAGCTGTATTGTGTTTTCAGTGATTCCAGTCAGGCAGCGCAGGGGCCAGTCTGTCCTTTTACTGGAGAGTGGGGTGACTCGGATCGCTAGAGGCAGAGGTGCCTGCAACGGATCTTCAGGGTAAAGTCACTCCCTGGCTTGCTTGGCCAGCATTTCGTGGGAGATAATTGGAGATGAATGTCCCATTCGCCATCCAACGTTCACCCACTCTTCAAAACCCACTGATGTCTCCTGCCTGAATTAATCATCGCTATGATGGTTTCGATGGTTCTCATTCCGTCATTCCTTCCATGTGCATCACCTGGCATTCTACCGTAAAGAATTTTCCTTTCTTGTATCGTATTCACTCACGGATTCCACTTTATTCTGTGAGTCAGACCATCATCTCTGTATTTTCCACCAGAAATTGTCTCTGATTTGGCCAGTGGGAGCCTCTTTGGGCTGGCCTCTGGGTCTTTCAGACAGGTGTCCATCATTCCGTGAATATTTCCCTACTTTCTGGAACGAGATATTCCAGACTTGACTTGTGCGCTCCCTGCCCCAGTCCTGGAATCAGCCATTTACCCAATAAGCCCTGGTTCCAGGAAATTCTGCAGACTGAGTCCTGGGTGCTGGGTATGACCCTATCTGCTGGAGCATCACTGCCTAATGCCTCTTAATCGGAGAGCCAGGAAATGTATGTATGAACACTCACATTTGAAATCCTGAGTTTATACTGACACACCTCTATGTTGGAATGAAAAATGTGTCCCCAAGTTCATGTCTACCCAGAACCTCAGAATGTGACGTTTTTTGGAATAGGGACTACAAGAATGAATGAAGATGGGGTCTCCCATGACTGGTATACTTGTAAGACAGAGAGGACCCACAGACATGCGCAGGGCCATAGGGAAAGAGAAGCAGAGATTGGAGCGGTGTGGCCACAAGTCAAGGGACACCACCAGCTCCTAGAAGCTAGAAGAGGCTGGGAAGGGTCCTCCCCTGGAGCCTCCAGAGGGGACAAGACCCTACACACACTCTGACTTGGGCTTCCTGCTCCAGACCTGTGAGAGGATGCCATTTTCTACTGGGTTAGGTCACCTGGTCTGTGGTCCTTCCTTATGGCAGCGCCAGAACACTCAGAGGACCTCCAAATCTAGCCAAGACTGTGGGCTCATTCTCATCCCTTCCCCCAGGGAGAAACCTGGCTCCCGTTTTGTGTTTGTTCATCTACCTGACCCCAGCGTGAGGCAGCCCTCCCAGCCCTGCCAGCTCCTCCCTGTTTTCACGTCCTCCTTGAGTGCCCATAGCCCCCACGCTTTCAATGAGACTTCGCAGTTGCAGAGTCGGACAGCAAGTGTTCTTGGCCCCAAGTCTTCCTGAGGAAGAAGGTGGGTGCCAGATGCAAGACACCTGGACCCCACCCTGCAGGAAGCTCGCTCTGGCAGATCCTTTTTTTAAAAAAAATTTTTAAATTGTGATAAAATGCACATAAGATAAAATTGACCATCTTAGCCAGTTTTTTTTTTTTTTTTTTTTTTTTTTTTTT
>NC_045434.1:217222425-217246964 GCF_002776525.5 Piliocolobus tephrosceles
GCCTGGCTAATTTTTTGTATTTTTTAGTAGAGACAGGGTTTCACCATGTTAGCCAGGATGGTCTCGATCTTCTGACCTTGTGATCCACCTGCCTTGGCCTCCCAAAGTGCTGGGATTACAGGCGTGAGCCACCGCGCCTGGCCAGCCACTTTTTTTAAGTGTACAGTTCAGCAGCATTAAGCACATTTACATTGTTGGGAAATCACCACCACCCTCCAACTATAGAACTTTTTCATTTTCCCAAAACTGAAACTCTCTCCCCATCAAACACTCACTCCCCCCCCCCCCCCCCCCCCCCCCCCCCCTGACCCTCCCCCCCCCTCCCCCTCCCCTACTGTGTCCCCATCAAACACTCACTCCCCCTCCCCCTCCCCCACTCTGTCCTCATCAAACACTCACTCCCCATTCCTCTCCTCCAGGCCCTGGCACCTGCCATTTGACGTTCTGTCTCTATGCATTTGGTGACTCTAGGGACCTCATATGAGTAGAATCTCACAGGGTTTGTCCTTTTGTGGCCGGTTGATTTCGCTTAGCAGAATGTCCTCAAGGTTCAGCCGCGCTGTATCATATGCTGGAATTTCCTTTGGTTTTAAGGCCGAAGGATATTTCACTGTGTGGATGGCCCACCTTTTGCTTACCTGCTCATCCACAGATGGACCCCTGGGAGGCGTGACTCTGAATATTGCGAATAACGCTGCCATGAACACGGGTATGCACACATCTCTCTGAGACTGTGCATTAAATTCTTTTAGATACGCCCCTGTCAGGTCCTTTCCCCTTCCAAGATGAGAGCTGGACGGGGAGTAGCCACCATGGTGGGGAGCCATCCCGGAAGCCCTCTCAGCAGATGATGGGTGAGGCCTGGGGTGGGCTCTGGCCCTTACCAGACTCTCTGATGCCAGAGGCACAAGAAGGAACCTCAGACTTCAGGAGGGACGCAGAAGAACGAAACACAATTCAACGTCGAGGTGAGGGCTGCCACAACCATGCTGTGCCGTGAAGAACAGAAATCACAAGTACAAAAGAAAACAGAAGAAAAAAAAAAACAACCAAAAACAGAACCTGCTGCCTCCTCCCCCTCTTCAGATGGTTTTTTCTCCTTTTAAAAATATGCTCCAAGGGTCATTTCTGTGCAGCGAGAGAACACGAAAAATACCAACAGCTCGTGTGAAATACCAGCCAAGATGACTAAGTAAGAAAAGATGAAATGCAAATTGATCTCTGCCTCTTGGGAACTGATTTAAGAATCTGTTCAAAATCAAATTAACTTTTTGACTTATTTCCCCAGAAAGCTCAGAAGGTGGCAAGGAGACCTGGAGTTAACAGGAGGGCAGGGGGCGGACTGCATTCCAAATGCATTGCCAACAACGGGCTTCCCGGGCCTGTTGCGTGGCCGTTGCTGCCGACAGACGGGAGATGTCCGGGCTTGGATGAACCCACTTTCCAAGGCTGGCAGACCCCAAAGCCTGCGGATACTTGCATTGGGCAAAGTGGGAATTATTACACACGTTTGCAGCACTGCAAGCAAAGTGGGATGCAGCGTGTGAGATCGTCCCTTCCCTGCTGGCAGTTTACAGTGGGGTTGCGGAAGAGCACCCCTGGGACGGGAAGGCTCTCCCGCATGTGTTTGAGTGGGACCTCCACCAGTTTTCTGTGTCATTTAGCTCTAGGTACCAGGAGTCACCAAGAATTCCGGTGCCCACGGAAAATGCAATCTTCCAGAAGAAAGGAGAGGCAGTGGCCCTGCCTCCCCGACATCTCAACTCCCAACATGAACATGGTGTCCAAACTCCCAGATGTGCCCCCATGCCTTTCCCCGCTCCTTCTCCACCTAAGTGGTCACCTTGCCCTGCTGCCAGGGTCCTAGGTCTTCCAGCGGTTTTCTCTTCTTCTCCTGCTCCTACGGGGCCTCCCTTCATGGAAGAGCCGAGTCAAGTGGTGGCCTCCACCCACATTTTGTCCATGCATGTCCTAGGCACTTTCACTTCCCCCTGGAGCGGGATCCCTAGCAGGGCTCCCTACTTCCCACAGCCTCTCCTAAATCCAACAGCACAGGGAACCCTTCCAGAACAGAGCTCAGATCCTGCTGCTTCCTGCCTCAAACCCTCCAGCAGCTTCTCTCAGTCTCTGCATACCCCTGCAGTGCTGCCATGGCCTGGGGGGCCTGCCCTGGCCCCCATCCCCTCTCCTTTCTCTTCCCTTCTGCTCTGTGCTAATCCTGCCCACCACATCTGCCCGCCAGCAGCTGTCACCAACACCTGCACTCCTGCCCTAGGGCTGGCTTCCCTCCCACCTAGAGTGCTCTCTCTTGGCTCCAGACCAGCTACCCCCAATCACCCTCCCCTTCTTCAGAGAGAGCACCCTCATGCACGCAAACTCCCCAGCCAATCCACATTCTTCTTGCAGAAACTCTTACGCTATCCTGTGTATTGACCCAGTTTGCTCTACATGGTTGACAATTATGCATTTATTTGAGTGAAATTCCAGACAATCACCCTGTGGGCCTGCTAGCCCCATGAGAGCAGAGGCCCCGTTGTGTTGACCATGCCTGATCATGCATGCCGTGGCCTGCCATGTGGCTGGGGGCTGCATGCTTGAAGGACGCCTGGGCTTTGGGTCCCATTACTCTTCTGATATGTTACCAAGACAAGAAGTATAACATTTGGAATGAGTAAAATTTGTACTTATTACCAGGTAAAATCAAGCCTGGGAAGCTGTCGCCCCCAGGTAGGCGCTTTGCACACCTTTGGAGTTTAACCAGCTCTTGTGAAACTGAGTTCTGGGCTTCTTCAAAATCCACATGGAACCATGGGTGCAAAAGGCAGCTGATTTTGGTTTTGGTTTTAGTTTTTTTGAAACAGGATCTCGCTCTGTCCCCCAGGCTGGAGTGCAGTAGTGCAATCATGGTTCACTGCAGCCTCAATCTTCTGGGCTCAAGCGATCCACCTGCCTCAGCCTCCCCGATAGCTGGGACCACAGGTGTATGCACCACTACATCCAGCTAATATTTTAAATAATTATTTTTGTAGAAAACGGAGTCTCACTCTGTTGCCCATGCTATTCTTGAATTCCTGGGCTAAAGTGATTCTCCCACCTAGGCCTCCTAAAGTGCTGGGTTTATAGCTGTGAACTACTGCACTTGACCCAGAATTTCTTTAAAACCCACAACAAGGGACTCAGGAGTCTGGGACCTGGGCATCCTGGCCCTGCCTATGCACAGGCCTAAGGAAAGGATGACCTCGCAGATCCTGGGGGGCTTCCGTCTCGGGGGGTCTTCCGTCTCTGCTTGCACTTGCCCTGCGTCCTGTTGCTGCACCATGAAATCCAACGTGAGCCCCAGAAAAAGGAAAAAAAATTCCCACCCCACACATCCCCACCTGTGCCGGGTAATCAGTGCTACGGCATCTCCCTGAGAGAGGTGAGGGGCCGAGGGGTGGGTGGTGACGGCGGCTTGTCCAGGGACTCGGCAGAGCCAAGGGGCAAGCTCAGAGTCAGCCTTCGGGGCCTCGCTTTTCCCCGACCCTCTGCTCTGCTCCAGACTCCTCCCAGCCTGGCTTTGGAAAGAGCCTTCCCCTCCCAGGAGTGCCCATCCACAGCCCCACAGTGAACTGCAGGCAGGGAAAGGCCGTTCTCACACAGCATCCCACTTGGCTCGCGATGCTGCAAACAGGCACAATTCCCACTTTGCCCAATGCAAGTGTGCCGACTCCGGTACGTTCGGCAAGGTGCTCTAGTTCATTCAACCCTTTTGCTCCAGAGAATGGCTGGATTAAGCAGGGTCCTTGCTTGACCAGGGCATGAAAATAAGCCCTCGCAGGGAAGAATTTTCAGGCCTCAATCCGCACCTGGTAGCCAGCCCTGGAGACCCATGTCTGAGTCCTAGGGCTGCAGGTCCACGTAGAAGCCCTTTTTCCAACCAACCCATCCAAGCTGTGCACTCCAAGTTCAGTGGCCCCCGCACGGTCTCCCCAGATACCCTGGGATAACCAGGGGTTTGAGCTACAAGGCCTTTTCTTCATTCTTTAATTTTCATTTGCTTATTCAATAAATATAGACCGAACTCCCTACGTGTGCAAATTGCTCTGCCGTGTGCTATACAGAGGATGAAAAGAATCAAAGAGCACATCAAGGCTCTGGCCTGAAGGAACGTGCAGGTTCACTGGGGAGTCAGGGCCTCACTTTTAATCCTATTTTGCAGTTATTGATACATATAAATACAACCAGGAAGGCAGCATGAACATTTGAGGAAGGAAGAGATTACTCCTGGAAGAGGATTAGAGGAAGACTGTGGGAGGGGAAGTACTTGTGGCTGGTGTTTTTGGAGCAGAGTGAGCTGGGAGGGGGTAAGATGTGACCAGCAGAGCCAAGACTGTGGGAAAGGAAGGGCTGCCCACAGAGCAGCAGGCAAGAGGAGGCCAAGGCAGAAGGCGATCACAGCCTGGAAACCAGGTGAGAGAGCTTGAACTTTCTCGGGGTAGGCAGTGGGGAGCTATTGATAGGTCTTGAGCAGGCAAGGGGGGACATCAGAGTTGTGGTTTAGAAGAACTGATGTGGCAACTGTGTGAAAACTATTCTTGTAAACTGTCTCAGGGACACCTTCGTAGTTCCTACCATGTGCCAGGGCACATTCCGAGCCCTTTACAAACATTAACTCTTCTTCTCCTGACAACCTTGGGAGGTTAGCGTTTTTCTTACCCCTGTTTTCCTAATGGCGAAAGTAAGGTGCAGGTAAGGCAGCTTGACACTGCAGCAAGTACGGAGCTGATCTGGGGCCTTAAGGAACCCGAGCGCCAACGCTCTTCCTCTAAGCTCTGCTCCCCTCCATCTGACCCACAATGGCAAAGGCTAACGACCACTGCGGGCGCCCTCAGGAGGCAGGCCCCAGGGCTGAGCTGCGGTGACACAGGGAAGGGGAGCCAGCTCCGAGGCCAGAGGCAAAGGCAGCAGGGGCTGTGCCCCATTCTCAGGAAGATGGGACCCCGGAGGAGGAGGCGGCTTCGGGAGGGTCTTACTGAGTCTCAGGTGGCCGCATTGCGTGAGTCAAGCCGGGGCAGGGCTTCAGGGAGCAGAGGAACAGGGAGGAGCTCACACATCACACAGCAGGCAGAGGTGCCCACTGTGCGGCAGGCAGTGTGGGAGGAGAGACCCAAGCGTGCAGCCTCCCGAATGTGCCTGGTTATTCAGTGGGCTGTCTTATCCTTTTAAACCTTTCTGAGCTCTTAGGCCAGTGTTACAGGCAGAATAAAGCTGCCTGCCCAGTGCAGTGGGTGCTGAGGCTGCATACCAGCCTCCTTTTCTGCAAGATTGGATGGGTGACAGATTCAACCAGGAGAGTCCCAAACCTGGGGCCCAAGTTGGTCCCCTCTCCCAACAGGCGTTCTCACCCCCACTGACGCACATTGCACCCTCCCTCCCACACGCTCCCGGCTGGAATTCCAGGGACGACTTCTCTCCCCATCCCCCCCAACATGAGTGTCACAGAAGAAAAGACCTGCTGTGACCAGCTTTTGAAGTGACTTGAGCCGGGAATGCTTTTCCTGTCTTCTTCTAGCAGCCAGGAGGCCTGGTTCCACCACGTCTTGCGCGCTGCGGCAGGCTTTTGTAAGGGTGTGCTCCTGATGCTGGTGTGGAGCTCACCTAGGTGTAGAAGAGAAGTCCCTGTACCTGCCCCGCTGTCACTCCCAAGGGTCGCCAAGTACACAGAGCTCCATACACGTAAGCAAAGCAGGACGGCTCCCAGGGAAGCTGAGGTGAAGACAGTAGCTGCAGGCTGAGCTCCATCACGCGGCTCAGCTTGCAGGCGATGGACGGAGGAGTCGAGAAACAACACTGCCATCTGCGCCGGTGGACAGAAAGCCAGATGGAGGCTGAGTGCTCGGGGAAGAGGAAACGCCACTGTCTTGGGCCTCGGAAGCAGAAGATGCTTCCCGGGCCTTAGAAGCGTTGTCAAGGGGAAGGTGAGAGCCTTGGCTCTGCCACCATCACCGACCCCTCTTAAGTGCTGCCCTTCTCCTTCCTTCCAAGACCACCCAAAAGACAGATCGTGCATCACACTCAGCATCGCCCACAGGTGCCACTCCAGCCCCATGCAGTGCAGTCCCAGCTCCTGCAGGGATGAGGACTGACATTCATTCATGGGCAGACCCGGAAGGATCCCTTAATCCCTGTCTCCACTTCCTACTTTGTAAAATACCATACACCCAAGGGATGGTGGAGAAGCCTGAAGGAGATACAGTCCGATGAGTGCAGGGCGTCAAAACACCTTCCCTGGAGCCGAGGTTTGAATCCTGACTCCACCCCCGTTAGGCTGTGTAACCTCAGGCAAGTCACTTAACCTCTCAGGGCCTTTGCTTCTGCCTCTGCTGATTGAAGATCAGAGGAAGTCCTTCTTTCCAGGATCAGAGGAATGCCTTCTTCCCAGGACGTGGGTCCTGTGGGCCTTATGAGATTTAATTCGAGTCAGCTGTCAGAACCTGGCTCCCGATAGGGACACGGTACTGTTCATAGTGAGGCAGGAGGCGCAGCAGGGCGGGTCCTTCCTATTCCGGGGCTCAGCTGATGCACTCCTTTCATCTAAGAAGGAGCATCTGAGCGGGTGCCTCTCTTCCTCCACACAGAACAAGTGCATGGGTTCAGGGCCCTTGCAGGTCTGTATTTGGATTTTAATTGTCATGACTGAAGGGGCCTTTTGCAAATCGCTCTCACTTTTCCTGGGCTGAGCCAAGTCAATACTCGGTACGTGATCGCTTACAAAAGCCGCTAATTGGAGCTCCGGCAAGGGCCCTGCTCGCGACGCACACACCTCGCGTGAACCGCTCCATTCAGTTCCCCCCGCCCCCACCTCCTTTGATCCACATCTCATAAGGGCATCTTGCCCTAGAATTATGAGCACAGAAATCAGAACAAGAATCTTCTGCGTTCTATTTCTGGCTCTGACACAGACGACGGCGTGTGGGCAGATCAGAATGCCAGAATTTTCTCTGGTCTCTGGGAAATAGCACAAGTCACAGTGGCCTTCTCCGATCCCTGCCCACGAGGAGAACGAGGGGAGGGGTGGCCCGTCCTGGACCAGGTCAGAGATGGGTCAGGACGAACCGAATCCTCCCAAGGCCGGCCCGCTGGGATTTCCCGTGCTCGGAGCAGGATCTGTGTTCCACATCCCATTCTTTCGGAACAAGGAGGGCGGGCCTCTGAGGACAGGAAGACAGCTGTGCAACTGGACTTGCTCCCCACTGCACTGCATGCCGTGTGAGGACAGGGGCTGAGTCTATGTGGCAGCCTGTGAAGAGTAGCCCTGGGCACGCGAGATACTTTGGTCAGCTGAATGAATGAATGAATGAACGAATGGTTGAACAGGTGAACAAGCGAATGAGGTTCTGCTGGGCAGCTTCTCGCTGTCCTGTGACCTGCATCTGTTGGGTTCTAAACCCAGGCTTCGGAAGTGATAACTCTTGGGGCCATCCAGTCTTGGGGAAGCACAGACCCGCGGCTCCCCGGGGACGCTGACGTCCTGGGTGGGCAGATCTGAAGGCAGCATTGCATTTAAAAAATCATGCGAAAAACCTAAGCCAAGCCCTGGGAGTTCTGCTACCTTCCCAGCCCCAATTCTAAGAGTAGAAAGGGGTCTGCGGTGGGGGCTGCCCACTTCGTTGGAGGGGGGCATGAAATCCCACAAAAGTTTCTTGAGGCAAAAATAAGCACTTTAACAGCTTCTTAATTTTTCTCAATGCAAACAGATTCTGAAATGTCCTGCTGGGCAGAGAAGAGTCCAGAAATCCGATTTTCATTCATCTGTGGGGAATTTGGACCCCAAGAGGCCATAGCTAGAAGTCCGGGCTGAGATGTCTGTCTGGAGACGCAGTTCCTCCAAGGATCTCCCGAGAACGTCAGGGGAAAGGGAGGAAACAGCTTGAATTTTCGAAGCAGACTGTAACTTACTAAGCCTTCTCTCATTTCCCTGGTCTGGAGAACTGAGCGGGGCCTGGTGTGGAAGATCATCTCCATCGTATCAAGGAGCTCACTGAGGCTCCGGACTCCGTGACTCACCCCAGGTCTCACAGAAGGGCCAGGGGTTCACCCTCACGCCCTCACTCCTGAGCTCCTGTAAAGCTGCTCTCATCTGTCTGCACAGGCACAGTAGGGCCTGGGACAAGGGACACTCTTGTTGACAGTAAGTTACAGCACTGGGAAGCTGTCTGTAGGCAGAGTGCAATTCTGGGGGGCCCCGTAGGAGCCCAGGTTGGGCCTCTGGGGCTCAGGGAACTGACGGACAGCTGGCAGGCCATGTGAGGGAGTTAAAGCCTAAGGTGGGAGGGCAAAGCTACACAAGGCAGGGCAGCTTGGAGGTCCACCCTCCAGCAGCCACGTACAATTTCTCCCTTTCCCTTTCCTACAGGCGTGGCCTTGCCCAGGTGGGCCCATGTGACACCCTAGCCATGCCAGGTCTTAGGAGGATGGTGGCAGGCATTAGGGCCTCGGGAACCTGCCTGGCCTCATCAGCACAGTAGACTGGAGGGAGAGTCCTAGCACCAGCCGCTCCCTTCTCAGTCTCTTCTGGGGAGGGCAGAGAAGGTGGCCGTGCCCTATCCCCACATCATGGGGCCCTTGGGGCAAGAGGGGCTGGCTGGAAGGTATTCCCAGTACGAACGTTCAGAGACCTAAGGAAACATGTCCCCCGTACCTCTCCATGCAGCCTCTCCCCAAGAGCATATCCTGCTGGCCCTCAGAAAGGGGGCTCCTGAGTGTGGGGCACAAGCTCCCGCCTTCCCACTCTGTCCCTAAGGCTGCTGCCTTTATCAGGAAGGGAGGCCTCCTGGCCACCCAGGGGGTGTCGGAGGGAAGGGCAGCATGGAGAAGATGGCTGCGGGTGATGCCTGGCCCCTCTCCATGCGTGTGGTGAGGGCTCCCAGCCTCCCAGGACCCACCTGAGCTGAAGGACAGGGGCGGAAGGGTAGGGGCAATTCTTCCAGGAGCTGAGTTTGGCTTGAACTTTTCTCCAAAAACAGCCGGAAAACAGCGGCGGCCCTGCGTGCTTCTCTAGCCTTCGTCTCAGGCAGGCTGGAGCCCAGGTCCCGGGCCTTTCTGGACCTCTATGCACAGCATCCTGCTGTGGAATGAGCCAGCTCTGTTGGGGACCCTGTATGTTACCAGCTAAGCTTTTGGGTCACAGGCCCTAAACCACCTGCTTCTTCCTCCTTCTCAAGCTGTCCCCGTAACTCCTGCAGGCTGAGGAAGTCCCAAAGCCCCTGGCTTTCTCACCTGTCACGCACAACGTTCACACCTTTCTGAAGTGTCTGGGGGCCACTAGAAAGGCAAAGAGCTGAGGATCTGCCTGGATCTGCCCGGCAGTGACAACATCTTGAAGGAGTCTGAGCAAATGTCAGCTCTTCGGTTACTTCAAAAAACACAATCAGGCCAGGTGCGGTGGCTCACGCCTGTAATCCCAGCTCTTTGGGAGGCTGAGGCAGGTGGATCACCTGAGGTCAGGAGTTCAAGACCAGCCTGGCCAACATGGTGAAACTCTGTCTCTACTAAAAATACAAAAATTAGCCGGGCATGGTGGTGCATGCCTGTAGTCCCAGCTATTCAGGAGGCTGAGGCAGGAGAATAGCTTGAACCCGGGAGGTGGAGGTTGCAGTGAGCTGAGATCATGCCATTGCACTGTAGCCTGAGCGACAGAGAAAGACTCTGTCTCAAAAAACAAAACAAAACAAACAAAAGTACAAAAAACAAATAAACAAACAAAAATCCCCCAAAATCTAAAATAAATAAAATTAAAACAAAAAACAAAAAACAAATGTTCTCATGGTGAAACATCTGCAATCTCCTTTTAAGTCAAGGAGTTGAGTTTATGAGTGAGACTGAGAGGACATACCCAAAAGGGGCAGGGACATACTTTGTGATTAGGGGAAAGAAGGGCTGCAGGCAGAGTTTGACCCAGCCAAGCAGGGGATGAGAACACCGGAGCACCAAGTGCCGGAAGGGCCAGGTCTGAGCATTGCTTGAGATGTCTGTTCTGAGTCCCTCTGGGTATCCAACTCCAGGCTGCACTCACAGGAGCTCAAGAAATGCTGGCCTAGGCATGGCCTAGGTGTGGCTCAACACGGAAGGTCAGATATGGCTGGTGTTTTCCTCCTGGGGACATGGTTCCTTTCCCCAGGCTTCTGGCTTCTGAAAGGTGGCCTGGGGGTGGACAATGCCTTTGCTAGGTGCAGAGGGGCAGCCCCGCAGAGGCTCCTGATATCTGGGTTAACAGCAGACAGTGTGTGCCTTCCAGGAATCCATCACATACACAACAGCTTCAGCAGAGGCAGCGGCTTGTGTTGTTGCTTTTCTTGAAAATTTGTAAAAATGAGAGGGATCAAGAGGAAGGTAGGCGCTCTCCCAACACCCGCTTCTCTGGGCTCCAGGCTGGATGAGCTGTGGATTCAGCCTGGCTCTGGAACAGCTGTGCCGAGCTGTTTCAGTGTGTGCTATTTTTCTCCCCAGTAGCCAAAGGTAACAATAAAATCTAAGTTTACAACACACCTTGGCTACAAACACAGCAGCAAGCTTGTTTGCTCCCTGTCTCCTCATCTAATAGGATGTTAAATAAACCACTAGCAGCCATGGAAATCTTCTGGAAACTTCCATTCTTGTAGGTGTGGAATCTGCCAGGTGCACAGGCAGTGCGGACATATCCCCCAGAGTCCCCTGCCCTCTGCGGACCCTGTGGACCTCTTACTGAACGCCTGTTTCTTTAAGGCTTCCTTCTTCTGGGGTTGCATGGGGGCCATTACCCCAAGAGCTATGTTTTGCTTACACAATGGGGAGGAGAAGGAAGGGAGGGTACTTTGGGGGCTGAACGTTTTTCCTCCAGAAGATGCTAACGTCCGAACGCACAGTGCCTTGAATGACACCTTATTTGGAAGAGAGCTTTGCCGATGTGACTAAGGAGCTCATCCTGGGTGATGAGGGCGGCCCCTAAATCCAAGGACAAGTGCTATGGGTTCAATTATGCGCCCCCCAAATGAATATGCTGAAGTCCTAACCTCCACTACCCATGAACTGTGACCTTATTTGGAGATAGGGCCCTGAAAGAGGGAATCAAGTTAAAATGAGGCAATCGGGGTGGGCCCTCATCCAATAGGACTGCTGCCCTTATCAAAAGGGGGAACTTTGGACACAGACACACACAGAGGAAAAACAACGGGAAGGCTCCGGTGGAGACGGCATCTCAGGGCACCAGAGCTGGGAGAGAGGACAGATTCTCACAGCCCGAGGAGCCAGTCCTGCTGCTCCTTCTGGTCTCTGACGCCTTCCTGTAGACTGGAAGACCCCACACCTAGATGATCAACTGTCAGCAGAATCCCACCCCGTGCAGCTCGAGGTCACCCTGTAGGCACAGCTCAGAGCCCAGGAGCCAAAAACCTAGCTCACCAGGAGGACCAGGGCACAGCTCCAAGTCTCACAGGGCAGCTCCACACCGGCCAGCTGGACCCTAGGCCCCAGGTCTGCACTCGTAGGAGGAGCGACGCCCTCGAGTCTCGGGCCCTGCCCAGTGCTTCCCTCACTCCAACCTGCACCCTTCTCACA
Organism: Piliocolobus tephrosceles; assembly: GCF_002776525.5. Taxonomy (NCBI): domain Eukaryota; kingdom Metazoa; phylum Chordata; class Mammalia; order Primates; family Cercopithecidae; genus Piliocolobus; species Piliocolobus tephrosceles. Next base: position 217,234,000 of record NC_045434.1, read on the forward strand.
AGAAAGGGAGACTCATCTGCACCCCGGGCTGCGAGGCTGGGCCCGCTTATCCATTCGCCGTGGATGCTGTGTAGACTGTGGGAAGTTGAGATGGCTGAGTTTATTAATTAATGATCCGTCTCTTGGTGTTGATGTATAATTCATTTCAATGATTTTTTTTTTCCAGGATGTATCAGAAGACTCGGCCCCGAGCTCACCAGCGCTGGAGTTGAGCAGCAGGGCAGTGGGCAGCATCCTCGGGGTCTGCAGGCCCCACAGAGCCTCAGGGGCTAATGGAAACATGAATGTGCCATCTGGCAGCTGGGCCCAGGGCCGGTGGAGCCCTGGAGAGCTCACATGTCCCAGGCGACAGGACGCTGGCTTCAATAGGGAGGAATGACAGAGAGCCCATTGGCAGGGGGGCCAGACTGAGCGAGCCCCAGGCCCAGGGTGGAGGGAAAACCTGACCACCCAAAAAAGTCAATGCAGTGTCCTCTGAGGAGCTGGGGTCCAGCTATCAGCAGCAAAAGACAGAAGTTTCTAGCATGTTGCAAAATGACCTTTTGCTGCAGAGGGACCCCTGGGCTCTGTAGTTGCGCCTGAGGGTCTGTCCTGCTCTTTCTGCCTTTCCACAGAGCACAGGGCTATTCAGGAGCTGGTCCCACGGACACAGCCCACCCTGGAGCAGGTCAGGCCCCACGGTGACCGCAAGAGCAGGCTGTGACGGCCGCACACACCCCTACACAGCATCGAGGCAGCCACTGGGAGCGGGAGTCACTCAGATGCAAACCTCAACCCCAGGGCCGGTGGGAACACGCAGGTGCATTTGGCTGTGGCAGTGTGAGCGCATTCCTCATGCTTGGACTAAAAGGCAACCATGGGCCACGCGATGACTCCAGGGAAAAAAGGAGAGTTTGGCATAACCCTGCAGCACGCCATCGGAAGGGCCCCGGGCTCAGCCAGGGTCCGCTGGGGCCCAGGGCTCCTCTCCAAGCTGCCAAAGGCCATGCCTCATCGGCCTCCACACTCGGACCCCCTGCCCACCACCCTCATTTCCCTGCGCATTCACCCAGCACCCACAGACCCTCGCCTGGTTCCAGGTTCTACGAGTTGTCTTTGCCAAGTAGCAAATGACCCACAAACTTAGCGGCTCGACCACCTGTTGGTGATCTCTGGTTCGGTGGGCAGGAGTCTGGCGACGGCTTTGCTGGGTCCTCTGCTCAAGGTCCCACAGGGAACGCTGGGGCCAGGGCCCTGCTGTTCAGAGGCTCTGTGTACCACCCGGGGCTGGGCTGTGCTGTCATCTGCAAGCTCATCTAGAGAAGCTTCCACTTTCAGGCTTATTCCAGGCATTGTCAGGATCGGCTGAAGGACCGAGCCCTAGGCCTCCTGATGGCTGTGGATGGGAGCCGCCTGCACTTCCTGGACACCTGCAAGACCCTCCATTTGAGCCCCTCCAGGCCAGCAGCAGGTAGCCTTAAATTACTAAACAGGGGAGAGTCCCATCACTGCTGCTGTAGCCGTGGGTTACAGGCAGGCCATGGCCCCATTCACACTGCAGGGGAAGGGACTCCACAGAGGTGCAAATGCCAGCAGGTGGGCACCCAGGTCCACCTCAGGGACTTTCGGGCACCCGGGTCCTGTGTCAGGGACGTGGTCCCCAGCAGCACGCCTCTCTGCTGTCCAGGGGTGAGAATATGGTTGTAGAGGCAGACATGCAGGTGGAGGACATCAGTGACCAAGCGCTGCAGATGCAGGCGGGGTCAGAGCAGCATAACCAGAGAGGCCCTGGTTCATGGGGCTGTGCAGTCAACGCCATTTAAGGGAGACATTAGCTTTCTGTGCACCGTCCCCCACAGGAGAGGGCTGGAGGCAAATGCAATGGGCTGGGACCCCTGAAACACGGGGAGGGTGGGGCTGGGAGCCCTCCATACTCCCTGGGCTCCAGAGGGGACAGAGAGGGCCAGAGGCCACACTGTTCTGAGGCTCTGAGGGTCCTTCTGGCCTCTCCTGCTGCCCGCTGGGCTGCAAAGATACAGCCTTCATCTGCTGCTCACCCGCCCGAGCCTGGGAACGGCCGCCTGGCACAGGGAGAGCTGTGTGCACCCCAGCTCCCAGCCGATGACTCACGGCGGAACAGATGTAACCCAAACTGCGAAGCAACGGCAGCCCGCTGCCACAGGTGGCTCGCTGTGGCGGGAGGCCCACGCTGGGGGACTGGGCTCCCGAGGGCTCACACAGGGAGCTGCATCTCCCAGAAGCCACAGTGAGGACACAGAGGGCACAAGCCTGGCCCTCAGCTTCCCTTTGGGCCAAGCCTCCGCCTCTTGGAAGCTCTTCTGTGCCTTTTTTCACCAGACACGAAGGCAGCCCCATCCCCCAGGGACCCTGAAGGAGACCAGGCCGGAGCTCAGCAGCTGGCCATACAATGCAGGCCCCCGGCTCTCGGCTGCTGTCTCTCTGCCTCCCAGACCCACATACTGAAGACAGGGCTTCTGAAGGCAGCTTCCTGGGCCCCTCCTGCCTGAATCAGGATTTCTGGAGAGGGGGGATCAGAAATGTGCATTTAAAACCAATTCCCCAGGTGACTCCCACCTTAACTAGAGCCACACAGTGGGCGCTGAGGGTTCAAAACTCACCTTCTTTGGGTGTTCAGAACCTGACCTCTTCCTCTGGCCCAGACACCCCCACCGGATCTCCCCTAGGCTCTCATACTTGCTGCCATCCCAGAAGCACCCACGCCCGCCCCCCTCCGAGAAGCTTCCCACTCCCCACAACTCCTGGAAGCAGACTCTGCTCACCCCACTGGGCTCTTGGGGTCAACTTCCCTAAATCACACCATTATTCAAGTGTTCTCCCCTAAACACAGGATGCTGCTGGAATACCGCATGCGCACAAACCCCGGCCACTGTGAGTTTCCGGTATGGCCCCCTAGGGTGGTACTCTCCACCACACCCTGGCACAAGCACTGCAGCCTTCAAGGATTCAGGGCCTGCCCCTGCGCCAGCTCTCTGCCGGATTCAGGGCCTGCCCCTGTGCCCAGCTCTCTGCCGGATTCAGGGCCTGCCCCTGTGCCCAGCTCTCTCCATCTCTAGGCGGGGTTGCCGATGGAGCTCCATTTCCTCCTCCACCCCGCAAGGTTAGTCCAGGTCTCCTGGGACCCTGTGCTTCCTCCCGGCGGAGGCCCTCTCCCAGCGGAGGCGCTCTCCCAGCGGAGGCCCTCTCCCGGGGGCCGTGATCCCTGGAGGTGGGAGGTGTTATGGGTTGAGGTGTGTCCTCCAAAAATCTGCATGTTGACGCTCCACCCCCTAATGTGACTGTATTTGGAGATAGAGCCTTTAAAGAAGTAATTAAAGTTAAACGAGGTCATTAGGGTGGACTCTAATCCATGCTGACTGGTGTCCTCATAGAGGAGGAGCTGAGGACACACACAGAGGGAGGACCATGTGAGGACACGGGGAGGAGACGGTGTCTACAAGCCAAGGAGAGATGCCTCGGGAGGAGCCAGCCCTGACGACACCCTGACCTCAGACTTCTGGCCTCCAGGACGGTGGAGAACATACTTTGATTGTTTGTGCTGCTCAGGCTGGACTGCTTTGCTGCAGCTGCCCAGGACACCGGCACAGAAGGCCCCCGGTTCCGTTGACTGGGCAAGTCCCGCCACCAAGGAAGGAGCTGGTGGCCTCTAGGGTGACATCCTGGACATTCTGAGTTCTCTCCTAGCCTCAAGCCTCCTTTGAAGGGAAGGTGGGTGTGAACAGGGGGTCTACCTATTCATTAAATGTGTACTCTGAGCATCTGTCTCAAGCAAGCCCTGGCCAGGCACGAGGGAGACCATGACCACAGACCTGCCCGTGAGCTCCACGGGGCATCCATGGGGCATGAGAGGACATGGGATTCTACACCAAGTATCCCAGATGGCCCACCCCACTCACATTCCTCCCCCACACACAGTAAGTGAGTGCCCACTGGAGCAACCACTTAAACCTAATGCACATCTGCCTCTTCCAGGGAACTTGAAACCCTCTTTCTTGCCTGCTGGGGGCCGGCGATCCCTTTACTACTCCTCTGCCTGGGTTAGAGGTTCCTGCCGCAGGCCGCTGTCTGCACCCAATGCCCAGGGACCAGCAAGCCTTGGCTGAACTGATGCCCCAGGTTCTCCCAGTTCTCTGGACCCTGAGGGCTGGCAGGCAGTTTCGCTGCTCGCTCTGGGCACAAGCGTGGGCAGCCCAGAGCCGGAGAGTGTGCGCCGGGGCAGGTTAGCCCTGGGTCAAACCAGCATATGCAGCTTTGCTTTGTGTCTGGAGCAGGAGGGGAGGGTGCTCGTGGAGAACAGCACCCCGCTCCAGTGTTGGCATCAGTGACTTTTAAAAGCACGGCACATTACCACCCTGGGTTTTCATTTCCTCTTTCTCTTTCACCTAAAGATCGCAAGATCTGCCTGGCTTTCAGCACTTAGGAACCCGCTCCCTGCAGCTGTCTCTAAGCCCAGAAGTTGCATTTTAAAAAACGGTTCAGACAATGGCTATGGAGTTGGCTGTGGGCCAGGCAGGGTGCTGGGAGCCAGGGGCACAGCAGGTGCAGGATCTCGGGGTGGGAGGCTTGTTGTTGCCCCTCAAGGAGTCCTGGGCTAGGTGACAGCCTGTGGAAAGCACCATGCAGGCAGATGACACTGGCGATTCTTGATATTGGCGAGGGGCTGGGGAGGGACGGGCAGGCCCACCCCTGGGCAAGTGCAGGTGGCCGTAATGAGACAGACATCGTGGTAAATGCCTGTCGATGGAGACAAACCACCGGGGGGGCCCATCTTCAGAGATAAGAGGGATGGGTGTGGGAATGCAGGGTGGTGACCCCTTCTGTGACCGGATGAGGATATCCAGCTCATGACCAGGTGAGGGGCCATAGGTGGGACCAGGCATGCCGCCAAGGCCAGAGGAGACAGAAATCCTCCCCTGGCCAACTCCTCCTCTCCAGTCAGACCTCGCTCAGGTGCCCCCTTTCTCCACGAGCCTTCCTCAACCCAGCTGCCATCACCACTACCGCCCGTGGTTCTGCCTGTCCTCTGCAGGTGCCGGTGGCCACCCCACGTGACCTCTGTGTGCACCTGCTCCTTGTCCACCCCAGCCTGGGGAGGCTGCCCAGCAACGGCGGGGGCCATGTCAGTGCAGTTCCCATGGAATTTCATTCCTCCAGCTATCACGGACTCTCACAAGGAAAAGGGTAAAAAGGTCAGCCCTCGGGGAGAAACACAGAATTCAGAAACCAGGCTTCTCTCGAACGCCTCTTGAGGTCTCTACAGCAAGCTCAGCTCGTCACCACCACCTGTGCACAGGCGTCAGCCTCTCAACAACACACACCAGGCTGGTTCTCATCCCTTAAGGACTTGGCTTCTGTATTGTCCCCGTTCCTCTGTCCCTGCCACATTGTCCATTTCCATTCTTTACTGGGTCATTTGCGTTGGCAGACAGACATGCCCGAGTACTCCCACAATAAAAAAAAAAAAATCAAAATGAAACAGAAAACCAAAACCCTCATCCACCTCTACAGTCTTCCAACTACAGCTTCCCTTTCCCCAAACCCCTGCAGAGCAAAGTTCCTCAAAATACTCAGCTCCACCCACTGCATCTGCGGCTCACCTCCCACGTCCCTTCCATTGCCCTCGGACTCTTCCCTCACCCAGCAGCCTCCACCTCACAAAAGCGGCCTCTCTGGCATCCCTGCGAGCTCTGCCACAAGGACCCCTCCATGCTCTGGGAACAGCTTTCTCCTGCAGCCTCCTGGCCTCCTCCTTGCAGTGGGCTCTTCTTCGTCACTCCCGACTGCTCCTTCATTCTCCCCTCTTGCAGTCCTCACTCTGTCCAAGTGGTCCCCACTGTCTCCATGGCCTTCCAGACCCTCCACACACCTGAGGCTCCTCTGAGCTTCTGCTCCAAGCTGCACCAGCCCCCAAGTGGCAGACTCAGGAATCCAAGGAGTACCCACAGGTGTTCCCCCGGACGGCCGCCAGGGCGGCTGGATTTCACGTGAGTGAAGGTCCGGCCCCAAGGGCTCCTTTCAATCTGCTGCTCCCCAGCTTTTGCCTCTCAGTTAAATGCACCCCTTTCAGCCAAAGAAAGAGTTGCTCAGACTAAAACCTCAGGGACCCTCTAGACGGTTCTCTCCCTTTCTCTCCAGCCGTTGCTCTCTTGGGGCCTGCGTCCCACCTCTTGACAAGTCATCATGTCCCATCTGGAATCACTGCCTCCTGTCTTCCCCGTAGGATGCACTCAGAGAGCAGCCAATACCTCCAGCTCAGATCACACCTGTCTTCAGTGTATTCCGTGACCCCCAGTATACTCAGAATAAACCCCAAATCCTCATGACAGCCTCCAAGCCTCCTGGAACCTTGCCCCAGCCCAATGCCCTGACCTGTCCCAACCCAACTCGCTATGACCTGCCTTTCCCAGAACACTGGGACTGGATGTGACCATTCTGGGCCATCCAGGTGGGCCCTAAATCCAATGACAAGTGTCCTTAGAAGACAGACGCAGGGAGACAGCCAGGTGGAGATGCAGCCAGAGACCAGAGTGATGCCACCACAAGCCAAGAAGCACCTGGAGCTACCAGGAGCTGGAAGACGCTGGGAAGGGTCCTCACCCAGGGCCTCCGGAGGAACCACAGCCCTGCTTGTATTATGACTTCAGACTCCGGCCTCCAGAACAGCTGGAGAATAGGTTTCTGTTGTTTAAGCCACACAGACTGTGGCAATGCATTACAGTAGCCCCAGGACTCACACACAGACGAAGGCTGGGCCTCCCGTGCACAAGATGTGTGTGAACACAGAGGATGAGGCTCGTGCTGGGTGAACGTCTGCCTTCAGAATGTCTAGGGCTACAGCAGGGATTCATAACAGAATGAGGCAGGGATGGATGCCACAGGCCCTGCGGTGCACAGGACAGGTGTGCAGACCGCGGATCGCCTCTGCGCTGTGAACTTCCACCCGTCCCGCTGCTCGGTCCTGCTAACCAACACACTTGGAACCCAGAGGGCCTGCTCTGTGCCACACAGGAACCCAGGGGATTCTCCAGTGCATGGCTGGAACACGCTGAAGTGCCCTCGCATGCAACCACTGAGTAAATCAAAAGAAGACTGTGCATTTTTGTCCCAAACATCTCTGAGAGTCGTTCATCATTTTGGAAAGTCACCTGCCCTCAATGTGATGCAACTGTCCCAGCTGTGGCAGATGTGTTCCCAGTGAACCTATGCAGAGGCCAGACTTTGACCGCCTCAGCACACGTACAGATAAAATGCTGTATATATGCACGTAAGCACCAGACCCCTCTGGTGAAGATGGGCTGGGGCACTTAAATGCACATATATAGCGTTTTACCCTAAATTACTCTCCTTTGCATGTCCTCCTCAGCACAGTTAGGACATTACATCAGGATTTTAAAACACAGATTATGTTTTCTATGCAAGGTGCATTGGCAGTGTGTAAAGGGAGTGTCACAAAATCCATCACGAACTCCGGCACTGGCTCTTCCGGCCTTTCTTTCTCCCCCCTTTAGCCATCTTTGCCCAACCCAAGATTCCCCAGCAGCCCCTATCCACACAGCCTCTCTTCTTCCTCCCTGCCATAGACAGCACCGACTTTCTCCTTGCCGAGGTGGGAATAAGTGACAAGGACCCAAGGGGGGGGGTCTCAGCAGCTTGGCCTTAGTCTCAGGACACATCTGTGAAGTCCTGGCCAGGGATGCACAGAGGGTGTCTCTGAAATCACATGGTGGGGGACATCCGACTCTTCCATCTGCCTGCCATGGCTTTGCTGACATGATGGACAGGACCCCCCGGAGCTTCTCGAAGGGTCAAGAAGACAGGAATCTTCTTTGATCGTAGCCTTTTGGCTTTGCTGATGGGCAGGACCTCCTGGAGCTTCAGAAGGGTCAAGAAGACCAGGAATCTTCTTTGATCAGTGGCCTTTACACACAGATGAAGAACTTCCACTTGGATCTAGACCCCACACTCAGGGCATCCTGATGCTTCAGGCAGAAGAAGTAGCGGTGGGAGGGTCCCCAAGCCCCAAAGAGCACCCCTAGAATCACGGAAAGTGCCATGGTCCCGCAGTCAGGAGAGCTGGGTTCTGCCCCAGTCCCCACTCACAAATGCCTGGGCTTCTCTCAGCTGCAGACCCCCCTCCTTCCCCTTCCCAGGGTGGTTTGGAGAACAACACATTCGCTGGGCAAACTGTGAAGTGCTATTCCAGGTACGTAAAGGGAGGAACTATGTAAAGGGGAGAGTCGGGCCCCTTGCAAAAGAAATGGTGCTGGCTCCAGCCCCCATCTCTGTCCCCCATCCTCTCCATGGGGCTCGGAGTGTGTTGACCGAGCACATTAAGGGAGCCAGACTGAGGGCTTCCTAAGGTAGGTCTGACCACCACGGTGAGAACTGAGGCCTTCCAGGCAGGGAAAGATCATGATATGGACAGAACAGCACCGAGCAGGCAGCCATACAACCTAACTGACCTCAGAAGAGGACACTGAAGGTCACAGAAAGCAAATGGCATTTTCCCACCACAAACACCATTCGATTACCCCGGCACAGCCACTAGTGAGGTGGGCTTCGTGCGTCTTTTAAGACCTGACTCAACTACGCATGCTCCCTACGGCACTCAGCTTCCCACACGGGCTGGCACGGTCCCGTCTCAGAACAACCTTGTCAGAGAGAAATTGCTTCCCCATTTTGCAGGCAAAGATTCAGAGGACCAAGGGGTCACATGGTGGAGCCAAGGACACCTGCAGCCATGGCCTGGGTCCATCTCGGCCAAGGTGGGTGCTCTCTCTGCTGGCACCAGCTTTGTCCCTGACATGTCCCACCCATCGGTCACCTCTAGGGAGAGATTTTCAGTCTCTCTGTTCCTCCAACAAACTTGGTTTCCCTAGTGCTGAAAGAAACTTCTGGAAAGGGAAGCTTTTTCCCTTTATTTTGCATCATCGCATCCTTACAACAGACTGCAAGGCGGACAGTTGTGAGATTCACTGAACCATGTTGAACAACATTGAAAGCGGGGACCCGAAGCCTGTCTTCACGTCTAACCACGTGGCACATGGGTCCATCACGCGTTCATCTGCCTCTGAATTTGGCTGAGTCTCTGGGACTAAGTGTCAGTGACCACCTGGGGAGCCCTCAAGCATCACTTGCAACTTATCTGCTGCAAAGATGAGGGTGATGCTTTTTCTACCAGCAGGATTCACATGGCACCCTTTCAAGCTAGACATCCACAACACAATGCACTCCTGGGCAGAGGTCAGGCAGAGGGTTCGACCAGGAGAAAGGGTGACTCGCCATCACAAAATGGAAGCTTAAAATTGAGCCCACAGCCATCGGTCCCACCTGGCCCCCAGCTTGCCTGTGTACATAGACCACAGAGCTCACTGCTGGGTCCCCAAGGCAGCCGACTGTGGACGCTGACAGGGAGGGAAGGGGTGCACCTCTCCAGCATTCTTTCACTGATGTCAAGTCAGGGAAGAGGGTCCTCCAAAACCGTCCTTCCTGCTCCTTGCAGAGGGAACACCAGGACTCGCCCATTCTTAGGGCAATTCCAAGCATGAGGAGGGACCTTGGAGTCGTCTTATTCAGCATCTGTTCTAGAGGCCAAGAAACTGAGCTGCAGGGAGGTGGAGGCCTGGCCGGGCTCCCTCCACAATCCAGGCCTGCAGGAGCTCTGTCTACTCTATCTCAGCCCCCCACACCCCGCCAAGATGGGTTCTTCCTGTGCCTCCCCTACCCACCCCAGGGCTCGGCTCCAAGAAACCTGCAACAGCTTCTGTCTCCTTCCAATCTGTACTGCCAGAATAACAACTGGGCGATTGATGAAGCTGTGGCTTGGTGACATTTCCTCTACCGTCCTTACCTGTCATTTCTCTCTTGTGCAAGGATATGTCTTTATCCATCTTGCTTTCCCAACTGGATTTTTTTAACTCCTTAAAAAGAGGAGGAGGGGCCACATTTTGCATCTCCTCACCCCGCTCCTACCCCAAGTAAGTGTGGCATTTACTATCAACTAAGTAGACAGTTGATGGTTCATTGAATAATTGATAAGAAGCCAGACATTCTAAAACTGGTCCTTGTAACACAGTAAAACAAAAAGTCTAAAAATGCTATTTTAACATTTAATCTCAACACTCAGAATCATTCCCCTGTGAGCGGATGGAAACCATGAATTCAATTCACTATATATCAAACAGATTTGTTATCAATCCAGGGTTTTGTGACGTTCATGATGTAAGGAAAGGCATATCCTACAAGGGTGTGTTTTGTGCAGCCACCGGCTACCTGAGTAGTCGGTGACCCCACCCATTCCCTTAAGGGAGACTGGTTTCCAGGTAGAGGGGGGTGTTCATTAAGGCCTTCCTCTTCTTGCTGGAAACTCCTGAATAGGTCAATAAGCAAAGGCACCTCTCCGGGGCCTGGTGAAGGAAGACAGAGTTGAACCCAGCAGCTCTCCCACAGAAAGTGCCTTAGGAGGCCAGGGGTGGTGGCTCATGCCTGTAATCCCAGCACTTTGGGAGGCTGATGCGGACGGATCACGAGGTCAAGAAATCGGGACCATCCTGGCCAACACAGTGAAACCCTGTCTCTACTAAAAATACAAAAATTAGCTGAGCTTGGTGGCACGTGCCTGCAGTCCCAGCTACTTGGGAGGCTGAGGCAGGAGAACTGCTTGAACCCGGGAGACGGAGGTTGCAGTGAACCAAGATCGTACCACTGCACTCCAGCCTGGTGACAAAACGAAACTCCAGCCTGGCTAACATGGTGAAACCCCGTCTCTACTAAAAAAATACAAAAAACTAGCCAGGCGAGGTGGCGGGCGCCTGTAGTCCCAGCTACTCGGGAGACTGAGGCAGGAGAATGGTGTAGACCCGGGAGGCAGAGCTTGCAGTGAGCTGAGATCCGGCCACAACACCACCACCACGGGGAGAAAGAGACGCCACCTTGACTCAAAAAAAAAAAAAAAGAAAGAAAGAAAGAAAGTACCTTAGGTGGGCATCTTAGTTCTTAAGGATTAAAGACCTTTCACATCCCTAGCATGCCCTTGGAAGGAGAACGAGGGCCTGAGGGAATGAAGAAGCTTAAGAAAGACGACATGCAGTAAGTTGAAGCCGGGAACATTTGAGAGGGAAATGCAAGAAGATCTGTAACACAGTCATGTCCAGAAGAATCAGAGGCTGGACTTCCATGAGTTGGAGAACACTTATCCATTTGGTATGAACACAAGTTTGCTCAGCATAAACACAGGGAGTGCTCTAAGAGGCTGACTGGGTCGAATGAGATGTCGGCCAACATAAAACCACAACCACAGGCCACCACCAGCACCACGGCACTCAGGATTTGCCACGTTGCGTCCATTCAGAAGATCCCAGTGAAGACCCTAAAGACCAGCCTCGCTGTCTACAAAGTTTAGGAGCTTTTGTAGCGCTCCAAGCACTCATTTGTCCTTTGATTCTCTTATCCCAATTAAGCCACTCAAAACTTTTGAAGTTCATCAGTCGTTTGCTTCATATATCTTTAAATTAAGGACAGATTCACTTCCCTGGTAGCAAACACCCAGCAGTTAATTAAAAGGGGCTCAGCATTAAAACGGCCATCGCAGCTTTAAACCAAAGGGGAAGAGGACGTCTCCCTGTGACATCTGCTTCTCATTTTCTTCCACTCCAGTTCTGGTGTTTAGAAAATATTTTACCATCATGAGGCTTGCTCCTAAGGTTGGCTGCCTTGCATTGATGCTTAGGTCAGCTGACTGCTGGGGTGCAGAGAAAATGACACCAGCTTGTCACCTGTGCTTACAGAGGGACATACCTAAAGGACACGGAAGGCCCCGCCCACCCGCTCCCACTCAGTGACAAGGACAAAGCAAACTTGGAAATCATCCTTAGAAATGCATGAGTGAATTCCAATGTAAAAATTTCCAGGCCAGATTTGGATGACATCTGAGCCATCTCATCCTTGAGCTGCTGGATGTCACGAATACGTGACTGGCTGAACAGAGGCAAACCCTGAATGACGATGGGAACCTAGAGGATTTCGGGGCCCCTCCTGGGTGGCGAGTTTTCTGAGAGACAGAACATGAGCTTGGGAAAGCGGCAGATTGGCCTAAGCAGGCGCGGAAGTCTTGGGGCCAGGTGCCAGCATGCAGGGTTTAGGAAACCTACATTGAGCACTAACTGTAGACCAAGTACTCCTGCCCCAGGAACTCCCACAGTGAGCATATTCAGAAACCCAAATCAGTTGGCTTGAATTCTCCACAAGTTTCCTTTACATGTTTTAAGATAAAAGCTCAGAAAATGACTTTCTGTTTTTCTCCCAAGAGACTCTCTGATTCCAGATTCGAAAACTGATCAGCAAGAGAGCTGTCATAGAAGGCTGGGGCTGCACCGTGGGGAGCCTCCTCCCTGACCTCACGCTAGCTTCTGACCCATCTGACAGTCACACTCTGCCAGTGCTCACACGAGGCTGGAGCTCAATGCCTCCGTGAACCTGCACCAGGTGATTTTCCATCCCAAGAGGTTCCTGGCTAGAGTCATCTATACCTCTGCACAGAGCGCCAAGGTCAGGGATGTGGCTGCAGGAACTCGTCAAATGACCCCTCCATAGAGCAGTAAAGGTAGTGGCAGCAAATTAGCACAATGATAACCATCATCATCATCACCACAATTATCATCATCATCACTATCATCAGCATCATCACTATCATCATCATCTCCATTATTATCATCTCCATCATCACCAGCATCATCATATATCACCACCACCATTTCCGCCATTACTATCATTATCATCACCATCATCATCAACAGCATCATCACCATTTCCACCATTACCATCATCATCATCATCATCATCATCATCATCACCATCACCACCACCCACCACCATTTCCATCATTATCATCACTATCATCAACACCATCATCACCACCATTTCCACCATTACCATCATTATCATCACCA
>NC_045434.1:217246974-217411616 GCF_002776525.5 Piliocolobus tephrosceles
CACCATTTCCACCATTACCATCATTATCATCACCATCATCATCACCACCATTTCCGTTACCATCATTATCATCACCATCAACACCACCATCATCACCATTTCCACCATTACCACCATTATCATCACCATCATCTCCATCATTATCATCCTCATCATCATCATCATCACCATCACCATCCTTATATTAACATCAGCAGGTACATACTGAGAACAGTTATGTGGCAGGCACTGAGTACTTGGCATGCTCTGTCTCACTGAATCTTTGCAACAACATTATGAGATGGTTAACTCTATCATCCCCACTGGCACAGAGAGGACAAGCAAGTTGCCCAAATTTACACAGCGATCATGAGCTGAAGCCAGGAATTTGAAGACAGGTAGTGGGACTCTTAACCATTAACCTGAAACTCAAAAAGATTTCCCAATTACTTCATAGGTAGGATGAATCCTGACAGGGAACCCTTTAGTCATTCCAGCAGCTATCCCAAGTAGTGTTACTTCCTGAGAAATTTCAGAGTGCCCTAAGTCACCAGCCACATTTCCTCTCTGCTCCCAGCTATCTCAAGTAATGTTACTTCCTGAGAAATTTCAGAGTGCCCCCAAGTCACCAGCCACATTTCCTCTCTGCGCCCAGCAATACCTGTGCTATAGACAGACAGAAAAATATGATGTCTCCCTTCTACATATTTCTCTGCAGAAACAAAAATAAAATTTATAAATCCCCAAGTGTGATACCAAAGATCCCATTTTGGACAGGTGAAATGCACTTAATGGATGTTTCATCCACCTCCTAAAACTCCAATTCCAAATTCTGGGGTGCCCCACAGTGAATGGCAAAGCTTGCTGTGTCTGAGATGATAAGACTCCCAAGTCCCTGGTAGCCTGTTCTGCCTCTGACACTGGAAACCCTGTCCTCCTCAGGCCACTCTTGCTGGGTATAAAAACAACTGATGAGTATGGAGAACTGTTTGGTGCCAGGTGCCTTATTTTATGCTCAGTGTTCATCCATGAAACTCTCACAGCAACCGTTTAGGAAAAATATTTCTAAGCCTCAGTTTTGGAAGTGAAGAAAAGGAAATCAGGAGAGAAGAGACCTTTTCCAGGGTCACGTGGTGACATGCGACAGAGCCCAGATTCTCGCCCAGATCTTCAGCCTTGAGGCAGCTGCTAACTAACCGCAGCAATGCCTGGCCTCCCACATTGCAGCTCTGGAATCCCCAAGAACACTCCTGCTGCCTTAGATGTCTAAGAAGTGTGAGTAGTGTTCACGTTCCACCAAATATTGGGGGCCCAGCTCTACATCTGATGACTGCCAAGCAAGGGGGTTCCAGGGAGTTCAGCCCTCTGTCCCACCACTCCTTCCATCCAGGGAAGCTTTAACAGTTGTTTTCCTCCCCCGTCCCCATCCTCCTCTACTTGGGAGCCCCAGATAATGAGAGTATGCAGCCTGTTCTCAGTAGCCTAAGCAAAGATCTCACCTCCTACATCACCAACCAGTACTTCCCAGTGTCTAACCTAAATTGCTCCTGCTCTGGTCTAATTCATTTACATGGTACCCGCTGGGCTATGAGGAATCCAGTTAGGGGAACCATCCCCGCATTTCCTCTCTTCCCTTTGCCTTGGCCCGGAAGCTCAGGATGGTGGCCCAGTCCTGATGAGCGCTGCTGTAAACCACCTGGTCCCTTCCCTGTGGCCCAGCGTCGCGTTCCAGAATTAAGATTTCTCTGCATTAGAAACAAACACACATATTTTCCTCTTTTTAGATTTGTTTTGCTAAACAAATTAATCTAGTACCAGATTATATTATGAAGAACCATAAATCGCTTCCAAGATAAGCATCTGTCGAGATGGATTAGCAACATCCAATGCACTGTGAATTAATTTGCTAAGCCTACAACGCTGTCCCGGGTGTTTAACTTTAGGAATAACAAATGTAATTTGGAATAAATGGGAACTTGTTTCCTCATCCATGTCTATACAGTAAGTGACGTATACAGAGGAGGTGACAGTAAGGGAGAGTAGCACGAAATCCTATTATGATGATGGCTACTGAGTTTACTGAGGGGAAAACGAACACTCTGTAAACCGCTAGCAGGCGCCTGACAGTGCAGGATGAACTGCAGACCCCGCGTGTCCGTGGATTCCCAAAAGAGGCTGCCTGGGAGGTAGCAGATGCAGGACCTCCAGAGTCTCTTCCTCCGGAGCCTCTCCAGGCACGGCCCCCAGCATCTGCAGGGAGCCCAGGCTGTGCTTCCATAGAAACACTGCTCTCTAGGGAAGAGGAGCTCAGAATAAAAACTGCAGGTTCTCTTGTCCAGGTGAAGGAAGAAAGTAGGTCACCGGCTGAAGGACAAAAGCCACCCACCCCATGAAAACCTGTCCAACGACTGCCTGGTGCCCGCCTGCCCAAGATGAGGAGGAACCAGGGCCAGGATGCAGCCTAGCGAGGATGCAGAGGGCCTGGATGCCATGCCGGCCGCCTGCAGATGAGCTCTGAAGAGCAGCTGTCTTCCCTCCCCTTGATTCTGCAGAGGCCTGGATGGAGCCTACCGAGCCCACAAGCTGGAGGTTGTGGAAAGCAAGCTGTGAGGAGACCACAGGGCGCCCCCACCCATTTTGCACTGATGCCCTGAAATCTGCATCCGATTTTAAAGTTAGCAAATGTTGCTGCTTGTCTAGAATGTGCACACACAGATCTAGGTTGTGAACTTCTAAGCCAGCCTGGCACATCGGGCTGTGCCTGTTAACAGAGGCAGAGAAAACTGGAGGGAGGTGAGGGTGTGCCCGGGGCTCTGCACTCTCCCCCGCAGGCCTGCTGTGAAGCCTGGTGACATCAGTGCTGGCTACCAGTTCAGGGACAAGCCCTGGCTTGGGAGATTTCCAAGGGCTACTCCTTTCAAAGCAAATGGAGGACAACGAATAGGAGGAAAACAAAAAAACAACAAAACTGCGCGGAAGGAGATATTCCAAAGCCAATGAACTGTGTGTGTCCACAGGCAGCTAGGACAACAGCTGCAGAAGAACCAAAGCCCTTTGTTCTGATCTCCGTCCTCCAAACACCCTCCTGACACATCCCCAGGGAGCCGAACGCTGCCACCTGAATCACTGTCTGCGGAGCTTCTGTTAACACTGCTGGGAAGTTCTCCCTTTTAGCTGGCCTTGGCCTTTCTTGCTATTTAAGGCCATTCCCAATCCTTGACCAAGGTCAAGTTGGCAGGAACCTTGCCCCTGCCCATGGGTCCCACACCCTTGAAGGCTTTGAAGACTCCAGGGCGGGGGGATCCTTAACTGTATCACGCGACGAGCAAGCATCTTACTCAAGGGCCAGCTCTAGAGACAAAAATTCTACGATTCTGGAAGACGTGGCTGCGTGTGGTGGATTCCACCGGTCTGTAACAGGGGTGCAGCACCTGGTGGATTCAGCTGATAACTAACAGAGGCACAAGGGGTGCAGCGCCCACTTCTAGGTACATGCTAAAAAGGGAAAATCTCCCTTCTCACGCCCCCTTCCTCTAAGGCACAGCCTGTATTTGCCAGTCTACACGCATGTGCAAGCTCATGGATACATCACGCCTGCATCTCTTGGAGCCTCCACACGTAGCTTCACCCCAGGGACATCTAAGCATCTCTCCCGAGTCAAGCCCCCAGCCCTCAACCCCAAGCAAACCCAAACCAGAAGAGAGACGGCCGTACCTGAGGCCTCCCCCAGAATCCTTGGGGGCTGGGTGACTTCCCCATTGTTGCTGGGACTGGTGGAAGGCTCTGTTGTGCTAACCCCACCTGGGATCCTTCTCCGGGGATCCAGGGACTCGGTGAACCCCTTAGTCTGCAGCATCATGGGGGTGGCCGTGGTGGTGGTGGTGGTGGTGGCCACAGTTGTCTTCCGTGTTTGTAGGATGGAGACCGTGGTGGGGCCGTAAACGCCCGGAAATGTGTTGGACTCCAGGGCCTCCTCGTCCCCTGTGGGCCCCCAGGCGATGAACTCAGTCTCTGTGGTGGGCCGGTTGCCTCTGGAGTCGAAGCTGCTGAGACCGTCCCCCTGCAGGTGCCTCTTGCCCCTCCTCAGGAGGGTCTGCTGCTCCGGGGCCCCACCGGCCACCGCGGAGGACGAGGAGGAGGATGAGGAGGCGAGAGAAGGGCTGGATTTGGCAGCAGCTGGGGGCTTGGCCAGTCCTGCCCTGGGCACGAGGGCGGCCGCCTGGTCCCGGGGCCTGTGAGCCCGTCTGGCTCGGGGCATCTGCATTTGCCCGTGGATCCGCTCCACTCGGGGCGGCCGGGGACTCCACACGGGGGCCGGGACCCGCGCTGGCTGTCCACTCCTAAAACTCCACAGCCGGGGCGGCCGGGGCGGCGACCGCGGCAGGAGCCAGAACTCGGGCCCCGGGCCCAGGGCCTCACAGGCGGGCAGGTCCACGGCGAGCTGAAACATGGCTATCAGTATCCAGGCATGGCTTCCGAGGGGGCGGCCCGGCCAGCGGATGGACATGGAGCTGTGCGGGGGGAGGAGAGAAGAGCGGTCAGTGGAGGCCTAATGGGGGGGCACTGGGCCCCGGGGCCCTCTCTCTCCACCCCCTACTGTGACAAGGACGCTCTCTTCTTCTAGAAAGAGCTCCTCCTAACTTCAAAAGGGAAGCCGAAGCCCTTCCTTCCTTTACTTCAAAGGCTGACTCACGTGCGGTTTATTCATCAGATCTGAAAAGAACAGTGCGGGCTGCAAGCGTGCGGGGAGCTGCTTCCCAGCACCGCGGGGCTGAGGCGCCTGCCAGGCACACAGCCGGCTGGGGGCCGAATCGTCCATTTCACCGGAGGGAAAACCGAGCCTCAGAAACCCCCAGCCTTCAGCTCAGTCTTGACAAGACGACCTGAAAAGACCTGAGTCCCTCCTTCCTTTTGCCCATCACACGACGAGAGGACGTCAGTGAGACGATGGCAGAACAGGACACCGGCCTCCACCTGGGACCCCAGGGCCAGGCGCTTTCCTCTACACAGCCCGGGCCACCCCCTGCCCATTGGGGAAGCGCCTCTCCAGGTCTAGGAGGAGCAGAGGTTTCAAGCTCCCGGTGTGAGCGCAGGCGCTTCCTAGCACTCTGCAACCACCACCCTCTCCCTCTGCCCCTCACCCAGAGCCCGGCATGAATATCATAAACAGGCATTGCTTTAAATGCCGTACATGGGAAGGCTTCTTACTTCTGGCCTCCTCTGGATCGTACTCAGGGAAATGAGATCTGCTCTGGATAAACTGAAAGTTTATTGACGCGAAGTGTTTGTTCTGTTGACATTTCTGCTTCCCCTGTTTATCTGCAGTGCCGCTGCCCTTTGAAACCCTGTTATCCACCTCCTCAGCTCCCCGGAGGGCTGCAGAAAGGGCAAACCCTGTGCAACCCTGAGGAAGGAGGGGCTGTCTCCACACGCAGCGGGGCTGCAGGGGAGAAGTCAGGGCCCGCGGAGCTGCTCCTCCCCAGTTCACATGGAGCGGCTTTGTCACTAGGTCTGGGGTCGTCTCTGGACCAGTGGACTCTCCGGTGTCACGTGAAAACCAGGGCACGGCAGAGAGCCACGTGGAAGGACTCAGAGGCGACAGGCCCACGCTCCCTCTTCCGCCAGCACAGATAATTGAGGACTGATTATAGGTGTCATTCAAAGTCAGTTCTCGTCACCAGCCTCACATCTGAAAGTTAAAATGAATCCAAAAATCATAATGACTGCAGCGGATGGGGTGCGGGTGGGGGGTCTGAGGGTGTTCAGGTGCCAAGCACCAGCCTGACACCGCCCAAAGCCAGGCCTGGAAAGCAAGTTGGGTAGAGTTTTTCTTTATAAGGCGGTGAGTGACTTCACAAAGGAAGGAAGCTGTGTGTGGCATTGTAACGCGTGCACGGAAGTGTGTGTGTACGTGTGCCTGACTGGGTGAGTGTGTGCGTGCAGGTCAAGCTGTGTGAGTGTGCCAGTGTGAGAGTGAACCAGCATATGAGAGTGTAAAGATGCACCTGGGGGTGTGTCCACGTACGTGAGTGACGGCCAGGAAGTCTTTGGCACGTGTGAGTGTGAGAGGACACTGTTGTGTGACTGTGTCCATGTGTGTCAGCACAGAAGTGTGTGAGTGCATCTGTGCTCCTATGTGTGTCAGTGTGTATGAGTGTATCTGGGTGTCCCTGAGTGTGTGAGTCTGTGTGAGTGTGCATTTGTGTGTTTGTGCAACTGTATCTGTGTGTCCCTGTGTGAGCATGCGAGTGTGTCTGTGAGTGTCCGTGCGCGAGACTCTATGTGTGAGTGTGTCTGTGTGGGAGGTGCAGTTGTAGCTGTGTGTGAACCTGTCCCTGTGGGCACGCCCTCCGTTCAGTACTGAAACCCTGTGTCCAGGGCTGACTCTGCCTGATATCTGGGGAACAGATGGCTCCCTGGTCATCAGGATGGTGAGAGAGAAACTCTTGCTAATGAGTGCTAATTACCAAAAAGGACTAATCCCCAAACAGTAAGGCTTCAGTTTTTTAATCAGAACAGAAGTGCTTTGCTGCAGAAATGAGGACCTCCTCATTATGCTCATCTTCAGCACCGTGTTTCTGCTGGTGTGCAATTTCTCTGCACTAGCAGCCAAGCTCGGGGCAGGGACCAGGACCACTGTCACCACAAGGAAGAATTTAGGTTAGGGTGAAATTCCCCCGTGTACACACTAAGGTAGCTCCTCTGTGGCTGCAGGTGACCCAGCAAGGATGGGAGCTGGTTTAGAATCTCTAGTTCTCCCATGACCTGCCGAGCTGGGTGGGAGTCTAGGCCCCAGGAAGATGAGATGCTGCTCTGAGCAGGTGCAGGGCCTCACCAGGCCCTACCAAGTCCCTTCAGGCTCCATCAGGCCTCACCAGACTCCACCGTGGTCTACCAAGCCTCATCAGACCCCACCAGGCCTCAGCAGACCCACCACACTCCGCCAAGCTCCACCAGGTCTTACCAGACTGCACCAGACTCCAACAGGCCCCACCATACTCCACCAGGCCCCATTAGGCCCCACCAGGCCTCACCAGACCCCACCACACTCCGCCAAGCTCCACCAGGTCTTACCAGACTGCACCAGACTCCACCAGGCCCCACCATACTCCACGAGGCCCCACTAGGCCCCACCAGCCCCCACCAGGCCTCACCAGGCCCCACTCCACTCCACCAGGCCCCACCAGCCCCCACCAGACAGGTTGAATCAAAAGCTATGACAAGCAAACCTGCCTGTCATCAGTGCTTGGAGAAATATTGCCCCAGGAAATTAAAACCATAGCACCTAAGCCTGTGCCTGCCTCCTTGGCATAACTTCACACACAGGATATTTCTGTGATTTTTCACCAATCATGGCTGTAATTGGTTACTATAGAAACCCCCTCATTTCCAAGACACCCAGCTGTTATGCAGAAAAACCAACCAATTGCAACAGTGGCAGGGAGAGGTCGATTTATTTTTCCTCTTCAAGTCTGGTTTCTTCCTTTTTAAAGTGATTGATTTGTTCAAAGAGAAGAAAAAAGAGGGCAGGTGGGCAACCAGGACAGAGGCCCCAGCCCACCCCCAGCAGCCAAGAAATGTGGCGGGCAGAGGGAGAGCCCCTCCCACAGCTGTGAAGATGTGTAACGGCCACCGCTCCTTTCTGTGCAAGGCCAAGGGCCCCAGGCTCCGTGTTGCCACCAAGCCGGCTGAGCTTCGTGTGCTGCCCAGACCTGGTCCTGAGACTCTCGGGGACCCCTCGGTGAGAGGCTGCATCACTGCAGGAGGAGGATTTGGCTGTATCTCCAAGGAACGCTGAGCAGCACAAACCATCTCTGTCCTCATCCCCTGGAGGGCTCTGAGATGAGGCAGAGTCTGGGACTGTTCTTCTCACTGATCCTGCTCAGCCTGGGGCTGGG
This sequence comes from Piliocolobus tephrosceles, assembly GCF_002776525.5. Classification (NCBI taxonomy): domain Eukaryota; kingdom Metazoa; phylum Chordata; class Mammalia; order Primates; family Cercopithecidae; genus Piliocolobus; species Piliocolobus tephrosceles. The sequence continues at coordinate 217,254,852 of NC_045434.1, forward strand.
CCCTGAGCAGCTCTCATTTCACGATGAACATGTTCTGAGAGGGCCTCACCCCACAAGGCATCCATGGCACCGTCAGACATGCACCAAGATGGCAGGCGACCCCACACCTCCTTGGGAGGCAGGCCCTGCAGCATGGCTGCCAACCACAGTGCCAATCGTCAGGAGGCAAGGTTGTGGGGCAGGCAGAGGTGGCACCGGCTCCCCCAAAACTCAAGCATCCACAGGCCCCTTAAGAACATACTGCCTGGCCAGGCACCATGGCTCACGCCTGCAATCCCAGCAGTTTGGGAGGCCGAGGTGGGAGGATCACGAGGTCAAGGGATCAAGACCATCCTGCACAACATGGTGAAACCCCATCTCTACTAAAAATACAAAAATTAGCTGGGTGTGGTAGCACATGCCTGTAGTCCCAGCTACCGGGAAGGCGGAGGCAGGAGAATCGCTTGAACCCAGGAGGCAGAGGATGCAGTGAGCCAAGATCGTGCCACTGCACTCCAGGCTGGAGATGGAGCAAGACTGTGCCTCAAAAACAAAAACACACCAAAAAAAAAAAAAAAAAATACCACCCATGTCACACCCACAGGGAGAGCTACAAGCAGAAAGACAGAGAACATGAAGTGCTGATGAAGACACGAGGAGACAAGAGACCTAGTATGCTGTTGGTAGGAATGAAAACCAGAATGCCTCTGAGCAAAACAGTTTGGCAATTCCTTGGAACCCTAAAGACAGAGTTCCAGTGACCCTGCTGCCCCTCTCTTAGGCACAGACATCTGTCCACATGGAAACTTGCACAGGGAGGCCCCCAGGGCCACACTCACAACTCACAACAGCCAAAGCTGACTCAGCCCACATGCCCGTCAGCTGAGGAATGGATAAAGGGCATCTGGCGTCACGTTACAATGGAGTATCGTTCAGCCTTTAAAAGGATGGAAGGATTACTTGATCTATGCTACGATGTGGATGCACCTTGAAAACCCTGAGAAATGAAAGCAGCAAGGCACTCAAGGCTACACGGTGCATGGTTCCATTTATAGGAAATGCACAGAGTGACCAAATCCATACAGACAGAAAGATGAGCAACTGCCCAAGGCTTGGGGAAGGGTTATGGGGTAGGAGGTTTCTTTTTGGGGTGACAAAATGTTCTGGAATTGTATGTGGGGGTGGTCGCACAACTCTATGCCTATATGAAACCCACTAAACTGTACACTTATAATAGGTGAGTTTTGTGCCATGTAATTATATCCCAATACAAATCAAAAGGAACATGCTAGAGAATGGGGTGTGTGCAAGGGTTGCAGGGGAAATGTGGAGTGTGTGGCATGGCATCCTAATCCTGGCCCTGGCGGATGGGCGGAAGGCAGATCGGCCCCTGGAGCTGCAGGCACATGGGCAGGAGGAAGCCATGGAGACTTTGAGTTCATCCACCCAGTCCTCGCTGGGACACCCTGAACGTGAGACAGGGTCCCTGCCTGAGCACCTGAGGCCCACATCCATACCCTTTGAGAACAGGCGGGGGCACCTCCCTCTCAGCAGCCTCCAGCCTATGATTTTTCAAAGAAGGAACGAACTCCTTAGCCACCCCCACCCAGCTGCTTCCAAATGGGGAACCACTGCTTCTAGTTTGTGGCTTTCTTGCTTCTCTTCCTTTTAAATTTTTATTGAAATCGTTTTTCCCCAAGAACAGTTTAATAAGACTTGGTGAATTGAGATTCAATTCAGTTCTGTATATTTTCTTCACAGAAAAAAATCACGGTCAATTAAGGGGACAAAGACATCTCTTCCACTTAAAGTTGCACCTTTCCCCGAGCCGGGAGCGTGCAGGGTGAGCCTCCTGGGAGCAGCTGGTGTCTGCCTTGTGGGAGCACCGGCGCAGACAGAAGCAGGCCAGGCCCTGGAATTGTTCCACCAGGGAACAGCCCAGAATCTTCAGGGTGGGACAGGACCTGGGCGCTGTGCCCGTGACCAGTCCACCCCAGTCCTTCCATGACTTCCTGTGACTCCTCCAGGTCCTGTCGTTCACTGGCTCTGTGGCCTGGGAGAAGGATGCTGCATTTGATGGAGAAGTTAGCTTGGCATGGGCTTTTAGCTTCCCTCATTTTTTCTGTCATTCACACCAGTGAGTTGGGGCAGGGGGGCTCTGAGGTCGCCTCCTCCCTGTTGAAGAAGACCCGTGCTTCTACGATCAATAATTCACAGGGCACCGTTAGAAATGATCTCCAGGAAGCAGAAGGAATAGACACAGACGTATTTGTTGTATGACACAGCGGTCCCGTTGGCTTTTTGTGAGTTCCTGCTCTTTCGTGGAAGGCCCCGCCCCAGAGGCCCCACTCCTTTCCCTGAGGGCCCAGGGTCTACCCCTCGGTCCCCAATGACCCGTGTCCAGATGCTTCTTGACTCGCACCTTACTTCTATTGGTTTGCTTCAAAAAAGCTTTTTATTTTAAAATAGTTTAAGATATTCCAAAAAATTCCAAAAGAGCCCAGAGAGGTGCTGGGAACTCATCTCCAGTTACCCCTGAAGGGACACCTCAGATCACGATGCCACAGCGTCATGGTGCACAACCAGGAACTACACACGTGGCTTGGACTTCTCCAGTTTTCACTTAGCATCCTTTTTCAGTCCCAGGAACCCATCCAGAATCCCGCGTGGCATCAGGTGGTCACATCTCCTTGGGCTCCTCTTGGCTGTGATGGTTTCTCAGGCTCTCTCTGTGGCTGATGACCTTGACGGGTCTACGGAGGACTGGTCAGGGATTGCATACGACGCTCCTCTTCATGGATTGATTGGTCTGAAGCGTGTCCTGTGATGAGACCAGCCTTCTGTGTTTTGGGGGACGCCCACAGAGGGGAAGTATCCTCCTCACACAGGGTACCCAGGGCACCTGCTCTCAACAAGACCCCTCCCTGCTGAAGCTGACCCTGAATAGTATTTGCCAGGACGTTTGCCTGGCGCTGGCACTGGGAAGGCAGTCCTGCTCCTTTCCAGAATCTTTGGAAGCAGGTCAACAAGCACAATACGTATTCTTGGAGGGGGAGGAGTACTCATTAAAAAAAAAAAAAAGGTCGGGCGCGGTGGCTCAAGCCTGTAATCCCAGCACTTTGGGAGGCCAAGACGGGCGGATCACGAGGTCAGGAGATCGAGACCATCCTGGCTAACACGGTGAAACCCCGTCTCTACTAAAAAATACAAAAATCTAGCCGGGCAAGGTGGTGGCGCCTGTAGTCCCAGCAACTCGGGAGGCTGAGGCAGGAGAATGGAGTAAACCCGGGAGGCGGAGCTTGCAGTGAGCTGAGATCCGGCCACTCCCCTCCAGCCGGGGCAACAGAGGGAGACTCCGTCTCAAAAAAAAAAAAAAAAAAACTCTTCAAAACTTCCCCGTTTGGCAGCTGGAACAGGCAGGAGGGAGCAGGACTGGCTAGTGTAAGGGGGTAATTCTCCACAATACAGTGGATGGGCAACAGGGCACTATTTTTCCTTTCCTTAACATCTACCTTCAATGTTCCGAACGTTTCCGGGCTTTGGAAACATACAGCGCACTGTGGGGAGAAGCAGGGTGAAGGGCCCTAAGCTGCCCAGGCTCCATGTAGAGGGCAGAGGGCCTGTGCTGCCAGGGATTCCCAGCCCAGGGAGCTTGGGAAGGCAGGAGGGGAGCCTTCTTGGAGATTTGTTCTCAGGGACATTCAGATGCATCTTCTCCTGAATATGGCAACATATTCTGTTCTTTGCAAAGACAAGAGATCAAGGGGCCTGGGTTCGGGGTCCCCCGGAGCTGGTGTCAAGCCCTCTGTGACTGGGGTTCTGTGTTGACGCAACTCCTGACCTTTGGGTAGGATAAAACTTCCTACCTTGGGAAGGAAGTACCTTGGGCCTCCTTCTCACCATCCTAACCTCCCGCTCGCAGATAAGGTATGACTTCCACCAGGAAGAGAAAATTGATGTTAGGTGGGATGCGAGATTTCAGTTCAGATGTGAAAATGGCCTCGTTATCCCTAAACTCTCCTCGACTTCCAGGTTCCCTGGTGGTTCTGCCCTTGAGAGAAAGGGAAGGTGTCTCCCGAAGCAGATAGACTTCCATCCCTTTCCGCTTCACACAAGAACCTCTGACTCCCCCAACTCAGGAGCAGGCTCACTCTGTGTCCCCCGAGTCACCACCAGGATGGTGCAGATGGCTTCCCACCGAATTTCAGAGCAGAGACCAACCCCCTCTACTCAGGGGACATGGCCGTCCCCCAGTCTCAGTCCCCAGCCCTGGCGCAGGAAGGAACACCCACTTTCTTCTGCAGTCCCTGGTTCAATTTCCCTAATGAAAACACATTAAGCCATGATTCACTTTCACGGCTTTCCCAGCCTGATGTCATTGTAATGTCCTGTCAGAGCCACTCTGCGCTCTACCTCTTGATTTAATATGATTAAAAACATCCCTCTTTTTTGGAAGGGAGCTCCAGGTTGCCTAGAGGCTTTCATCATCAGAGGCCCATTCGCATCCAGCACGCATGCGATACTTGACTCGTGGAGAAGCAGTAGCGTAGGGATGACTCACTTGGATTGGACAGAAATCTCCAGAACCACAAGAAGGCTTTCTGAATCCCATCACGGAATCTCTGGCTACTGTCTTTCCCCAGAGCTTGGAAATCAGCCCTGGTTGTCTGGGGTCCTCCCAATGCCCCATCCCCAGGACGGCAGGTCTAACTCCTGCTCTGAGATCAAGGCCCACAAAGCTTCCCCAGACAGCTCTGGGAGGTGGCCCAGAACCTGGGGTGGTCCCAGGACAGTGTAGAAGACAGCATCCAGTGGAGGCTCCTCTCAGGAGCCAAAATTGCCTCCTCCCTGCCCCAGCACAGCCAGAGGTCACACTTACAAGAAGGGGCACTCCCTGCAACTCACCCACTGGCCTCATCGGGAGCCCCAGGACGCCCCGGGGCTCCTGGGACCATGACAGTAGTCTGGCCCAGCAGTGAGCTAAGTAAGTGAAACCAAACTCTAACTGACCTCCTTTCCACAGAACATCTTGGGAACCGGTGGATCGGTACTTTGCAGGCCATACGTGACAAAGCACTAATCTTAATCCAAACCTGGTTAATGCCAGCGTGAGACCCCAAAATGGAGTGGCCTGACTCAGGTCACAGTGAGCTGGCCTCTGATATGGACTCAGAGTCTAGGCCTCGGGGAACCTGAGATCTCTGCTCAGGAATGAGGTCCCGACAACCCTGCAGCTGTAGGCACAGGGACATGTTAGAACCCCAGGGACACGTCAGAACTCCGGGGACACGTTAGAACCCCGGGGACACATTAGAACACTGAGGACATACTAGAAAACTAGGGCAAAATCAGTAACTCCTGTGACCTGTAGCTTCGGGGACTACTTCCTGGGCAATCTATGAATGCCTGTGCACGGCGGGGTGTTGGGAGACGAAGGGGAAGGGAGGTGAAGGCGGCTGTGCCCTGTGGGGAGGGACATGGGGCATGCCTTGTGCCTGGTAGGTGCCAACCTGCATCTACACAGCATCACAGCCCAGCGGCACAGCGGGCCTCAGTGAACCACACGGCCCCTTGCAGAAGATGGTAAAAATGGCATCCGGTCGTTCCACAGACCATTTAGACACATCACCAGTTCTTATCTAAGGGTGATTTTACCCCTCAGGGGACATTTGGCAATATCTGGAGACATATTTGGTTGTCACTATTCAGATTTGCTACTGGCATTTAGTGATAGAAACCAGGGATGCTTCCACATATCCTGCAGTGTAGACAGACCCTGCCACAAAGATCAGAGGGCTGAGGCTGGGAAACCTGATGGCACAGGCACCGCTTGCTCCTCCCAGGCCCAGTAAGGGAGGAATGATGGTCTCATCTCCAAGAGGAAAGAGGCTTACAGGCCCTGCAGCTCTCCATGGCTGACCTACAGCTGCTCCCAAAACAGCATGGCGTGGGGGTGACACGAGACGGCTTCGGCGCTTGGCACTGCAACCCGCCAGCTGCGTAAGCATGACTAATCTGTGTAACCACCCTGTGCTTCGATTTTCCCACCTGTACACCTGCCACAGAGTGGCAGGGGTGTGCGGGAGACTAGACGGTGCATATTTTAAGTCTGGTTCTTTGTGAGTGCTCACGGGAGCACCCAGCACTCCTCCACTCCCATCCCCTTTCCCCAGGAACTCTGGAGCACAGAGTCTGCAGCAACTTTGGGGCACGGGGGATGCTGCTCGACAGCCTTCGCAGGTGCTTGGAGGAGACTGAAGGATAGCAACGGCGCTGGCGTTCTGGTTGCCTGGGCAACATGCCCGCGAGCATTCCGGAGGAGTGAAGTGGTGACAAGCAGTGGGTGGGCAGGATGGTGGGTGGCAGTGTTCTCAGTCCCTGGGAGGGGAAACCTGGCTCTGTGTCTTAGCTGAGCCCCTGCTGCTGGGCCCCGGTCCCCCGTCCCTACTGCAAGGCAATCCCACAGGAGGACAGAGGGGCAGCCATTCCAGACCAGCTGCCTCATGAAGGGCCCCACAGGTCCCCTTGGTTCAGCCTGCTCCTCTCTCACCCCACATCACATCTGTGCTCTCTGGGCAGCACTCAGGATGTGAGCAGTGCAGCCTCAGCTGCTGGGCAGCCTTGCCAAGTACCCCAGGCCACCTCCTGTGCTTCCCCTGCATGTGTGGACACAGTTCCCAGACTAGGCCCCCACACGAAATACCCCATCCCAGAGTCAAGCACTAGCTCTTCTCCATCTCCCCCTGAGCAAAGGGGCAGACTGGCAAAAGACATGAATGGGGCAGGAACAGAACTCACTGGCTGGGAACCTCATCCCCTGGGGGTCAGCTCAAAGCGAGGCAGCTCAGAAGAGCTCTGGGAGGGCCAAGTCTATTGTGCAAAGCCAAGGAGAGGTTCTCAGCCTGGGCTTCACATGAGGATCCTCTGGGATCGGGGAGGAGGGAGTTCAGAAAATGCTGAGGCCCAGGCCTCAGGCAGATCCACTCACGGGCGCCTGCGGGAGCGAGGCCCAGCATCGGTATGTTATGGAAGCCCCCAGAGTACATCCCGGGTTAAGAGCTGAGGAGTGCCCCCAGGGCCTCCCTCAAACCTGGTTCCATCCTACTTTATGTCTATTTCAACAGGAGATACAGGATGTGGGCAGTGGGCAAGAAGGATGCCACAGGCCGGCCCGGTGATGAGGATCCTTCAATACGAAAGAAGGAGGTGGATCAGGAGCACACAGCTGCCCTGGCACCACGTGACACGGCCCCTTCCGCAACTCAGGGCCCCTCAGCCAGAGCTGGCAGGCCAGGAAGACGCTCAGGGGAGAGCTCCACGCAATCGTGCAAAGACACAAGCGCCATCACACAGATGCATATTTAACTAGAGAAAACCAAACTGAAGAGGATGGCGCGCAGAGAGAAAAGACGGCGTAGGATACTAAAATAATACCCCACAGGGATTCAGCCACAGCGACATGCCAGGCACTGAGCTAAGCATCTTACAGGAATTCTCTCATGCCGTTCTCACAGTAACCCTAGGGGAAGAGTTGGCATTGACTCTCTTCTTGCAGAAGAAGGAAAAACACAGAAATAGTAGCTGTGTCTTTCTCTGGAATGAAGTCTCTTAAAAATACAACTGAAAGAAGGTGGGGCTCAGGGAGGGAAGTATCCGGCTGCAGGGAGATGCCGGTTCTAGGAAGGATGTGTCCCTCCAAAGGCTTCAGATTTTCAAGACGGCTCCATCACCTCTCCTGCACTGGGCAAATGCATTCCTCACAGAGAGCATTCCGTAGATCGCCGTTTCCCAGTGACAGCGCTATAGCTCATTCTTGACGGTCTTGTCCCTGAAAAGGGAACTGAGAGGAATAAATGTCAGGTTATCACCAGCTTCCAAAACACTCACTGCAGCCCCTCTGTCTTCATAGGAAATATCTATTTTGGTTTCGTTGCAATTGTTATGTTGGTATTTACGAAACTCGGTATGCATGCCAGGAGCTTTTGAAGCCAACCAAGAAGGATGGGAGGAGAACAGCAAAGGCTCTGCCTCCGGAAACAAGTGCGTGGCTGTTCCGTGGGTTTCTAGAATTTGAAGACAGGAAGAGAATGGCATTGGTGGAGGTGGGCAGGGTGCCACGTGGGGCCAGGAGAGCAAGATGGTCAAGAAGAAGCTTGAAGTTAGGTGGGTTTGGGCAGAGCATCAGCTTCTCAGTGGGCTCACTCACCATGCACCCTGGGGTGAGCCCCTTCACCTCACCGGCTGGATGTGACGATGACCACATGCTACCCTTGTTAGGAGTGAGAAGGAGGTTCTGGACTGTGGCCACAGGAGGCCATGCCCCCAGGGCAGCACTGTGCCCTGTTATGGAGGGGGCACACAGCCGCAGGTGCACCGGGGAGCCAGGAGCAAGGCAGAGGCCAGGGTCTGGAACCCCTTAGCTGTCCGCAACCCTCCCAAGCCACTTCTCTGACCTGCAGAAACACCCTCGGACTATCCTTAGTACAAGCTGCAGCCAAGGGCTTCCGTTCCGGAGCACCACTGAGAGGGGCTCAGTGTGGCTAAGGCACCTTGGGTTCTGGCACATCAGAGGGCACACAGTGAGGAGGACAGAATCAGGAGTTTCAGAACTCAGAGCCATGGCCAGGGGTAGGTCTTATACAAGAGCTGAAATTACAGAAGGACCTAGAGCAGCTCAGAATTTCCTGGGAGGCACCCACGTGTGTGACCGTCACGCAGAGGAAGGATGACCACTCCTCAGGTGGCCAGGGGAGGAGGCCCTGCGGTTGACTGAGAGTGGGAGAGGGCCAGTGACATTGAAGGTTCCTCTGAGTCTGTGATCACTGGATTTCAGGGGGAGGGGGAAGGCCGGCCTGACCTCACACAACTGAAGGTGTACAACAGCCCACCTAAGGTGATGTGGAGACCTCAGAAGTCCTCGAACGGCCTTCTCCATATCCTGCTGTGAACACCACCAGCCTCAGTCCTTTATACCTGAGTGTGAATGATGCCTCTGCAGGGGACCAAGGTCTATGACATGAAGGCTCATTTGGTGGCCTCTAGGGAGCACGTGGCTCCTGAGAATAAGCACAGCCCCAGAGGCTCTCAGGGGGCAGGGGTGTGGCAGCAACGTGTCCTCCAGCTTCAGGCCCCTTGGCGGCCCATCTAGTATCCCACATCCATGGTGATGAGCAAAGAACGTAGTGATGGGGAAACATGCTGGCCCAGCCAGAGAACGTGAGATCATCCGCACAAATCACTCAGTGGAGGCTGTGGTTCTGTCTCATGTTCAGCTACAGAAACTTTCCATTTTCTCATCAGGAGAGGAAATGAAAAGAAGCGAGGCTCTGCTGCCTCAAAGGAGATGCCACGATGACCGCACAGCGGAGTCTCCTCCCGGCTGCCCGCCACCACCCCACACTGGTGCAGAGTGAAGCCGGCTGGAGGAAAAGAGCACGGAACACGGGATCAGAGGTCCCCTTGGCTCTTAATTCTCCTCCGGCCACTGGAACGCTGCCCTGAGGACAGGCCCAGGACCAGGCAGGTCCAGATCCAGCCCATCAGTGGCCACTGCGAGTCTTGGCCCTGCCTTTGCTGAGGTGGGTGCGCCCCATGGCTCAGCTCCTGTCCAGGTCTTCCTGGGACCATCCTGTTAGATGTGTGCACACCCTCAGGAACAGACACGCTACTCCCCCCATGTTACCCCTGAGGGACTGGCGTTTTGGAGATGGTGGCACACGTGCCCAAGGTCACCAGCTAGTAGGTGGCACAACACGGACCTGGCACCAGCCTGTGGGACTCGGGTGCCCATCTTGAAGCTGCACAGAGGAAGGGGAGCAAGTCCAGCCATGGTCACTCAGAAGTAGAAGAGGCCTGGAAAGAGTTGTCCTGAAGGGATGTCACTACAGTAACAGCCACCATCAGCATTTTCCCAGCCTCTGTTTGAACACAAACCGTGACAGGGAACTCATTACCTACAGGGGCCACTGAGCGAATGCTGGCCGGGGCCTCTGTTGGAAAAGTATTCTTTGTGTGAAGCCACAAATGGCTTCCTTTGATTTCTCCTGCATTCCCATTGCCAGCCCTGTGCCGTGGGCACCCAGGATGGATCTAATCCTATGCTGCACTCACAGATACAGGTCACATGTGCATAATGCACACACACAGACACACATGCACAAATGCAGGCATACACAGAACATAGGCGCACACATACAGCCACATACAAACTAATCCAGTCAGGCACACACACACACAGAATACAGGCACACATCTGTACATGCATCCTGAGCGATACATGCATATTCAGAAAACACAGGCACACAGACACACATGCACGCACAAACTAACATACACACACAGACACAGGTGCACACACAACACACCACGTGTGCATACAGAGAAAGCATACACACATACACACACGCACATGTGCACATGCAGAGACACACGTGCACACAGAATATGCATGCATGCGTACACAGTCATATTCACACACAGAACGCAGGTGCATGCACACACAAACACACCATGCATGTACAGCCAGTACACAGATGCACATGCACACCCAACAGTCACCGGCTGCAGTTTCCAAGTCCTTGCAAGGTTCCCTCTGCAGCCCGGCTGTGAAATCCCACCACCCTGGCCACCCCCTGGGCATGAGCTTTCTCCCTGGGTTCCCAAGTGGAGTGTCTAGAGCAGACACAGCCTGGCATACAGCTGCCCTGGCAGCTGCCCGTCAGCGTGGGGATGAAGCACTGTGGATTGGGTAATTCTTTCCCAAAGGGACACAGCAGAGTCAGGGCAGCCAGGCAGTCCAGGGACAGGGCTCCCCTGGGGCTGGAACTTCCAACTCCCCCTAATGAGCTCATCCCATCCGGAAGCTGTTCCTGAGAAGGTGTCAGGAGGACACTTGCTAAAATATCTGGGATGCGTAGCAGTCTTTCCAGGAAGCCCTGGCGTTTCTGAGCAGTGGCTATGACTTGAAGGGGGCAAAAAACACTGTTTCCTGGGAAAGCCTATGTTTCTGAATGACCAGGAGCCGGCACTGCCTGGGCCAGGAGCCTCCCTGCCCCCACCCTCATCCCAAAACCCCTGTGTCTCACGTTCTGGTTGGCTTTTTATAGGAGCCACTCCCTGACCACCTGCTGGCTGCTTCCAAGGAGAGGTGGGTCTCAGACACACAGAATTCTCCACTCAAGATATGGCTTACTGTGATTATCTAGAAAGTTCTCCCCCCAGACACAAATGGCCGTGGAGTTACTGATGAACCCCCACGTACGAGAGAACTGAGAATGGGTGCAGCAATGTCATCCCACAGGATCGTGCTCCTGTCTCCCTGAGGCTCTGCTAGGGGATGACTTGGGTCTCCTCAAGTTCATATGTGGGAGCTCTAGACCCCGGTGTGACTGCATTTGGAGACAGAGTCTTTACAGAGGTAATTATGTGAATACAAGGGTATTAGGGTGGGCCCTAATCCAATACGGTCTTAAAAGAAGAGATGAGAACAGACACACAGAGCCAAGACCACGTGAAGATACAGGGGAAAGACAGCATCTACAGGCCCAGGAGGGGCTTCAGCAGGAACCAGCCCGGCAGTCACCTTGATTCTGGACTTCCGCCTTCAAAACTACGAGGAAACACATTTCTCTTCATTAAACCACCCAGTCTGTGGTACTTTCTCGCAGCAGCCAGGCCAGCCTGAACCAGGCTCCTTCCTCCTCCCTGGTTCCCACTCTCCATCTCCACTCTCCCGTGCAGCCTCATGGCTCGAGGTACTGTGTTTGCAGGGGACACTCACAAGCATGGGCCCACCTTGGTCTCACCTGGCCTGGCCAGCTGCAGCCTCCTGACCCTCATGGACAGCTCACAGCGGAAACTCAGCATGGGTCCCACAAAACCTTTGCCCACTTCTACACAGCGTGCTCACTGCAGTGCCCAAATACCACCACTGCTCACCACGGAGTGCAGCAGGAAGTCTCCAGACATCGGAGCCCACCCTTTCCTCATGGTCCCAAAACACTTGCTCACAGGCTCTGCTCATCCTCCCTCCTGCAGCGGTCTTAGTCCCCACATGGCCACCCCTGCAGGGAGGGTAGCATCCCTGCCTCCACCCACACAGTGCCCACAGCACCCTCCCCCAGCTTGTGACCACCAAAAATGTTCCAGACACGGCCGCAGGTCCCCCGGCGGCCGAAGTACCCCCAGTGTAGAGCCTCGGGTCCATCCACTCCTCTGGTCCCATCTGACTCCCGGCCATCTCCAACCCTCCTCTGGCTTCCATCCTGGCTCCCCACAATCCAGTGTCCACTCTGCTGCCAAAGCAATGCTGAGGCTAACTCGACCATGACCTTCCTTCCTGCACAGCCTCCTCTGTTGGCTTCCACTGTGCTCACAACCTAAAGCTCCCAGGGCAGCCCCTACCCATGCTCCGCTCCCTGGGTACCTGCTGGCTGTGGGTCTCGCCTCCAGCTGCACTCCTGCTCCATGAGCCACGTGGGGCACTGGCACTTCTCCTCCTTCACCCCAGCTGAGCGTCGTCTCCCCACCTCCACCTGCCCACCTAGGGGAGACTCCTCGCGTGACCCACGAGCTCATCTCCTTGTCGGTCTGGTCATTCTGTTTCTGACAGTTTACAGTTTCTGATGTTCCATCTGCTGTGGGCCCGGACCACTCGGGAGTTTACGCTCCGGGAGAACAAGGACGGTGTCTGTCCCCCTGACCAGGGCGTCCCAAGGAGCAGAACAGGCCCAGGAAGAGGAGGCTCTCAAAGATGTTTGTTGAGAGACGGAATGAATGAATGGTGAGGTGACGTGGCCACGCCAAGCCTCACTTTCCTTCATGTGTCAGACTGAAGATAATACCTGCTGTGCAGGGCTCAGGAGCCGACAGCCAGGCCTCAGAAGCACCCACTCTGCTCAATTACAAGTTTGTAGCTGGGGGCTGGGATTATGACAGCATCTGATCGTTTAGGGGCCATCCCCACCCTGGCAGAGGAGCTGAGGGCATGAAGCAGGTGCAGACTGGCACCCGTGCCCCTGAGCTGAGCTGGTCACAATGGACTACGGGAGGCTCGCCGCACCCCTCCCAGCTCTACAGGGCCCAGTGGCCACCAGGAGCAGCCCTGGAAGTGCACTGGGCAGGTGGAGGGGCAGCCCCAACGCTACCCTCCTTCGCTTGTCCCACCCTGCCTGCCTTGTGAACGAGGTCGTGCTTTTCCCGGCACTGCAGTGGGCTGGAGTGTCTCCGGAAGCTTCTGTGGAAACGTAATCCCCGTGCCGCAGCACCGAGGGGGGACCTGGAAGAGGTGAGGGGCCCTGAAGGCTCTGTCCCCTTGAATGGCTGAATGCCATTATCTCCCCCGAGTGGGTTCCTGATCAGAGGACGCGTTTGGCCCCTTCCTCCCCTCCATGCGTTCTCTTGCCCTCCCGCCTTCCACCACGGGACCACACAGCAAGAAGTCCCAGCGAGATGTGGGCCCCCTGACCTTGGGTGCCCCAGCCTCCAGAACTGTGAGAAATAAATCTCTGCTTTTTATAAAACACCCAGTCTCACATATACTGTTAGAGCCGCATAAAACAGGCTAAGACAGGCACTAATCAAATCTGACATGAGCTGGCAACTCTTCCTCCTCTCCCGCTCCCAGTTCCCTGATGCCCAACGCACAGGCTGCCAGCCCGCGTGGGGAGGAAGGGCCATTCTGTAGCCAGCTGGGTGTGGGCTCTGGTGCCTCCAGGGAACGCTTGGAGGCTCGGTCTTAGCCCAGAAAACCTACCTTCTCCTGCTTGGGCCTCCTCCAATCCCTCTCCCCTACTCACTGCCTCCAGGAAGCCTCCAGGACTCCCAGCCCCCTATGGGGTTTTTTCCTCTGAAGCCCAGAGTCCCTCTCCATCAGCACATGCCCCTGACGTCCCCAACCACGGGCTGCCTCTCTCCTCCGTCGAGTGGCTGGTGTCTGAAGTTCTCATGGGTGCCTCCCCACGCGGGTGGGCCTTTGGGTCCTGGGCAGCATGGGGCCTTCATGGGGGCTTCTCCAAGGTTTCCTCAGTTTTTCTCCATAAACTGGGAGAAAATCCGGCCCTGTCAACCTCCCTGGGCCATGGTGAGGGAAGGGTGGCTTCCAGAAAACTATAAAGCACAGCTGAGGTGGGCATTGAGGAAGCTTAATTCTTATTTAGTGTTAATTACACCATAATAGAAATATTAACTTTCCTTATTTTTTTTTTTTATCATTATACTTTAAGTTCTAGGGTACATGTGCACAACGTGCAGGTTTGTTATGTATATATACATGTGCCATGTTGGTGTGCTGCGCCCATTAACTCGTCATTTACATTAGGTATATCTCCTAACGCTATCCCTCCCCGCTGCCCCCTCCCCACAGTAGGACCCGGTATGTGATGCCCCCTTTCCTGCAGCTGGAAACCATCACTCTCAGCAAACTGTCGCAAGAACAGAAAACCAAACACCGTAGCACGTTCTCAATCACAGGTGGGAACTGAACAATGAGATCACTTGGACAGAGGAAGGGGAAACTTTCCTTATTTTTATACGGCTATTTGATAGCCACCTAATGAAGCAGATGCAATCACGAGCGCTGGGTTCTAGAATGGGGCACACCTCGTCCCTTCCCTGTCTAGTCCCAGCACAGAGCACAGGGCAGGGCTTGGAAAAATGTGCGCTGAATGCCCATTTGTGGGCCAACAGATGGAGGGACCCAGATGGGGAGTTCACAGTCCACAGGGGCAACAGGCATTTCAGCTGACAAGATCTGGAGGGAGGACAGCAGAGTGCCAGGGTGGCTTCACCTCTGCTTGGCTGAGCCTGGAAGGCTGCCTGGAGGAAGTGATGGGTCTCCAATGCCAGGTAGGAGTTGACCCGAGAGAGGAAGCAGGGAGAGAAGAAATGGTGAGGCTTGATTCGTGGGGTCCACTAGGGAAGGCCCCGTCATGGTCAGGAGGCCTGCGGAGGCCAGGCTGGGGTTGAGCTGTTTTTCTCTTTTTCCAGGAAGCTCCTCCCAGCCCCCTGGGGTGGGGGATTTGGGGGCAGGCGCTTCCTTGGGACCCGGCCAGCAAACCAATGACAAGTCCTCCTAACAATGAGTCCCACAGAGGCTACCACAGAGGCTACATCCCTCTGCTGCACCCTCAGACCTGCCCCTCAGCCTCTCCTGCAGGCTGAGAGCCCAGAAGGGAAAGGGCTGCATGAGGGGCCCAGAGACGGAGAGAGGACAGCGGCCCAGGGCGCGGGGTCAGGAGCCAGAGAACCCTTGACAGCCCCGTCCTGGTGGTGGGAGGCAGCAGCAGCAGCCTGCCTGGCACAGTGAGTGTCTCTGTGCCTAAGTTTCCTCACCTATAAAGCCAGGCTGACTCCTAAGCCTTGAGAAGGCGGCAACGATGCAGAGATACCACATCCATGCAGAGCCGGGCGCCATACTGCCTGCCATTCCTGGGTAGAGCACAGCTGAGCGGAAGAGAAGCCCCAGGGCCACGGCCAGCCTCAGGGACACCCGGCCTGGGGCAAAGGCTGTTCTTGGCTCCCTCCAACCCCGCCCCCACCCCACTTCCCCCCCCCACCTTCTTCTCAGCCCTGGAGAGCCTCGTCCCTCCGCAGGTCCCCAACACTCCTGAGTCAGGAATAGGATGGAACAGATTTTCCTGCAGGCTCAGGAGGGGAGGAGGCAGGACTCCCTGCCAGGCGGTCCTGGGTCTGCAGGTCATGGGCCCCCTCTGAGCGCTTGTTCCCCACACGTTTTCGCCACCGACCTCAAAGCCCTTGCCCTGTACCTTTCTCTCTGCCACCTGCGCCTGCCCTTCTCCTCCCTTTGGGTCCCGTCCCTCCTTCCCAAGCCCCCCACCCGACTCCTGGAGTCAGCTGATGGGTCACTTTTGCTATCCAATGGCAAGTGCCAGTGTCTGTCTGGGCATCCCCTGAGCTGGGAGTTAGCTCCGACTCTCCTCCAGCACCAGGGATTTTGGTCAAGAGGCACACAGGACCCGGCGGCCCAAGCTCCTCTCTGGAGCCACTCCCAGGCCTAGCACCATTCCCGAGCCCCACTGTGCACCCAGCCCAAAGGGCCAGCCGGCGGCAGAGACACCTGTCACCTAAAGCACTGGCCCTGCTGACAACAGAAGCGCAGGGCACCTTGTCCACAGCCTCCACAGACTCTATGGCCTGGAGAGGACAAAGCGGGGTGGTCACTGTGCCCCGCCTGACCCTGGCTGCCCAGCTCCAGCCAACCTGGGAGAAGGTGGCCTGGCCCCAGGAAGGTCAGGAGGGAGGGAGGACACCTGAGGGTGGCGGGACACCCCAGCCCCAGAGGCTCTTTCCCAAACAGGAGCAGAGTCTGTTTCGGGAGCCTGATGGGGACTCTGGGCTCCTGGCTTCTGGTCCCAGCTTAGTCACCACCATAAGCACAATGAACTCACCGCCATGAGTCACCCACAGTGCATCAGCCTGTGTTTCTGACCCTGGGGTTGGAATCTCGCTCAGTGGCCCTCCTCACCCCAGGCCCCAGCCTGGCACCCCTGGCTTCAGGCTTATCCGGTGACCAGGCAGACACGGCCCGCCCTTCTGTGAGGCCGAGTCCAGCACAGGGGATGGGAGTGAGACCCAGGCCGATGACCCAGCACACACTTGACCCCCAAGGTCCCTGCTCCCTGAATAAGAAGTCAGGTGGACTCAGGCAAAGACGCCCCTTGCTCAGGCACCAGCGGCCGAGTGGAGGCTTCCCTCCTGCCAGAAACGGTCCCAGGACCTGAGTGTGGAGAGAACTCAGGGACGTTCTCTCTCTGTGGACCGTGTGGCCTGAGACAGCTGTTTATGCTTCGTGTCGCCATCTGTAAAATGGACACTACGATGCCTGTCTCCGGGATTTGTGGAGAGGATCAGATGAAATAATGTCTGTCTGGATCCGGGACTCAGGCACAGTGACACCCAATAAAAGCGGGGGATGCCGTGTTTCTCCCAGACAGGGGCAGTGCTCTGCAACCACCAGCCAAGAGGCGCAGAAAGCAGCCGCGATGTCTCCCTCTCCCGTACTGCAGCCACCTCCAAACGCCCCTGGTGACAGCTCCTGGTTGTGGCTCCATGATGAAGAGAAAGCAGGCCGGGCGCGGTGGCTCAAGCCTGTAATCCCAGCACTTTGGGAGGCCGAGACGGGCGGATCACGAGGTCAGGAGATCGAGACCACCCTGGCTAACATGATGAAACCCCGTCTCTACTAAAAAAAATACAAAAAACTAGCCCGGTGAGGTGGCGGGCGCCTGTAGTCCCAGCTACTCGGGAGGCTGAGGCAGGAGAATGGCGTAAACCCGGGAGGCGGAGCTTGCAGTGAGCAGAGATCCGGCCACTGCACTCCAGCCTGGGCAACAGAGAGAGACTCCGTCTCAACAAAAAAAAAAAAAAAAAAAAGAGAAAGCGTCGCTGGGGGGGCTGCCAGTGACTACTCCACAGGCTCCCGTCCTTGAAACAAGAGGTCACACAAGTAGCTGAAGTTGGGGAAAGGCTGGATTTTGCAGACCCAGCTCAGCATCTAGGACCTCTCCGTGGCAGGAGGGTGGGCAGCGGCCCTGCCTCGGAAACAGGCCCTGGTGGCAGTGAAGGAGCCAGCGGGGCTGACTTCAGAGCCCACAAACCTCCTGGAGGGTCTGGATGCGCACAGCCCCTCCTCGGGCCTCCTGGGGGGTAAGGGCATTTCCTGGCCCTGGACAGTGGTGTCGCCCCATGCTCCACACTACCCCTCCAGGGCACGCACTGAGTCTTGTCTTTGTCAGCGAGTGGGAAATGCATCTATCGTTGGCCAGGTGTATACCAAGTTCCTACAGGGCCAGGAGGTCGGGGGGCTGGGGAGTCTCAACTAGGGGCAGTGATGAAATGTGGATGTTGCCCCAGGCCAGGCAGCCTGGCCAAGGGACACTCACCCCTTTTCTTGTTGGAAGGAAAGCAAGAGAACCAGCCTCTCCCCAGACCTGTCCCCTCCAGGCTCTTGTCCCCTCCGCTGCTATGCACCCACGAGAGGGGGTGGCCTTGGTGGGGCTGTTGCTCAGCAGCCAGGATTTCTCTGCCTCTCCTGAATGTTTTCCCAGGCTCAGCTGTGCTGGAGCTTAACAGCTTGAAAGTGGTTCATGCTCGTGCTCATGCCGGATGCTCATGACTCCTGGGAGCAACAGTCAATCCCCAAAGCTGTGTTTCAAGGCGGAGGAAACGGACGCTCCAAGTCCAGTATCTTGTCCTGGTGCTTCTCATCCAGGGAGCTGAAACCAAGCCCAGGCCTTCCAGGCGCCCCCATCCTGCACCTTGTCCGGCCTTCACCTGCCACCACTTCCAGCCAGGGCCCCCGGGGCCATCGGTTCAGAGGCTTCCGGCCCCTCTGCCGTGTGCATGATCCTGCCAGGAATGCCGCCCGCCTCCACCTTCCTGGGCCTGTGTTTCTGCCCTCTGCCTGCTCCTGGGTGGGCTGTGCGAGGCTCCACTCTCCTTGCCAATAAATCAGAAAATAAGTATTTTAGGTGCAACAAATTGCTTGTTCAGTTGTTAATCGGGCAACCTTTTGGCAAGGGATAAACAATTGAACCACCTTAATCAGCTGAATTCATACCAGGCGCATCGCTCTGATTTATCAGTAATTATCTCTGAAACCTCTTTTGGGGCGAGGACGTCAGTGTGTTTCTCTCTCTCCCTACAGTCTGTCAGGGACCGTTCTGGACACCCATTCCCTCTACACGACCTCAGGAACTGAAGACCGAAGCCGCAGCCCATGGTCCCTAGGAACCCTCACCCCCCACAGGCGAGTGAGGGGGGCAGGCGGGGGTCTCAGACTCGGCCTGAGCACGTATGTGAGAGGCTTTCTTCCCACCAGTGGGTACTGGAGGGGCACCCGCTCTGAGTGAGCAGGGCTGGGTGGTTCACCAGATGCCTCCCCGCCTCAGTTTCCCCACCTGTAGAAGGGAGATAATGGGCTCGGCGTCCTCCTGTGAACTTCCCAAGTTAATATAATTTGAGTATGGGGTCATCGCCATGGCAAGGGAAACAAGAAGGGCATCAGCAGAATCCTTTCCTTCTTTCTTTTCTTCTTTTTTTTTCTCTTTTGAGATGGAGTCTCACTCTGTCACCTAGGCTGGAGTGCAGTGGCACGATCTCAGCTCACTGCAACCTCTGCCTCCCGGGTTCGAGCAATTCTCCTGTCTCAACCTCCTGAGTAGCTGGGACTGCAGGTGCACGCCACCACTCTCGGCTAATTTTTTTATTTTTAAATAGAGATGGGGTTTCACCATATTGGCCAGGCTGGTCTCGAACTCCTGACCTCAGGTGATCCGCCCGCCTCGGCCTCCCAAAGTGCCAGGATTACAGGCATGAGCCACCGCGCCCAGCCCCATCAGGATCCTTTCTTTTCCAGAAGTCTATTTTCAAGTTAATCACTTGTTTGTTTTTAAGTGAGAAGCTACACCTTGAATGTTTTCACTACATAAGACCGTGTTTGAATGTCAACCAGAATAGTTACGTTTCTCACAGGTTGCATTTCATTCCTGAGGACTTCAGTCTCTCTCTGCCTCTCTCACTGTCTCTCTTGGATGGCACCTGCCCCGCCTGTGGTCACAGTGAGTACATGTTCCCGCTCCCCACGCACACCAATGCCCTGGGCAACGTGCCACCAACCTCCTGTCACTTCCCTCCCAAGACTACCAGGCGCTCCAAGGGACCCCCACCTCACTGGGGCCACCTCTCCGGCCTAATCCAGAACAGCCCAGCCTCAGCTGCCCCCTTCCCCATCCTGGCTCCCCACTGCTACGTCCTACAGCCTCAGCAGAAACGCCTCCTGCCCTGGAGGCCTTCCAGCTCACTGGGACAGGTTGGACCCCAGGGAAAGGTTCTGTGGGCCCTGCTCTTCACCAGTGGCCACTCCGAGCTGCAGCCCCTTCCTCAGCTGTGCAGTTTGTTCATCGTTGGCCTCATGTGTGGCCTGGTGTCTCAGTTCACCTCTGTGTCCCCAGCACCCCCCGCACAGAGGCCTGGTGGATGATGGGGGCTGAATGAATGAATGAGTGAATGGATGGATGGATGAATGGATGGATGGAGCTGGTGCCCCTGCCCTTCCTTGACACCTCCCTGGGCTTGGCGTTCTGCCTGGGCTGACGCCCTAGCACAGAGCTCCCGTTCTTCTCAGAGTGACAGGGACGTTCACTCTATGATTCAGTTCGGCACTGAACAGCTGTGGCTCGAGTCATCACAATCCAGGTGGCAATGTCCTATTTTCCTAAAGCAGCCGTAACTACCAGAGGGCAGAACCTTCCACTGTCCTCCCCTGAAACTCCTTGTTCCTTCTCTGTCTTATCTGGTCACATTTGACCTTTGCCCTCCCCATTGGACAGCAGGGGTCTTGGACCCGGCCCAGAGGCTGCCCTCAGGCTGCCCAGACCAAGGCTTGACCTCACGCTGGGCACGACCTGAATCAGTACTTTGAGGCTGATGAGGGCGTGCCAGCATTTCTACACATTTTTTGTTGTTGTTGTTGTTGAGACGGAGTCTCGCTCTGTCGCCCAGGCTGGAGTGCAGTGGCCGGATCTCAGCTTACTGCAAGCTCCGCCTCCCGGGTTTACGCCATTCTCCTGCCTCAGCCTCCCGAGTAGCTGGGACTACAGGCGCCCGCCACCTCGCCCGGCTAGTTTTTTGTATTTTTTAGTAGAGACAGGGTTTCACTGTGTTAGCCAGGATGGTCTCGATCTCCTGACCTCGGGATCCGCCCGTCTCAGCCTCCCAAAGTGCTGGGATTACAGGCTTGAGCCACCGCGCCTGGCCTCTACACATTTTTATGCTCGGCTTAAGGGAACGTTATCTCCAAATAACAGCTGAGGCACCAGTCACGGGAGACTGTGGAAACCCAACCACAGCTTCCCAGCATAAACTCTCCCAGGGCCTCACCACAGAGCGAGTGCCCATGGTGGCTTTCGAGAGGCGTTCAGGTCCTCAAGCCTGCATTCTGGCTGTGACCATGATTTCTAAAACTACATTATTGTCCATGTCTATGGAATGGATTGTGTAAAGAGGAGGAAAGAGAGAGGCGAAGGCAAACATCTTCATAGAAGAAAAGGCCTACGCAGAGGTTGGAAGGAGGGATGGGGCTCCAGGTTCCCATCCCCATCCACGGTGTTGAGGACATGGCCTTGCAGGAGTTGGTTGTGCTCTGCAGCTGGCAGGGGCAGCCCTGGTCACCTTGGGCAAGAAGTGGGCAGCCCAACCTCAGGGGCACTCCATCAGCTCTGACCTTTCTGCAGAAGTGGAGATTCCCTTTGCTTGGAGGTTGACATCCTAGAAGCAGGGCTAATAAAAGTGAGTGCATCAGAGAACAGAGGCCACACTGAGAGACTGGAGGGCATGCAGCTTTTGCAGGCTGAAGGGGACACAGGGTCAACGGGGCTCAACTTGCCCCAGAGCCAAAGGCCAGGACCACACTGGCCTCCTGACCTCAGCCGGGAAGAGCAAGACTTTCCAGACGAAGAGCTCCATCCAGGTGAACATCTAAGTGACTCTTCCTTTTTATTTCACGGCATCGAGATCGGAACAGAAACAGTGAGAAATGAATTCCCATTGAAGGCCTCCTGCCCGGCAGAGCTCTGCGGAAGGCTGGTGTGGGTTTATGCACTCCCGCAGGATTGGTGTTACCCAGAAAGACTCTGGGGTTTATAATTTTATTTACTTATTGAAGCCGAATAACTATGTATGGGATGCTCCTTTCGGAGATGGGGTTATTCTGGGAGCCCAAAGAAACTGATGGACTTACCCACACACTCCGGGAAGAAAGAGAACTTGAACCCAGCCGCAGCCAGGCAGCGGAAAGCGGGGCAGTCAAGGGCAGGAACGTGAACCTCGAACCCAGCTCATCCCACCATGACTTTGGACTTCTGGCTGCCAGACCGAGACAACAAATGTCTGCTGCTATAAGCCACCCAATTCGTGTTTTTTTTTTTTTTTTTTTTTTTTTTTTTTTTTTGAGATGGAGTCTCCCTGTGTTGCCCAGGCTGCAGTGCAGTGGCGTGATCTCAGCTCACTGCAAGTTCCACCTCCTGGGTTCACGCCATTCTCCTGCCTCAGCCTCCCGAGTAACTGGGACTACAGGCGCCCGTCACCATGCCCAATAATTTTTTTATATTTTTACTAGAGATGGGGTTTTACCATGTTAGCCAGGATGATCTGGATCTCCTGACTTCGTGATCCACCCGCCTCGGCCTCCCAAAGTGCTGGGATTACAGGAGTGAGCCACCGCACCCGGCCCAATTCATGGTAATTTGTGATGACCACACCAGGAATCTAACACAGTTGTGGTTATTTGCTAAGGAGTTGCTTAGTGGAGAAGATGCTACTGGCTTCAAGGAGGAAGTGAGGATGAGGCCACATCATTTTGTCAGCAACTATCAACCATCAGCTGTCTCGTGCCTGGCACATGCTAGATACCTGGGCAAAACCTCCAAGGAAAAGAAATATCTCTGCCCTCAAGCCTGCAGTTTGGATTTACCTGCAGAAAACAGGAGGTGATCCCTAAAGGAAGGGGCCCTTTCAAATCTGTGGTGCATTTGATGGCCACCCAAGTCCCTCTGTCTTCTGACACTTCCTGCCATCCCCAATCCTGACAATGGGCTACAATGACCTTGCAGAGTTCAGCTCCGCAGCCTCTGGATGACCAGATGGCACCTGACCCCACCAAGGAAGCAGAGGGGAGGCCCCCACGGTGCACCCTAACATGGTGCCAGGGAGCCTTCTCTGTGGAGCTTGCCTCTCCTTTGCCTGGGGTGGGGTCTTGGTCTCGGGCCCCGGCAATGAGCTCCTCCAGCAGCAGCTGGGAAACAAGACACTGTGCTGGGTGATCTGTCGATGCCATCGGATGGGATTACGGCTGCCGCCAGGCTCCAACAAATTGTGAAATACAGATTGTTAGCAGCTTGCAGACCATTTGCAAATAAAGCATCACAGTCAGGCATTAAAAGACCCCCTAAATAAGCATCCTTGGGAAGGTAGTGACATGGGAGCTTGTTTATATCCTTTCTATTTGACACTTGTTCCATCAAAGGGAGGCTGTGCTCAGCGCCGTGGAGAGGCTATGCAGGCAGCATTTAAAATGCAAAGATCTGCTGAGTTTTCATACGGAATTATACAAATGGAACCGCTCTTCCATTTTATGATTGAATTAGGTAATGTATTGATGGTGCAGAAAGAACCAAGGTTATGTCCTTGTTTTCCATGATTTATGGACTTGGAGCATTTCACAGCTCCTGGTTCTGGACACAGCCATGCACCATCACTGTGTTTCTGGTGCCGAGAAAGCTGGCTTTCACACAGACGCTGGACGCTGGACAGATCAGAGGGGGTTCAGGGCCATGACTGCATCCTCCAGAGAAGCCCTGCTGGGAGAGGAAACTCCAGCAGCAGGAGAGTGCCTTTGCTGTCGGGCCTTTTTTCCTCCTGCCATAATGACTTATGACAAAAGGCAGAAGACAAGGGCTTGGGATCAGGTCTGACTCCATCCTCTGACGCTGCCAATGGGCCTGGCTTCTCAAGAAGGAGATCTGCTGGCTTGTTGTGGCACCTTTGACAGTTCTGGTGGAGGAGGCTGGCACAGCCAAGTGGCTGGGGGAGGTGAGGCGAGTTCAATGGAATCAACAGCAATCCCACTGCATGGAGATGGGGGGTTTTAGATCTGCTCTGCATTTACCAGCAGCCCCTAGACAGTGATACCTTTGTGCCTCACGGCTCCCACCTGTGAAATGGATAGATGTCTGTCTGTCTTGAATGATCAAGATGTAGGTCCATTTGGAGGCATGTGAGAAGCTGGAAG
Organism: Piliocolobus tephrosceles; assembly: GCF_002776525.5. Taxonomy (NCBI): domain Eukaryota; kingdom Metazoa; phylum Chordata; class Mammalia; order Primates; family Cercopithecidae; genus Piliocolobus; species Piliocolobus tephrosceles. The sequence goes on from NC_045434.1 coordinate 217,278,637, forward strand.
TGCTTGCAAAAACCTTCTCAACCCAGGATTCTACCCAGAAAAGGCCATGGCTTGAGAATGTCTAAGAAGTGGTGAGAAATAGCTCCTGGAAAGAAGGTCCCCCTGGGAATGTGCTCAAGGTACTCCCTTCCCCTCCCCCAGGTGGCCAGGCTGGCCATGAGGCCACCCTAGACCTTGCTCCCTGGTCCTGCAGTCCGTGACGGTGATGACTCAGAAAGCAGGCACTCAGAACACTCATAAAGGCGGATGTAGAGCTTCCTAGACCCAGGCGGGAGGTGAGCCTCATGGCCTCCTCCTCCCGCCTGCCCCGTGAACTCTCAAAGCTGGAGAAGTGCTGAGCCAGGAGCGAATGGAATGAACATGGTTTCCACCAAGTAAAATTATCAGCGTGTTAACAGCTGCCCCCCAAGCAGCTGGGGATGCATTCCCAGCCCTGCACATGCAGACAGAAGCAACATTTGCTCAGCCTGGGGGCTTCAGAGACAGGCATGAAACTAAATCTTCCCAAATCCGTTGAGGTGCATCCAGATGCACCAACCCAGAGGATCTAAAGGCTCGGCCTTTTCCAGACCATTCCTGGGGCCCTCCGCTCACTCCCCTCCTTCCTCCATCTCCTTCCTCCCCATTCTTCATGCCTCCCTCTTACCCTGCCCTGTGTGTCTGTGTCTCATGAATGCCTGTGCATCTGATACTCCCTGGAAAGCCCCTTACCATGCATACTCCTCCTCAATACCCCCTGTCCTACACATCAGGCTTTCCTGACCTTCTCATGCTGCATCTGTGCAAGTCCCACCCTGGCCTCTCTGGGGACAGCGATGTTCTTCCCTTGCCCCCTGAGCCCCATCCCCACTCAGGAGCTGGCACACAGGGAGTGCCCTCAAATGGCTGTGGGACAGGTGAGAGGAAGGCAGTGTGACAGCTTGTTTTCAGCCAGGTGAGTCCTATGGAGATTGGAGTCAAGTATATTTGCAAGAGTCCCCAGGGGGAAATACTATGGGTACCCAGTGGAAGATGAAACATTTTCCTAAAACCCGTAGAAATTCCTTCCTACATTTCTTTGCTTTCCTGAATGTCTGAGGTCACATTTGCCTTTCCCATACATTAATGTCCCACTGGACCCACTGAAATGGATGGACAGGCTCAAGGGTCCTCAGAGTTGGGTCCTCAGGCCAGTGGCACCAGCGTCACCTGGAACTGGTAAGAAATGCTTACACTCAGACCTAGCCCAGACCACTGAATTGGAAACACTGAGGGTGGGCCGAGGAAGTGTATTTTAACAAGGCTTCCAGGAATGCTGATTCTGAGCTCGGTGGGTCAAGTCAGACTATCAGCTGATCTTCTCTGGGCACTCTGGGCAGGCCCAGTGTCAGGCACATTGTCCCATGAATCATTTTACTCTTTCCATGCCCCTGAAGGGCAGATGCTGCTATTAACTCCATTCTACAGATGACAGAGTGAGGCACAGAGAAGGAGAGTACTACAGCCACGATTACACAGCAGGTAAGAATCCAAATTTGAACCCCCACCATCTGACTCTTGCCATTAAGAGTGCTGGATCTCCGGCAAACAAGGCACTTGGAGCCTACACAGTATGTGGCCGGACTCCAGGGGGCCAAGGGCCAACTGGGGCCTGAACTGACACAGCTGGAAAACGGTGCAGCCTTACTCCTTTTGGAATAATCACAATCATTCTCATTATCATCACCATCACCATCATTGCCATCACCAACATCATCACCATCACCACCACCACCACTACCATCACCACCATCACCATCACCATCATCACCATCACCAACATCATCACCATCACCACCACCACCATTACCATCACCACCATCACCATCATCACCATCACCAACATCATCACCATCACCATTGCCATCATTACCATCACCATCAGCATCATTGCCATCACCAACATCATCACCATCACCATCGCCATCATTACCATCACCATCACCATCATCATCATCACCAGCATCATCACCACCATCACCATCATCACCATCACCATTATCACCATCATCATCACTATAATCATTATCATTACCACTGTCCTCATCACCAACATCATCATCACCATCATCACATTCACGTCTGAAACCCTACGAAGGGCTCGGCATAGCTCTTGTTGGCATCGGGGGTTGGAGGGAGGATACAGGAACCACACAATGCAGTTTTGGGTAGAGATCACCACTCATGAAAGAGCACAAACCAGGCAAACTCCATGCAGGAGCCACAGAGCACAGATGGGGCCATGAAAACCCAGGGCTGGTGGAGACTTCAGCTGCCAGAAAGGGCTAATAGGGCCTCATGGCTGGGCTCAGAGAAAAGGCATTCCGGGCATAGTCTTGGGTGGAAGTGGGGCCCAAGCATGGTTGTGGGGAGGGAGATGCATGGGGGAAGGTGGTCAAGCTCCACTTGGGAATGAACAAAGCATCTCTGAGGCTTGAGAGCGGGAAGCTACTATTTTAGCAACTAAAACAGCAATGATCAGGCACCATATGAAGACCATCGATGAGCAGCGCAGCCTGCCACGTCCACACCTTCATATTTCATGGGTTCTAACATGCATGCAGCCTGCATGTTTATCAGCTCTGAAGTTGGGAAATTGGATGTGTGGCCAATTCACGGCCTGTCGGCATCATCAGTGGACCACAGTATCGTTGGTGGAGTCTGCATCAGACTCCCTAGGGCGATCCCAGCCCTGGCACCTCCTGGATGTGTGGCCTTACTATGTTCCTCGCCCTCTCTGTGCTTCAGTTTCCTCATCTGTAAAGTGAAGATCATTATAGGATTGCTATGAGGATTGACCAGAACTCAGAGCAGCATCTGGAACTGGCAGGCTCCAGAGAAGCTTTTCCGGTGGCTGCTGTCATCCCCTTCATTTTGCAGGTGGGGAGAACGAGGCAGAGATCATGAGTGAATCATCAAGTTCATACAGCTCACCACTGTGCCCCATCAGGCCTGTCTGACCCCAAGCGTGTGGCCTTCCTGCACGTGGTCTGCCTCTCCTTTAGAGCAGAGGGGGACAAATCCAGGGTGCACTATTCTGGAGAGACCTTGATTTGTTCAGTGCCTCTGATGGGAGTGAGGCTTGGTCGGAAGGAGAAGGCAAAATATTCTGCCCCCAGGCATGGCCTCTGTCTAAGCCTGTGCTCTCTGCCCCAGCTGTACCTGCCTGAACAAGGTAAGCAGAAATGTCCAGAATACGGCCAGAACCTAGCCCTTCTGCAAGCCAGAAGACAGAGCCCGAAGCACAAAAATTACTGCCTATGGGCCGTTTCCTAGAACCCTGGCTGCCTCATGGGTCTTCCCAGAGGCCTGCGCCCGGGGTGGGTGTGGCTGGCGGCCCCTGCCTCGCTCTGGCAGGCACCCAGCCTCCTTTCCTTGGCCTGGGGCTGGCAGAGGGGGACGCCGACAGTGTGGCCCAGTTGACACTTCTCTCCCTTGCAGTCTGTGGCAATTTTGCACACTGTCCGTGCTGCTGAAAACATGGGCTTCCAAAGGGCTTTACCAAACACTGCGGGCATTTAGCGGGCTGCGGGTTAACAGTGGGGCATTTCATCAAACTGTCTGAAATAACACTTGATGTTTGTCCAGTCTAGACAAAGGGATTTTGTATGAGTTTGGCTGTTTAATCTAAAAACTGCACCTGTCTCTTTGATTTATTTAACTCTTCCCCCCAGGATTTTAAACCAATAACGGGTGCTAGAGAACACTCCATTTCAAACAGAACTTGCTCAGAAGTTTATCTTTGCTATATTTCCAAATCCGCCTGAATTCGAATGCCAAAGCCCTATTATTTAGCTCATATATTGTACAGGTTATAAGACACTAAAATGTAATCTTGCACAGAAATAGTCCATTTCTACTCTACTTCAGCCAAAAGTCCATATAAAAAACACCACTAGAAAGATGTTTGGGATGGAATCAAAGATCATAAGTAGCAATGCTACACTGAGCTTCACCATTCTTACTGGAATGGAAACAAATTTTATACATTTATATATAAAAACTCCAGTGCACCTGAAAACACAGCTTTAATTCCCTTTTTCTGGGAAGTCATTTATGCCCAGCATATGTGCCAGACTCAAGGGTGGCTTTACATGAGAGATAAGTGGACATCAGTGGCCTGGATGGTGGCCACCTTTGTAATGGTCATTCATTCAGAAACATCTGTGGGGCAAGGCTCTGGGCACTACAGGATAGAAAAGAAAGAAAGCTGGCTGACCCACAACCCAACTCCTACCCAGCCTCTGTTTCCCACAGGAGGGTGTAACTGGGTGGAATAGTGCCTCCTGTCCACTTTAAACCTCAGATTGTGACCTTATTTTGAAAGAGGGACTTTGAAGATGTATTTAAGATGAGGTCATATTGGATCACCATGGACCCTAAATCCAATGATGAGAGGGTTCATTTTACTTGTCAACTTGACTGGGCTACAGGGTGCCCAGATGTGTGGTCAAAGATTACTCTGGGTGTGTGGGTGAGGATGTTGCTGGATAAAATGAACATTTGAATCAGTGGACTGAGGAAAGCTGGCTGCTCTTTGTAACGTGGGTGGGTGTCATCCAATCAGATGAAGGCCTGGATAGAAAAGACTGACAAAGAGGGAACTCTCTCTGTCTGACTGCTTTGAGCTGGGACATTGGTCTTTTCCTGCCTTCAGACTCAAACTGAAACATCAGCTCTTCTTGAGTCTCAAGCTTGCCAGCTTCTGAACTGGAACTACAACATTAGCTCTTCTGGTTCTCAGTTCTACAGTCTCAAATGAGAACTTACACCATCAGCTCTCCTGGGTCTCCAGCTGGCTGGCTACAGATCTTGGGGCTTCTCAGACTCCCTGATCATGTGAGCCAACTCCTTGTAAGTCTCTCTCTAGACACACACACACACACACACACACACACACACACACACACACCCTATTGGTTCTGTTTCTCAGCAGAACCCTGATTAACACAACTGATGCCTTTATAAGAAGAGGCAAGGACACATGTGGATGGAGGAAGGCCATGTGAAGTGGAGGCAGAGATTTGAGTGATGCATCTATAAGCCAAGAAACACCAAGGACTGCCAGCAACCACTAGAAGCTGGAAGAGGCAAGGAAGGATTCTATCCTACAGATTTCAGAGGGAGTATGGCCCTGCCAACACCTTGATTTTGGACATCTAATCTCCAGAACTACAAGAAAATATATTTCTCTCATTTTAAGCCACCCAGTTTGTAGTACTTTATGGCAGCCACATGAATCTAATGCAGACAGCCTGAAGTCCTCACGTCACTTATGATCTGAGGCCCCTAATAAAGATTCCAGAATATAAATAACATTCATTCATTCATTCATTCATTCATCACTCAGATATTTCTTGTGTGCCTGCTATTTGTGGGTCTTTGCTCTAGTAGCTGGGGACATGGGACAAAACTCACTGCCCTCCTGGAGTTCAGGTCCCAGGAGAGGAGACAAGCAGGAGAGAAGCCAATGTGTAAAGTGTACAGTGGATCCCATGGTGATGAGTACTGTCGAGAGAAATTACTACATCAGGCAGTAGGTTGCCAAGTGTTAGGCTGCTGTTTGAAATCGGATGGTTCTCTTGCAAACCTGAGGAAGCTGGTAAACGCATGGCACTGAGCTGTCTCCTAGAGTCCAGGTCTTGGCCAGCAGCTTGCCCTTGGCCTTCCAGGGTGAAGCAATTAAGGGCATTGCATCTGACTGTGCAGTTTGAATGCATGCTATGTAGCCTTGTGCAAGTTACTGAACCTCTCTGTGAATTGGCTTTCTGAGCTGTGCAATGGGGATTAGGACAGGAGCATACCTACTGGGTTGTTATGAGGATTACATAAGATGGTTCAAATGAGATGCATCTGGCTCACGGTCCTGTTGAGTCAATAAATCTTAGTGATTATTTGGAACTGCCCAAATAGAGCAACTGACCGCAGTGGTGAACATGCTCTAAGGAGGCAAGCAGGGTCCCTACCTCCTGGTGTTCAGTCTTAGATGGTGCATTCCCTAGAGTGTGGGTGAGAGGACCTATGACTCACTTCTAGCCAACAGGATACAGCAAAGGTGATGATGTTACTTCTGTGATAATGGTACATGAGACTGTAACATCCATCTCGCTGGGGACCCTCCCTTGCTGACTTGTTGTGAGTTATCATTTGGAGAGGGCTGCAGGGTGAGGCACTGACAGCCAGCAGAAAACAGAGGCCCTCTGTCAGGCAGCCTTCAAGGAAATGCATGATGCTAACAACCACAAGAGCTTGGCAGTAAATCCTTCCCCAGTTGAGCCTCTGATGAGATCACAGACCCAGCCAACATCTTGGTTTCAGCCTTGCACAGGGCCTAGCTAAGCTGTGCCCAGACTCCTGACCCAGGGAACATGTGAGATAATATGTATGAGTTGTGGTCATTTGTGAATGAGCAGTAGGTAACCAATAGACAGCAGTGCACACTCCTGGACCAGATTCACTCATATTTGTGATACAATTGCAAGTGCTCATTTCTACCCAACACCATTCTAACTGCTTCACAAGGATTCATTCTTCTTCAACTGCACCCAAAGGAATGCTGTGAATTTCAGGCCACAGGAAATATTCATGAGGGAGATGGTAATTCAACATAGCCCCTAGCACTGGCGAAAGGGACACCCTGCTCCATTCTTGTGGACGTGGCTTTCTCTGCTGTGTGTGGGAAATGCATCAACCCACCCCACTGGGAACTGCTGCACCCACCATCTGATAGCACCAGGGCTGATCGACACGTTTCACAAGCCACCAGGAAATGTGCTACTCATGAACATAACAAGTACTCCTCCTCACCTGATATTTATGTTTTATGAAAATTAGTGAGTTGGCATTCCAACTGAAAGCAATTGTTGGCTCCAGCACTATGGACAGAGAAATGAACTGTGTCATTTTCATCACTTATGAGATATATTTAGCTACTGATTTCTAATGACCTCAACACACAAGCACACAAGGTTGTTTTTTTTTTTTTTTTTTGAATGCCACGTCATTTTCATTCAGAGCATTACCCGGAATATCTTCTGCCCCATATGAATACCTGCTGGCTGACTTTTTAAAAGAGTTTCTGCTGCACACCCTGGCTTTATGCCCACTGAATGGCAAGCCTTGGTTTCAGATGTTAGTTTTTTTTTAATCCTTCCTTCCCTCCTTAATCCCTTCTCTGTCATCTGCTTGGCATCACAGAGTGGGCCAAGAGAGAGGTGGAATCCCCTCTGGAAAGAGAAAAGCCGCTGGCCAGCTCCTGTGGAAGCCTTCCTGCATTTGAAGAGTTTATTTACTACAAATAAAAGCAATTAATCAGCCGGGCAGCTGTACACACAGGGCAGCCTCTCTACTCATGGCATCAGGGATGTGTGAGGTCAGAATCCTCAACCTTTAGGAGCCCTACAAAGCGAGAACCTGCAGACAACTGCAGCTTACCCTGACTGTCTGCTGGCAGGTCCCCTCAGCAGCATCCCAGTCACATGTCACTCACCCAGACTTACCAACCTCTGCTCATGTGAAATTCATAGCATCACATTAGAGATATTTTGGTTAATTGCTTTTCTTTTACTTTTTTGAGATGGACTCTCACTTTTGTCGCCCAGGCTGAAGTGCAGTGGCACGATCTCAGCTCACTGCTACCTCCGCCTCCCAGGTTCAAGCGATTCTCCTGCCTCAGCCTCCCAAGTACCTGAGATTATAGGCACCCACCACCACACCCAGCTAACTTTTGTAATTTTAGTAGAGACAGGGTTTCACCACGTTGACCAGGCTGGTCTCGAACTCCAGACCTCAGGTAATCCATCCGCCTTGGCCTCCCAAAGTGCTGGGATTACAGGCGTGAGCCACCATGCCCGGCCATTTTATTTTCTTTTTGAAACTCTGTAGCCAACAGCATTGCACAGGTTCTTCCCACTCTTGGCAAATTTGAGAATGCAATACCCCTTTTGGCATCTACAGGCTAAAAACTTCAAGTGGCTAATTGTGTGCTGCCTGTCCCCCTTGGTGCAAATACTGAGAGCAAAGATCTGTTTGAGAGTATGTTGTCCCCAAAGGCCGGATGACAGATGAGCTGGGCACCCGACAATCCTGTCTTCCTCACTCCCATCCCCCCATCATCTCCCGATTACTTTGCGGACTGGATTTCCCAGGGAACGGCCCTTCTCTCAGTCTCACATGATTTCGAAGCTGACTTCCCAGAGTCCCTGAGGCAGCACTGGTTTCAGTGTTTCTGAGAAGGAGTGGTGCAAGAGGCTTCAGACCCCCAGGAGGACGAGAGCTAGGGTCCGAGTCTAACCAAGCCAGCTGGACCGGAAGCTTCATGTTCTGGGATGCAACCAGATGCATTTCAGAAGCGGGCGGCCTCTTCTGGATTTCTTTGCCAAAGTTTGGATTCTACTGATTTGTCGTAAATAAACTCAATTTTCACTCCCTTCACACAAATCATCTTTTTTTGGAACTGGTTAAAAAAAAAATAAAGAATGCGCAAGTGCATGGAAGATGAGGAAATCGGAGGAGCGTGACTAAGACACTAGCCCCAAAAATGACACGAGGCGGCAAGGCCGGTGCACACTGGCCTCTGCAGCAACGGGCATCACGAACTCGCCAGGGATCCTCACCCAAACACGCAGAGCGTCCAGGAAGCAGGAAAGAGGAGGAGATGCACAAAACGAGCAGCGCGCAACCTAGAGGGAGGCGGCCCCTGCACGCGGACGCAGAGCCGGGAGCAGCCCACAAGATGGGCTTCCTCCTAAACGTGGGCGTCCCAGCCCCTGCAGGAAGGCGAGCAGACTCCACGCAGCTTCTTTGCAGCAACTCCACCGTACCCTCCAGAATGTCTTCCTTAGGGGGAGAGAAACCACTCACCATCTTCTCTCCTAAAATTTCCGCCCACACCATCTTCGGGGCAGGTTTAACTGGCCTGGGCTACACCATTATCAACTGTAGAATAATGTGAGGCACTTGGTCGCTGGTGTAAACCAGATTGTTTAGTAAAGAACTTTGCCCAAGAGAGGTCAGACCTTTGCCCTGGGCTCCTGGAAGGCATCTCTAGGCCCCTGGCATGTCCTGCCTGATAAGAATTTCTGTCTTTGCCTGGGGGCCTTGGCCACCAGACGGTGGAGCAATGTGATTTAGGCTAGAGGCTTTGGGTCAGAGGGTATCTGCTCCACCTCCCAAGGGGCAGGACACTGAGGTAGGCCATGTGGTCATTCAACCAGGTCTATGTTAAGAGGCCCCAATAATAAACGCTCGGGACACCAAGGCCAGGGTCTTCCCTGGCTGGCAACGCTCCCTGGGCACTGTCACTCACTGTTGCCGAGAAAGCAATGTATCCTGACCTCAACGGGAGAGGATGGCTGGAAGCTCCAAGTGTGGGTCCCTCCTGGCCTCTGCCTTACGCGTGTCTTCCCTTGGCTGGCTTTCATCTGTGTCTTTTCCTTTTAATAAACCATTACTGTGAGTATGACAGCTTTCAGAGAGTTCTTCAAGTCCTTCTAGTGAAATATTGCAGCTGAAGGTGGTCCTGGGGACCCCCAAACACTGCAGTTGGTGTCAAAAGTGGGAGTTGTCCTGGGACCCCCAAATGCTATAGCTGGCCTCAGACACGGGGGTGGTCCTGAGGACTAGTCCCTCTATCCTCACACAAGCTCACTCCCGTTGCTGGTCTGAGGAAGACAGGAGGGCACGGGTTTTGCTCTGTTTCCCCCTGACCGCCCTCCAGCCCTGATGGCTCTGACCGCTGCCCTCCTGGGCTCCACGGCAGAGGGACAGCATTCTCAAGCTTGCAGGACGACGGTTCAGCCAGCGCCTGAGACGACTCCTCCACGGCCACATGGCAACGTGACTCACGCCCTGTGCAGAATCTCTGTTTGAAAACGCTGAATGTCAAAAAGGAAGAGCAGAGGCAGGCAACAAGACAGAAATAGGCGCGTGCAGATGAAGCAAGGCTTTCGTTTGCATGGAACTTTCTGCCAGAGATTCAAAACACGAGACAAGGAGGCAGAGCAGAACGCTGCCTGCTCACTCTGCCCCGGGCCCTGATCGATCCGTCAGAGAACTGGAGCTCTGAGAGCTTCCCACTGAACCGGAGCCCAGCAGAGGGAGGCCCTAAGACCAGCAGCTGAGAGCCACAGCACCAGCCACTCCTGAAGGCCTGGCCAGCCCCCTGGTGCCTGCCCAGCTGCTGGGGCTCAGGGGCCTCCTCATATGAAAGTCCCTCATGTCTGCCTTTATATTTCACTCCACCCTCTGTCCTTCTGCTTCTGCACTGACCTCTGAACCCAAAGCAGGGGTCATTGACCTTTGTCTGAAAAGGCCCAGACAGAAAATGTGATAGGTTTTGCAGGCCATTTTCTGTCACAACCACTCAACTCTGTCCTTATGAAAATCAATGGGCATGCCCCTGTGCCAATAAAACTTTATTTGCAAAGTCAGGCAGCCAAGGGCCATGGTGCCAGTAAAACTTTGTTTACAAAGTCAGGCAGCCATAGGCCATGGTGCCAGTAAAACTTTACAAAGTCAGGCAGCCATGAGCTCTGATGCCAATAAAACTTTATTTACAAAGTCAGGCAGCCACAGACCATGATGTGCCAACCCCTGACCTAGAGAACAGCTACTAAAGCTTAACTAGAGCTCAGCGAGGACTCCTCTCCAGGGCCCTCTTCTGCCCACTGCCCTGCCCTCTTGGCCGATTTGCAGTCTCTGGAAATTGGGTGGCCAGACTTAACAAAAATACAGAATGCCCAGTAACATTTCTATTTGAAAGAAAGAATCCTTTTTGTTCTTTTTTTTTTTTTTTTTTTTTTTTTTGGTGGGGGGATAAGCCTATCTCATGCAAAACCTGGAACATACTTTACTAAAATACATTTGTTTGTCTGAGATTGAAACAGAACCAAGCATCCTGTTTTCTTTTATGTGGCAGCCCTATTTGGGAGTAATGAAGTTCAATTCATATCATGGAGACCCTGACTTCTCGCTCCTGGTTCAGGAGTAAGGCCTCTCCTCTCCAGAGCCCATGATTCGTATAAAGCCTTGATCAGAGGACAAGAAGAGTCACATCTAAAATGCTGATAATGAATTCATTTATTCATTGACCAAGCCAGAGCCAGAGCCAGGACTCGCCCTCATCTGGCCAATTCCAGAGACACAAAGCCAGGACATGCCCTGGGAAGGCTGCCTGGCGGCGTCTGTGTCCACAGCCCCAGCACACAAGCAGCCTCATGACCCCTGCCCCTCCACACCTCCAAATACAAAGTGCAGGAAGGAGTGAGGGGTGGAGGCTCCCAAGCTGGAGCAGAGCTGTGGGGGGTGCCACACTGGGTCAGGTGTCCCCAGAGTTTTAGTAGGACTGGGTTGAAGGCCTGTCCACACCTCACCAGTTTACAATTGTCCCGACACTAATTTTGGAAACAAGCACAAGCTCTTGTTAGAAGAAAGACAGAAAGAGAACAGAGAAAGAGGGATGAAGGGCAGGGGAGGGGACGGGAAGGAGAGAGGAAATGAGAAAGCGTGAGAAGACTGGGCCGTCAGGGGCACCTCACTCATGCATCCTATGTACTTAGGTAGCTATCTATTGAATTAGTTAGCTATTGCTGGGTAACAAACTACCCCAAACACAGTGGTGTAAACACCCCCTACCCCCCGCAACCCCACCTATGAGCTCGCAGTTCCACTGGTGCGAAGACTGGCTAGATTCTCTGCTCAGGGTCATCTCGCTGGGCTGACGTCAAGGCTTGGGTGGGGCTGTGTCTCCTGGAGATCTTGGGGAAGAACCTGTCTCCAAGCTCATTCAGGTTGTCAGCAGAATCCAGTTCCTTGTGGCTGTAGGACAGAAGTCCCACCTCCTTGACTGGAAGCCCTCCTTCATCTTCAAGCCAGCCACAATACTGTGTCGATCCTTTTTAAGTTCCAGATCTCTCAGGCCACCACCCTCACCCTCCTGGCCACATCTCTATCTCCTCTTCCACCTCTGCACCCAAGGACTCCTGCGATGATGCTGGACCCACTGGGAATAACTGAGGACAATCTCCCTATTGAAGGGTCAATGGATTAGAAATCTTTCCTACCTCTGCCAAGTCCCCTTTGCTGTGTGGGGGTATGTATTAAGGGGTGTGGTTTCACATCCCGCTCACAGCTCTGGGGACAGGGGTGGAATCTGCCTGGGATCCCACCTTCTCACTCACACGGCCTGGATGCACACTCTGGAAGGGCAGTGGGGCACCAGGCGAACCCAGCCCCATTCCCTGGAAGCGACTTTGCAGACAGCTCAGGTGAGCAATGGGAGGGCCTCTACCCCGGGTTCTGGTCCACAGGAAACAGCTGCCTGGGAGCCTCCCCAGGACTTTATGCCAGATAGTGTGGTCCTGGGATCCCCAGGCTGATAATTTTCCCATCTATCTAGAAGCAAAACACAGGGTCTTGAAAAGAAATAGGAAATAGTCCCACGTCGTGTGGGGAAAGCAGATGCAAAACCAGTCTTCCATCACTGTAATGCACCCAAGATGAAAGCACCTGGCTGTGGGGCGCGGTGGGGGGCGCCTGTAGTCCCAGCTACTCGGGAGGCTGAGGCAGGAGAATGGCGTGAACCCGGGAGGCGGAGCTTGCAGTGAGCTGAGATCCGGCCACTGCACTCCAGCCTGGGCGACAGAGCGAGACTCCGTCTCAAAAAAAAAAAAGAAAGTACCTGGCTCTGTCTGGCTCCGTATTCTTGACTGTGGCCCTTCAGGGCTCCTGGCGGAATGGTGGTTTCACTTTTGTCTGATACGCTTGGCGCTCCTGCATGGCACAGTGATTTGGGACCCAATAACTTCAGTGACATTTGGTGGCAATAAAGTCCAGCTCTACAGGGCCCAAGTGACCCCCAACCACTCCCTCCTCCTAGTCCAACGTTGAGCACTTCACAACAATCCCAGATAATAACACACACCCCGGGGAGACACCAGGCTCCTTACGTTACATGTGTGTGTTACAACATGATTCCCAAGCAGCTCTGAGAGTCTCAAGCGTGACTGCACCCAGGCTGACAGGAGCCCCGAGATGGTGGGTGAGGGTCTGTCTGCAGGGCCCTGAGAGATGAGGAGAACAGCGTGCGTCACAGCTCTCCTTGAAAGTCTGCTCCTACGGCAGCGCCTGAGAGCAGGGGGGGACGCCTGCACGCCAGGTCCCTGGCTAAACCATGACAATAAAAGCAGGCTCTGACCAGCTTCCTCGTGAATTGCCTTGTTTTACATTTTCTGGTTACCCAGCGATTCCATTTTGCTCAGTCTCTGGATTTACAAAAGCAGGAAAAAGAATGGGCCTGTACCTTTCAGATTAAAAGCAGGGCTAACAAGGTTTCCAGGTCAATATGTTCACATTGTTTGATGAATGGGGATATGGCAGTCACAATACTGGAAAAGGTATGAGGAGAGAATTGCCAGAGCTAGTGGGTGCACTTGCTCCTGGTGGTGCTCAGGAAAACAGAGCTGTCTGTGGCCTGTGGTTCCATACCTTTGAGATGGAAAGATCACAGTGCCCTGGGCCCTAAGTGGGCTGGGGATGAAGGGAGATAATGGATGCAGTGCACATGCCACAGCGTCACATCCTCCTGACAACCTGACAATCAGCTGCCATTCTTTCTTTATGATTATTATTTTATTTTATTTACTTTTTTGAGACAGAGTCTTGCTCTGTTGCCCAGGCTGGAGTGCAGTGGCGTGATCTCAGTTCACTGCAACCTCTGCCTCCCAGGTTTAAGCCATTCTCCTGCCTCAGCCTCCCTAGTAGCTGGGTTTACAGGCATGCATCACCACACCCAGATAATTTTTGTGTACTTAGTAGAGACGGGGTTTCTCCATCTTGGTCAGGCTGGTTTCAAACTCCTGACCTCAGGTGATCCACCCACCTCGGCCTCCCAAAGTGCTGGGATTACAGGCGTGAGCCACTGCGCCCAGCTTGCCATTCTTACTGTTACAAAGACTATCATCAGAATGTCAGTATTATGACCATATTTACACTTTTGCTGTACTTTAGATATCAGTTTCTTCTATAAAACAAACAAAATCATTCAACACGATCCAGTGTTGTAAAGGACAATGGAAACAAATGCAGCCAAAAGTGTGTTGTGGACTTATTTTTTTAAATTTTTTTTTGAGATGGAGTCTCACTCTGTTGCCCAAGCTGGAGTGCAGTGGTGCAATCTCAGCTCATTGCAACTTCCGCCTCCTGGGTCCAGACAATTCTCCTGCCTCAGCCTCCCTAGTAGCTGGGATCGCAGGGGCCTGCCACCATGCCCGGCTATTGTTTGCATTTTTAGTAGAGACGGGGTTTTACCATGTTAGCCAAGCTGATCTTGAACTTCTGACCTCAAGTGATCTTCCCACCTCGGCCTCCCAAAGAACTGAGACTACAGGCATGAGCTACCGCACCTGGCCTGTGATGCAGACTCTAAAAGACCAACACGTGTGCCTGTTACCTTCACCTCTGTGGAGAAATGATGAGATGACACAGGATCTCAGCTCAAATGACTTGCATGACAGCACATCCCTTAGAAGCGCCTTGAAGGGCCACAGCCATGAATATGGAGCCCAGGCACAGCCAGGTACTGTCATCTTGGGTCTGTTACAGTGACGGAAGACTTTGTTTCTGCATGCTTTCCAAAAACAGAAATGTTTGTTTTCATTTGCTCTGTTTCCTCTCCTCCGGAAGGGAAAGGGAAGAACATTCTGGAACACTCTGGAAAACTGTGTTGCAGTTAATTTGCTCACTTTCACACAGTTTCCTGAGCAGGCTGCCCAGTGGGCTCTTGGGATAGGAAACTGGAGACCAATGAGGCTGGGCGATGAGACCTGCACTCGTCATGGCTTGACAACCCAACCTGGGCACTAGACTGGGGCAACAAGGCAGTTTCCAGGGAGCCAGCAGCAGCCTAGGCAGCATGCTTCCATGCCAGCAAGAACGCTGCTTCCAGTGAAAAGTGACAGGCTCACAAGCCAGGTCGCCGCCAGGGATGCTCCCAGTTCACTGTACACGGGTGGGTCACAAGTTCCTTGTCACTGTGGGTCGGCGCTGGTGTCATATTAAAAGGATCAGTGTCAGCTTGGGTATTTTTCAGTAGATCACACGGCTCAGCTCTGAGGTACAGGAAGAGGGGAAAGGAAAAGGCCCCAAGAATAAGATTCATCCCGGGGCAATTGCTTTAATCCACTCCCAAAATGGTTCATAATCCCTCTTTAGTGCAGAGCTGATAAAAAGTGCTGCTTCTCACCGAGCCTCCTCCCTGGGGACGTGTGAGGAGTAAAGACAGACCGGCTGCCTCAGGCCCAGTGCTGTGGACAAGGTACACAGGCATAGTGAGGCCTGTCTGCAAACTAGGATGAGGTGGGGAAGAAGCCTGCATTGGCTCTGTTGCTGGGCAGCCACCCGTGAATGGCAGGGGGTCACCATCCTTCCAGCCCGGTGCAGGGCTGAGTGACATCCCCGTCCTTCAGATGAGAAAACTGAGGCTCAGAAAAATCATGGGAACCTCCAAAGATCACACAAGTGCTGCAGCAGTGCCCTAACCAGGCAACTGTGGATAAAGTCCAAGTGCAAGAAGTGTTGATGCCTAGGTATGTCCCTCAAAGGATCAAAAACAGGGACCAAAACAGACACCTGTACATGTACGTTCACAGCAGCAATGTTCACAGCAGCCAAAAGGTGGAAACGGCCCAAATGTCCATCAGTGGATGCACAGGCAAACAGCACACAGCCTATCCGTAGTGTGGCACAGAATTCATCACAAAAAGGAGTGAAGTACTGATGCACGTTACAATGTGGGTGAACTAACAAACGTCATGCTAAGTGAAAGAAGCCAGGCACAAAAGGTTACATACTGTATGATGTGGTTTGGCTGTGTCCCCACCCAAATCTCACCCTGAATTGCAATAATCCCCACAATCAAGGGCGGGACCAGGTGGAGGTGATTGGATCATGGGAGCAGTTTCCCCCATGCTGTTCCTCTGATAGTGAGTTCTCATGAGATCTGATGGTTTTATAAGGATCTGGAATTTCCCCTGCTTGCACTCACTTCATCCTGCCACCCTGTGAAGAAGGTGCCTGCTTTTCCTTTGCCTTCAGCCACGATTGTAAGTTTGCTGAGGCCTCCCCAGCCATGCAGAACAGAGAGCCAATTAAACCTCTTTCCTTTATAAATTACCCAGCCTCAGGCATTTCTTCATAGCAGTATAAGAATGTATTAATTGTATGATCTCATTTATTTAACATGTCCAAAACAGGCCACACTGAAGACACAGGAAGTAGGTAAGTGGTTTCCAGGGGGATGGGGAGTGACTGCTAAAAGATATGGAATTTCCTTTTAGGGTGATGAAAAGGTCTTGGAACTAAAGAATGGTGATGGTTGCACAACATTGTGAATACACTAAATGTCACTAAAGTTTACACTTTAAAATAGCTAATTTTATGTTATGTGAATTTCACTTCAATTTTAAAAGCAAGCTAAAAAATGTTGGCTGAGTCTGAGTCCCTCCTGTTGGCTGAGTCTAGGTCCCTCTCATCGACTTACTCTGACTACCTCCTGTAAAATTCAAATATGTCCTGTGGCAACTGACATAAATCCTACCTACCTGTGACTCACTGGGAACACAAGAATTCCTACATAAGAAATTGTCATGGAATTCAGTCTCTCACTGGAAATAAGGGAGGGAAAAATAAAAGGCAGGCAGAGCCTGGCAAGACAGCCTGGCCTGTGAAGGCTCCACCCTATGGATATTAACCCTGGATGTGCCCCGTCTCCCAGGCAGGGGAACCCCAGCTCCAGGACATGCATAACCTGCAGAACTAGAGATGAATGAGCCTCCACACTCCCCAGGAATCCCCATCCCAGGACTGAGCCACCAGAGCCTGAGTTAGGGGCACGCTCCTCTTGGAGTCCTCAGGCACCACTCTGCTGACTTTGTATGACCTTAGGAAAGTTGCTTACTCCTCTTCTGCCTCAGTTTACCCAACTGTGAAATAAGGCTAATAATATTTCCTGACCTTGAAGGTCTGCTGAGAGATTTTGTTAATTACATTTTTAAACAGCTTTTCAGTTGATGAAGGAAAAGTGCAGACATGTATTACTGGGCATTTTAAAGTCAACTAATGCCTCACACCTATACCTTCACAACACACAGACACAGACACACACACACACACGCAGGCACACACAGCACTGCTCTCTAAGCTACTTTAAGAAGAGGGCTTTTACCTTTCAAATACACAGGATTGGCCCCACACAAGGAGGAAGAAAACTGCCACCCTAATGGCATTCTTTTTTTTTTTATTTTGAGACAGAGTCTCACTCTGTCACCCAGGCTGGAGTGTAGTGGTGCGATCTCAGCTCACTGCAACCTCTGCCTCCCGGGTTCAAGCAATTCTCCTGCCTCAACCTCCGACTAGCTGGGATTACAGGCACCCGCCACCACATCTGGCTTATTTTTGTATTTTTAGTACAGATGGGGTTTCACCATGTTGGCCAGGCTGATCTTGAACTCCTGACCTCACGTGATACTCCTGTCTCCAACTCCCAAAGTGCTAGGATGACAGGCATGAGCCACTGCACCTGGCCTCACCCTAAGGGCATTCTTTAGGGAGGAATCCAACTCCCCCGAATGTCTTCCCCTTCCCACTTGAAAGCTCCACGTTCACTCAGTGCTGTGGGCTCATCACCTTGTGTCTCAGGGGTTCTTCACAAAATTCAGATCCACAGCTTGGGTGGGACGACGGCTCCACCCCAGGCAGCATCTCAGTGGGGGTCCAGTTCTCTAAGGAAGGGGTCCCCAGCCCTGGGTCATGGACCAGGACCAGCACCAGTACCATGGACCAGTCATGTCTGTGAGGAACTGACCTCACAGCAAGAGGTGAGCAGTGGGTGAGCCAGCATTGCCATCTGAGTTCCGCCTCCTGTCAAATCAGCAGTGGAATTAGATTCTTCAAGGAGCACTAACCCTACTGTGAACCGAGTATGTGAGGGATCTAGGTTGTGCACTCCTTATGAGAATCTAATGCCTGATGATCTGTGGTGGAACAGTTTCATCCAGAAACCATCCACCCTGGAAAAACTGTCTTCCATGAAACTGGTCCCTGGTGCCAAAAAGTTTGGTGCCGCTGTGGTAAGGTGAGGAGGTCCCCACGGAGTGGGCCGGGGCAGGCGGCAGGTTGGGGCTGGAAGGGTGGAGATAGAGGCCCCTCTCCGCACCCTCCCGTGATTCACGGGTCCTCTGTCCGCACCCTCCCGTGATTCATAGGCCTCTCTCCTCAACCCTCCCGTGATTCACAGGTCCCTCTCCACAACCCTCCTGTGATTCACAGGTCCCTCTCCACAACCCTCCCGTGATTCACAGGTCCCTCTCCGCACCCTCCCGTGATTCACGGGCCTCTGTCCACAACCCTCCCGTGATTCATGGGTCTCTCTCCACACCCTCCCATGATTCACAGGCCCCTCTCTGCACCCTCCCAGGATTCAGGGGTCCCTCTCCACACCCCTCCTGTGATTCCTGGCCCCTCTTTGTGCCCTCCCATGATTCATGGGCCCCTCTCCACAACCCTCCTGTGAGTCACGGGCCCCTCTCTGCATCCCTCACTTCCCAGGGTCTGTCATTCCCTTCCCACTTGAACGCACACGGGCAGAGAGCATGACACTTTCCCTGGGACGCTGGATGGCTCCCAGCCCCCAGGATAGAAGCGGGAGTCCTGGGGCCCACTGGTCGTTCCAGTCTCCTCCAAGCATCACCCCCCTAAACACGCACCTTCCTCTCCAGCTTCACGGAGCCAACTCCTAAGGGCTGACCCAAATACACCTGCCCCGCCCTCCCCTGGGTGGGCCGGAGGAGCCTCAGTGGGCTATTTCACCGTGTTGTGCCTCCACATCCCCATCTGTGCAGCACACCCACCACCAGTGCTCAGCAAATGGCAGCCACCCCATTCCCTCTGCCTGGCCATCCCTTCCTCCTCGGGCCCAATGGGCTTCCTTCCGTTCATCCTCTGAGAAGGGGGTCAAATGCTGCTGCCTCCAGGAAACCTTCCCCATCTCCTTTTTCCTTTTGGCTCCTGCAATTCCATTTGCTCCTCTGTCCTCTCCTCCTTCCTGTAGGACCAGGAGAGGGGTCTTTTCATCCCTGTGTCCAGCACAGCACCCAGCATGCGGTGGCCACTCATCCGTGTCTGCTGCGTGAAAGTGTCTGGATGTCAGGCCCATAGGCAGCCTGTGCCAGGACAAACCTCAGTGGCTGTCATACCTGTCACACTGCCCGGCTCTCACCCGGGGCCAGCAGACCCTCGGGGGACCACTTGCGTGGCTGGTGCCGCAAAACCCCAGCCCTGCACTCCCGAGGGACCGTCGGGGTGAGAGCCTGAGAAACAGATGGTGTTGCAGTGAGTGCAGCGGCTCAGGTCTTCCCAGAGCATCAGGCTTCTGTGCAGAGAATCAAATTAGCCCGAAAAATGCTGAAGGAAGAAGGAACCTGGAGCTGTGAGTGCTCAAAGAGACCCTCCAGGGTAGTAATGGCCAATAAATTAGCCCAGTACTGGGGCTTAATCAAGAGTCCCCAAAATGCCCCTGGAAGCCTGCGGAGTGTAATGCCACAGCATCCAGGAGACCCGGACGCCTAATGGGGCCATTCCATTAACATTTTCTGGGATTTTGAAATGCAGTGTCACAAAAATAAACATGCTTACTCTTGTCTCGCATAATTGGCTCCCTAAAGAATCCTTGCCTTCTGAAAGCCACCATGTCCCTCAGCAGGAAGCACAGCTTTTTTCAGCATCTGGGTACGGTCTTGAATTTTCTCTTGACAAAAAAGAGGGGGGTGGGGGCGTCGACTGAAAACCGGCTCTCATGGGGCTTTTTTTCGCATTTTACCACATTCCTTTCCAAGCCAGAGAGCACAGTCCTCAGCTGGTCCTGGGGCGGAGGCTTCTGCCACAAAGGCTGGCATCGTGGTTCGGAGAGGTTCCTTGCTAACACACAAAATACAATGATCCTGCCTAGTAACTGAATCTTTTTTTAAGAAAAATACATACACACACACACACACACACACACATATCGTAGCTGCGTGCCTAGGAAGTCTACCGGCGCCATCCGTGGGTGATTTCTTCACCCTTGCCTAAGATGGCTCTTTGCAACCATTCGGGAAATTGAATCCACAGCGGGATGCTGACTTCTGTCTGATCAGGGCTGTAGTCAGCCTGGGAGGGTGGTTACACGACTCTGTCATCGAGTCATTCAGATGCTCTGAGTAGAGGCGCTGAGTTATTCAGATGCTCCAAGTAGAGGCAAATCAGAGCCAGGCAGATGCCACCAAAGGGCAGCCCAGGAAATTAGCAAAATCGCCAGCTCTTTCCTGGGGCCATTTTTTCTTCACCGGGGTAAAGATGACACTCTGGATGCACCCCCAGCAGAACCGCACGACCTGGGCTCCCCAGCTGATGGTGGGGATCAGCTGGTGGGAGGGAGTCCCTGCTGCAGCCTAAGCAGGGCTGACTCTTGGGCCCAACTGCATGGACAGGCTGCTGCTGTCACCTGGGAACTGCACCACCATTGTCCCCTCTACCAGGCTCAGAACCCATGAAGTTCCAGGCATGTCCTTTTCACCTCCGTACCACGGACATCCATGTGTGTTGTGTGTGGTGCTAGGCAGCAAGGAAATTGGCCCTGGATGCTGGGCTCAAATCCCATACTTGGCTGCCTGCCCCAGCCTGGTGGCTGCTGTATTCCTTAAATACATCCAATCCAATGTGTTCTTCTAGACTAGGAAGAACAGGATGTAACGGTTCAGAGGCCAGATGCTGGAGCTGAGTGCCTGGGTTTGAGTGCGGGCTCTGCTATTTACTTGCTGTGTAGCCTGGGGAAACTCATTCAGGTTCTCTGTGCCCTCTCTACAAACAGGAGATCCTTAAAGTGCTCCTACCATAGCAATGTAGGAAAGAGTTAAGATACGGCACGGGCATAGAACAGTACCTGCTACATAGTGAGTGTCATGCAACTGCCCACTGATATTTTGTACACACAGGCCTCAGTGAAGGTGTTTATGAACAGGAACCTGTGGCTATGAGGAAGCCCCACACTCAGGCCTCCTGAAAAGGGCAGTTCTACAGCACTAGAGTCATCCTCCTTCCATCCCATGTCCCGTGCAGACAAGGCCCACAGTCCATAGGCACTTTTCTCCCTCCAAATCCCCAGGACTCAGAATCCTTCTCTACACAGAGCTCGAAGGAGCAACTACCAAAAAGTCCACACCGGTTGCCAGAGTTGAGATCTTTTCCCCACCCCTAGGTCTGGCGAGTCTCTGTCCCCGACACCAGCTTACAACTTGGCAGCTGACTACAAGACCCTCTGGGGCCAGTTGGGCCGAGACCCTCATCCACACTCACGGGGCCAGCACAAGAGGGATACCAGGAGCTCCTCCAGGGGCCACCCTCCTCCCACCTGCAGCCTGAATTTGAGCTGCCTGGGCGCCATGGGTTTGTTGTCATTTACCCCAGGATGGGGAATGTTCTCTTCATTTCTCCCTCTTCTGCACTCGGGTTCTTCCAAGTCTGTGGCTGGTGCCGAACAATCCCCATGATAGAATTCCTGGAATCCATGGCCTGCTTGAAGGCTGCCCCTTCTGGGAGTGGCAGCATCCAGCACCCAAGACCTGTGCTTTCTGGGGTGCTTCCCACAGCTCTGTCCTGTGCCTACGACCCCTGGCACTGCCTTGTCCATCAAAAATGATGCCTGGCTGGATGCAGAGGCTCATGCCTGGAATCCCAGCACTCTGGGAGGCTGAGGCAGGATGATCACTTGAGCTCAGGCATTCGAGACGAGCCTGGGTAACATAGCAAGACCCAATCTCTTTAAAGCATAAAAAAAATAAATAAAATAAAAACAAAATGATGCCCTTCAGCCCTCACTCCATGACAATGGTTTCCCCAAACTGGCCCCACTGCCCCCCTGGGAAGGAGGACGCACAGCTGCCTCCCTTACATTCCCTGGAAGGCCCCTGAAGCCCACACTTTCCACGTGCAGGGGAGTAGGCACAGTCTGGGTCCTTTGAGAGACCACTGACCCTCTTCTCTCCACCTCCAGGCAACTGGCCAGACAGGAGTCCTTCTAATGAGTCAAAACGTTCCCCCTTATACCAGGGCAGAGTGGAAAAGCCTGTTCTCCTCTATCAAACCAAAACACATCCCCGTGGCAGAATGCACTCGACGCTCAACAAATGCTTGTTGAATGAGAAATGTTCGAATCAACAATGGCTTATGTGTAGGGAGTTCTCTTTAGAACAAAAGGACGGAGGCTATCCCACCCCAGAGCTGGACTGCGGGTGCCTCCCCCAGCACCCATCTAATGACACATCAGGGGTTTCTCGTGGCCCCACCGAGCGTTGACATCTGTGGTTATAAAGTATAAAGTGGAGGCAAGAGAAATGAAAACAACATCCACCAGGACACGTGCACACGAAGTTCACGGCAGCGCTGTTCCCCCAGCCCCAAGATCCAGCAACCCAACCCTGCATCAACAGATGAATGGGCAAGCAAATGGTGGGATGCCCACACCTCGGGATACCATTCAGGAACAAAAAGGGAATGGAGTGGCAAGCTACCACACAGACACACCTCAGAACATGACACTAAAGAGGCGGGACAAAAATGACCACACGCCGGCTGATTCCATTTACAGGAATAGCAACGATGGGCAAATCCATCAGAGCCAAATCAGAGGAGTGGTCGTCAAAGGCTGGAGGCAGGAACGGGGATTGCTACAAACAGCAAAAGGGATCTTATCGGGGCGAGGCAACCGTGCTGAAACTGGACTACGGCAATAGTTGTGCAACTCAGCCAATATCCTAAAAATCAATGAACCAGACACTTTAAATGGGTAAATTTCATTGCATGTGAATTGTACTTCAAAAAACATGCACGCACACACACATACACACACACACACACACACACACAAATATATACATAAAGGGTAATTCCTTTTACCCAGACTTCTTAAGCTAAACCCAACTTTCTCAATGTGATCATTCATTGATTTCCACAGCTTTTAATTTCAAGAACACTCTCAACAGAGGCCTCCTTGGATTTGGTGACATATTTATTTTTAATTACTAAATAGATTGAATAGCAGTATCTGTGTCACAGATAGGTTTTCATCTCCCCATGTCATTTCATTAATTCTTTGCTGCAAAATAATTTGTTATTTGACCATAAACCTTTTACTTAAAATCATGGGTGCCAGAGAGAGACTTGTGATTTCAGAGTCAGCTGAACACATGGCTAAATCCATAAAGTGCTGACTTGGCATCACAGCAGCTGGGTCCTTCTTGCTTTATTTTTTGTTGTTGTTGTTTTAAAATTTTGTTTTGTGTTTCCCAAAAGTGCAATCTGTAACTTAATAAAGTGAGTAAGAAGTAGATTTTGTATAAGACAAGAAAGCCACAGAGGTCAGCATAAGGAGCATGAATGGACTTTCGAGTCCTGGAAACCTGGGTTCAAATCCCACCTCTCCCATGAGCTAGCTGTGTGACCTTGAGCAAATTACCTAACCTCTCTGTGCTCCAGTTTTTTCCTGTGTGAATGGGAGCAATAATACCTGCCTTGCAGGGCCACCATGAGGATTATGAGGGTGAAGTGGGACAATGCAGAATGGCTAGACAGTTTAGCACAGTTGGATCACTTAGCACAAAGCCTGGGTTAGGAAAACGGCTAGCAGTATTATAGTATTAGTTCCAGCACCTCCCATCTGGACGTGAAAGGAGAGAGAAAGAGTATCGGGTGTAGGTCGTGAGATCTCAGAAGTTCACAGCCAAATCTGAGACAGAGCTTCCCATTGTATCTCCCAGTTTCATTCCATAAGCCCTGAGAGAGCACTCCCCACACCCCAGTTCTTTTATCATAAAGCCCCAAATGAGGTGATAACAGCAAAGCCACAAACCAGTGTCTGCCTTCTCAAACTTGAGGCTCATGTTTCCCTGATCTAGAAACAGGAAACCAGCTGTTTTTGTGTTTGACTTAAAACCCTCAGAGTATGGTCTTGAAGCCTATAAGCCAGGGTAGAAAAGTGAGGCTGACCCCCAAAAGCTGCTCTGTTTTCAGAGCTGACCTAATTGATGTAAAGATGTGGACAGATCTTCTTATCCAATAATTATGCACGAAGTCATTTATTACTGTCACCGATGATGGATCTCATAACATTAGCAACACCACACGTTCATATGCTGCTGAATTTTTCGTTCTAAAATGTGTGGCAGAGACACGACCGAGCAAGTTTTGTAGAGCAATCTTTTTCACCTGTTTCCCCATTTCCACATCACCTTTGACTGCTGTTAAATAGAAATACATGACCCCTAAAATAGTGAAGTACTCACATACACACACGTGTGCGCACGCTCGCCGGTCAGATCGGTTAGGCACTAATCTCTGACAGATTAGCAGACAATGTTAGTCTGTTTCTTTTAATTCAACCTTTTATTTTAACTGTGGAATAACAGGCATTGTAAGACATAATACAGAGAGATCCCGTGTACCCCTCACCAAGAGTCCCCCAGTGGTAACATCTGCAAAATAACAGTACAGTAATATAACAGGATTACACATGGATATCGTCAACATAGACAACGTTTCCATCACAACAAGGAGGCCTGATGTTACCCTTTTGTAACCACACCCTCCTCCCTTCTGTTCCCCACCCTTTCTTTGACCCCTGACAACTACTACGAGTATTATACCATGTCTATAATTTTGTCATTTTGATGCAGGGCAGGCATGCCCCAAAGTGGGGCTTAGACCATGAGGGTTTTTGGCTTTGCCTAGAAAAGAATTCAAGAGCAAGGCAGTGATAGAAGAAAAACAGCTTTAGTGAGGAGGTGTTCCAGCTCTGGTGGTGTTACCAGGCCGGCAATGTGACAGCTCGGTGACTGCCCCTGCAGCGCAAGGCTGCCCCATAGGCAGTGTGCTGAGAGTAGCAGCTCAGGGCAGCTTTGCAGTTGTATTTATACCTACTTTTAATTCCATGGAGATTAAGGGGCGGCTTATGTAGAAATTTCTAGGGAATGGGTAGTGATTTTGGGTCATCAGGTCGTCGCCATGGAAAGGGCAGTAACTCCTGGGTGTTGCACTGGCAGTGGTAAACTGACATGGCACCCTGATGGGCATGTCTTATGGAATGGTGCTTCCATCCTGTCCCTGCTTTAGTTAGTCCTCAATTTGGTCCACAGTCTGAGTCCCACCTCCAGAGTCGAGTCCCACCTCCCACCTCAATTTCAATGCTATGAAATCATCATATAGTAAATAACCTTTTGGGATTGACCCAGGAGCAGCCAGTCCCCCTCTCTCCTCCTAGTGCCTGATCTTACCCAGCTCCGAGGTGGATGTACTTGGGGACACCCCCTAAGGGCCACCGGAGATCTGACATGGACACCCTCCAGCCTGACTCTCTATTCAAGGCAGATTAACTAAGAGTTAATCTGAATTATGTAACCACCACCACTCCCTACACCAGGGCCTCATGACTCACCAGCCCCTTTCAATTCCTGGAAGGGGTCTCAGAGGAAGAAAGAAGGGGGTCGGCCATCCACGTTTGCCTGTTCTAGCCCCAGAAAGCCCCTGCCCCTGTGTCCTCCTTGTGTCTGATTGGCACCAGGCAGGAGAAACCCTCTCAAGCCAGACTTCAAACATAAAATCTAGATCAAGGATATATTTGGCTTTCCAAGTTAATCTTTACATCAATTTGGTCTCTACTGACTTGTAACCCTTTGAAGAAAACTTGGCAACTACGTATTTAAAACAGATGACTCTTACATAACCCCAGAGAGGAGCCCCTGGGCTCTTGAAGGCTCAGCTGTTTGCATTCCAGTCAGGGTTTTGTGTTTACCTACTTCGTTGTAACCCAGGGTCAGGCTCCAGGCACCCTGTGGCTTTCCCACAAAAAGCTCAGGGAAATGCAGAACCCGGGAACACACAGGGCCCCACCTGCCAGACACCCTGTTTGTGTGTGGGTCAGAGGGACTGGGGCTGCGGAAGTGGAGACAGGGTTGGGGTCCAGAATCACCTCCAGCGACCCCCCTCCCCCCGACCCCGCCGCTAGAAAGCCACAGATGCGAGCCTTGGGGAAGCTGGCGCTGCTCTGCCTCCAGGGACCCAGAGATAGCTGTCTCCGGCAGGCACGGGGCTGTCTCCATTCCTGAGCTGTGTTGTCCTGCTCCCCTCTCCAATGCATGGAAGAAAAGGAAGCAGGTGATCAAAGTAAATGAACAACAGGGACAGACCGGGAGGAGTCTGCCATCAGCTCCTCCACTTGGACAGTGGATTCCCAAGGTAGGGGGGAGCGTGAAAGGGGGGTATGGACCGATGTTGCCCAAAGATTTGAGCTGCCTCCTAAATTTGCAATGTAGTCAAGCATGATCGTCCCTGAGGAGCAGCACAGCCACTGACACTAGATGGATTCCAGTTGCAATCAATTTAGTAGCAGCAGCTGGAAATCGGCGTGAGCCAGGATTCACCGGGAGCGCAGTGTTTGTGGACGGAACATTTGACTTCATCCGCCAGAGCTGGGCTGCACAGCCCCAGCTGCCGGGGGACTCTACAGCCAGGACGGTGACAGCCAAGCCAATGGATCCCTGCCATGAGGCCCAGACATGGTACAGCGCGCACTGAGAGGGCTTGGGGAACTGTGAATTATGTCATCACACACACCCAGGGCCTCCCAAACAAAAGGGGCCCCAGAACCTTAGAGCGGGAGAACAGATGGGATGGCCGCAGGGACATGGGCTGGGAATGAGCTCGTGGCACTCTGCTAGGGCTCACAGGCCTGAGCACAACCCAGCAAACGTATTAGGTGAACGCTCAGAGCTCCTGAGGAAGCCACAGCATCTGAGGTCTGCAGCCTGGGAAGCGACTCACAACCAGGAAGCCAGCTCTAAACTCTGGGCTGCTTGCTGAGTACGCACCCCCTTCACGGGTGAGCTCTGGCAGGGCTTGTCAAGCCACTGGGTCTCCTTCCATGGCTCCCTCTCTCTGAGCTGATGGAAAGTATCTTTGGAGCTTTGCTACAACTATTAAATACGACTGCAAAAGACACAAAAGCAGTTCAATAAGTCTCAATCTGCTTCTCCCTCTTGGGGGGGAGAAAAGCTCCACATACAGCTCAGTTCCAACGCAGAAGTAAATAACCAAGCCCAGACTTCGCCTCAGGGGCCAGAGCTAAGAAAGCCCACCCAACCCCCACCCTGCGCCCAGCAAGTTAGACTGCACTTCTCCCATGGTACAGGCCAGGCCTTCTGCCACCCCAGCTGGAGGCTCAGTGTGTACCTGTCCTAACCAGGCTCCAAGCTTGGCAGCAAGACACCCAGTGCTCACCTGGGGTGCCATGGAGCGGCTTGCAAGCAAAGATGAAGGGCTGTCTTGAAAGAAAAAGTCCATTTCCAGACCTTGAACTTGCAACCCTTTGGCTCTGAGTCCCCAGGTGCCCATTGTGATGCGAATCCACCCAGACCCTCTGGGCACAGGCCTCCTTCTCTGGCCAGGATACAGCAGTAACAAGACAGCTCTCCCATCAGGATCCCAAATAGGTGACAGCTCATCCTTAAAGGCACACTTACAGAAAATCTCCTGTGCTAACATCGAGGGGGGAAAAACAAAAGGTCAAACTTCAAAAGAACCAACAGAACTGTTTCCTAAAGCAAAATCCCAAGATCCCGCTGGAGGATGCCTGATAGGAACTGTTTCAGTAAATTTCAAACCAAAAGAGAGGTTTCTTTCCAAGATATTTGCTCCCCTCTCCCTTTATCAAAATGTACTCATCTTTTAATCTAGCAACTTAGCAATTAAAAAAAAATGTCTGTTCAAGTAAGTTGCCATCAGGAATCAAGTGGCAGATGGCAGCTCAGGAAGCAGGTCAGAGCTGAAGACCAGCCACTGGCCAGGGTGGGGACCCGTCTGGTCATTCACAAGGCCTTGGAGGTCTTGCTGAGACCTGGGACAGTCCGGGGCAGAGCAGGGGATGGATGGCAGGCCTGCAGGGCACCTGGATCAGGGTCATTTCTGCAAAGCTGTCCTCGCTCCATTTTGCCGACATCCCAGAACAGTCCAAGCCTAAACCTTATCTAGCCCAAGCACACTTATCGATTCAGGCCCGGCCAATATCCAACACCCAACACAATCGGTTCCATGATTAACCTTTGAAGCCCATAGCAAGATCCGCCACTGCGAGAAGGGAAGCTAATAATAACATCTGACAATGTTCACTAGATGTGTTACACGGGATTCACCTCTGGGTGCAGAATCGGCTCATAAATCAAGGGTCGCTAGAAAACACTTGGCGTCCCCGTCCCCTTCCGATTTCTCAAAATCAGGACACGCACTAGATCCTCCCTCCCTTCGCTTCACGCCCCGCGCAGCTTTATCCAGGAGTGGGGGCGGCTCAAGCAGCCGGCTAACAACTACTGGCCTTTTCGTCCCCAACGCGGGAGCGCAGTGCATCCCAGTGGACAAACTCGAGAACCGCACGCTGCTCTCCACCTCCACCCCTGTCCTCCCCGCTCGCGGTTCCAACCCGGGACCCAAAGGCACGAGCTCCGTGAATGCCCGGCAGGAGGGCGAGGGCTCAGAGGCAGCCTGCCCAGCAAAAAGGACGGCTGTGCTCTGGTGGACCCTGGGCCACCCCAGGCTGAAGCTGGAGAAGCCCAAGAACCCCGGCGGGCCGGCAAAGTTTGCCGAGAAGGGTCTTTCTGGACACCCCCACCGCGGGCTCTAGGCTCGAACCCCCTGTTCCATCTGGCCCTGGAGTCCCAGACACAGACAAGCCCCGGGCGCGCCGGCGGGCGTGTGTGCGTGTGTGTGTTTACAGGGGGGTGGCCGCCGGCGCTCCCCAAGAGCCCCAGCTCTCCCGCCCCAGCTGCCCGCCAGCTGTGGGCGCCCGTCGAGCCCGGAGGTCACTCGCAAACAGCTGGGTCGGCAGCTGGAAGCCTGGGAGGCCCCGCTCAGCCCCGGGGCCCCGAGAAAGAAGGGCGGGCGGAGTGGCTGCTCGGCTCTGGTTTCCTCCAACTCCGCCTGCGAAGCTCTCGCTGGGAGCCCGGAGCTTTAGCTTTCCCCAGCAGCCCCGGACCCCGCGCCCGCCGCGCCCAGCAGCCTGCGCCTCGCCCCGGGCCCCGGGGAGGAGGCGCGCCGGGGCAGCCGGCCAGGACACTGCGCTGCTGGCGCCTGGAGCTGCGGGCGCGCCCGGCCGGCCCCACTGCCAGGGTTGCTGGGGCGGGCGTCGCTGCCCGGACCCTGGACGCGCGGAACCCTGGAGACCCGGCCGCTCCCCGCCGGGGCCGCGGCGCTCCAGGCTCCGGGATCAGGGCGGGCACCCCTATCCGGTTCCCGGTGCACCCCGTTGCCCGCTTGCGGGAAGCGAAGAGGGGTCCCTTGATTTGCAACAGAGAAGAAAGCGCCGCTTCCGCCCAGCCCGGCACCCACGCGCCCACACGCACCCGGCGCCGGCCGGGTCGCTCACCTGACTCCTAAAAGCTGTTGAATCCACATGGTCACGTTTCGGGGAGCGGGGCCTCAGACCTGGCTCGCCCGGGCCATCTGCGCGGCGCCCGCGCCCGCTCGCTTCCGTCCCGCGGCGCCGGTCTCCGGCTCTCGGTCCGCCGCCTCCCGCCGCCCGCCGGCCGCGGGGCGCACAGCGAGTCAGAGCGCGGCCGCGCGGGACTCCATGCCGGCCGGCGCGCCGCCGCCGTTGGGGCGCATGGCTCAGGCGGGGCGGCCCGCGGGGGCGCACATCCTTCGGCCGGGGCGCGGGGCGCGGGGCTCGCGGTCCCCTCCGCGGGCTGCACAGCGAAGGCGGCGGAGAGGCGGGGCGTGTTCCGGCGCTGTCGCCGCGCAGCCAGGGGCTGGGGAGCCGCGGCTTCGCCCTCCGGGGCGGTGAAGAGGGAGGCCGGCGGCGCTGCCGCTCACGGTGCGTGTCTCGCGGCGCGCGGCTCTTGCCTCCAGCCGGAGCTCCACGCCGATGGGGCGGCGCTGATTAGGATTTGAGGCGACGCGACGCGGGCGGACGCGGGTCCCCTCCGCGTTTCCGGGTCGGGGGGCTCTGCCAGAGGTTCCGCCGCCGATCGGCGCCACTCAAGTTGCCCGGGGGCTCCGTCTGAGCGCTCGCTCTGCAGACGGCCGCGGCCCGGAGGCTGGCAGAAGGCGGGCACGGGAGGCGCGCGGGGCGAGGGCGCCGTGGAGCGCGGGGCGTGGGGACGCGCGGCGGCGGCGCCGCGCGGAGGAGGCGCGCGGGTATCCCGGGGCCCCGCCGCCCGCGCCCACCGCGCCCGCCGCAGAGCCGCCCGCGCTGCTCGGCCGCCTCGCTCTTCGCGTCTGCCTCTCAGCGCGCTCGCCCCCGCCTCCCGGAGCCGGTCCCAACTCCGCCCGCCCGGCCCGGCTCACGTCACCCGCCTTCCCCGCCCCTCGAACGGGAGCTCGAGTCCCCGACCCGGCCCCGGCTCCTGCTCGCCGTCCCACCTTGCGGGGGCCGGGGTCGCCGCGGGGGGAGGGGGTCAGAGGGCTGTGCCCAGCGCGGGCGACAGCGCAGGCGGGGCTTCTTCAGCCCCCTTCCCCATCCCCGGTCGCGTCCCGGTCCCCACCTTGCGAAAGGCTCGAGAGAGGCCGCAGGCTCCGATTGGACCGCCGGGCGCCGCCGGATGGTGTTGCCAGGGTAACCGGATGGCATGCGAAGCCGTTAGAGGTTCCGACCCGGTTACGGGGCCGCCCAGTGGACCCGGAGAGCTACTTTGGGGAGGGGGCGGCCCCGAGGAAGAACTGGGTGGGGGCGCATGGAGCAGGGCTTTGCGAAAAGTTTCCTGGGGCGGAGCTGCGCCACGCGGGCCGCGCAGGAGCGTCTGTCCGAGAGTCCCCTACGAGGGACTCCTCTGCTCGGCTGCGCGGGCTTCTGCGTGGATGAAGTCACCGCGTTCCGGGTCGGAGCTTCAGCGCTTCTGCTCGGAACCCAGCGAAGCCCAGTCCTATGCCCCTGATTACCCAACGGTCTCTCATCGCCCAGCGCAGCTGCTGCCTGGCCAGGCCCTTGCTCCGGAGGAGTCACTGGAAAGTTCCAGGGAATCTGGGCCTCCCAGACTCTCCACCGGCGTTTCACTGCTCCCTCCCCATGCCAGGACTCCTCTGTGCCTACCTGGTTAGTCTGTATTTGCAAATAAAAAACGAAAACAAACACACACACACAAAAGGGGGGGCACTTAAAGGAGGACAGACACTGGGTGAGGACCTTTCCCTGAGAGAAGTGACATGGGGCGGAATCCTCCACAGACCCGCTGACGCTTTGAGAAACCACGACAAAGCCCTGCTTTTAATCCTCCATAGGCTGAGGGCAGTGCCGAATCCGGGCCTTGGAAAGGACGCTGGTGCCACCCTTCATCTGGGAAAGGTGCAAGGGGCGGGGGATACCAAGCCGTCTTCGCTCTGCGCCCTGTGCAGGTGCTTGACCCAGGCCAGCTCTGCAATCGCCCCAGGCCATGCGAGAGCCGTGGGAGGGAGGTGGGGGGCAGGGGTGGGAAGCACTTCACAGGTGAGGCCTCCCTGGGAGGGGCAAGCAGTGAGGGGGTGGAGGGGCAGAGCCTGGAGGACCATGGCTTGGGGCTCAGTCTCCCAGGAGGACCATGGCTTGGGGCTTAAGTCCCCCAAGCAGCCCTTTCACCCCCAGGCCTCCAGGATCTTTGCCAAGGGTCTTGAGGAGCCAGGCACAGGATTGGACTCTGCCCAGGCAGGACGAAGGCAGTGACTTCCCCACAAAGACTCCCGGGAGAGGGCCAGAGGCAGCGAGGTGTGGTGGCAGGAGCACCAGCTTTGCCCTGGGTAGACCAGGGGCCGGCGCTTGCTAAGTCGGGGTCCTGGCCGAGTTGTCTGGCCTCTCCGACCCTCGGTCTCCTCTTCTGTAAGACGTGGGGCCCACAGCCCCTGCCCGGGGAGGTGTTGGCAGGGCTCCAGGAGGCCTCACGCACGGTGTGGCTGCGGCCATCTGGGAGCCGGCCAGAGGATCAGAGAGGCAGCAGGGTGACTCAGCAGTTTCCCTGCCGGGCCGCCCCTGGGTCATCGTCCCCTAGAACCTCTCCCTGAAGGGTGTGAGGGAGCGGATCCCACTAAGAGTCGGAGGAGACAGGGAGGTCCTGGAACCAGCGGGGCCCATGGCGGCGGGCGGGGAAGGAGGCGCCCGCCGTGCTGCCACCTAGCGGGATGAGGTGGCGGTGCTGCACCAGGGAGGCCCTTCCTGCAACCCGACTGGACCTGGAGGAGCCCGGCTTCGCAGACGAGGAGCCAGGAGGGCAGGCAGGGACCCCGGACCGGACCGTGTCGGCTCCAGGAACCCCTTGAGCAGCCTTGTGGACACCTGCTAACCTCTCTCAGAATGCCTTCTAAATGCATAGATGAAAAAGCCCAGGATTATTAGGAATCCAATTATATGCAAATGCATCATCAAAAGAGTAATAAAAACAAATTTCTGACATAGCCGTACATATTTTTTTATTAATACACTTAGTAAGCAATTGACAGATCTTGAATTACCTTCCTTTTGAAGTCCAGATATGCAGCAATAATATTCTGAGGTATCTGCAGCCATGGCAATGTGATATGAAAATGCCTGTGGTTTCCAAGTTTGACGGTCACAGGCACCGTGGCTCTGCCACCTACATTTATAATGACAGGAAATGCCAAGTTTCAGTTAGGGTTAAATAAAGATGCCAATTTTCCGCATCTGAGTTGAAAGACCCTTCGAATTCTATCCAGGTACCCTAGGACTCTCTGGGCAAAGAAAATAATAGAAGGAAGTGTTTCCTGAAAACCGAGATGGGAACAAGCCCTGCAGAAGTCTCCAGGCGAAGTCAGAACCTAAAGACCGCAGCTGCTGCCCCCAGCGAGTGAGGGCCTCTTCGGTCTATGGGGAGGGAGGATGCCCTCTGCCCCCACCCAGGCTCAAAATCATGATTTGGGACCAGGGTACACTGATTTCCTTTTTCTCTAGCGTAACCTCTCTCCAAAAAGAGCAATCCACCTATTATTCTTATTTATTATTATTATTGTTATTATTATTATTTTTGAGATGGAGTCTTGCTCTGTCGCCTGGGCTGGAGTGCAATGGCGTGATCTCAGCTCACTGCAGCCTCTGCCTCCCAGGTTCAAGCGATTCTCCTGTCTCAGCCTCCTGAGTAGCTGGGATTACAGGCATTCACCACCACGCCCGGCTAATTTTTGTGTTTTTAATAGAGACGGGGTTTCACCATGTTGGTCAGGCAGGTCTCAAACTCCTGACCTCAGGTGATCCACCCACCTTGGCCTCCCAAAGTGCTGGGATTATAGGACTGAGCCACCGCGGCCGGCCTATTATTATTTCGATGACAATATCATTGTCTTTTTTATAGACTGTAAAACAAAAAAGCCTTAACTTGTGTTTCAGCATTTCTAGAACTGGTTTTCTATACTTTGATGGCTCTCATATTTCTCACTGGTTCAGTTTTCTTCCCTTGGGGATTGGGAAGCTGTGTGTGTGTCACTCCCACTCAACACACACACACACACACACACACACACACACGCCTCCCAGCTTCGGCAGATACAAAAGCGAACTGTTCAGATGTCCGTGCTGTTGAAAGTTCTTCTGGTCACCCTGCTCGTTCTGGCCCCTTCTCCCTGCGGGGGTAAGTCCACAGCCTGGAACCCTGGGGAACCCCTGCGATCTCCTCACCTAGTCCCCTCCCCTATTTGCCCAACAAAGGAGCCAGCAGGCCCCCGCAGGAGGTCCTCTTTGAAGCTCTCTGAGGCCATTTATCTAATGGCCTTCACAGACTTGACTATTTTTAAAACCCATCCAAAGCCAAATTGAGCTGCCATTGTTCATTTTTCTCCCAAGGAGGTAAATGTGTCTTAACCATGACATTTGATTAAGTAGCTAAGTTTGTGATTTTAAATGGAAGGGAAAATGCTGATTAAAATTATTATAAGTTTCTTGAAAGCATTCACAGGAGTATCTTCCCTGACTCTCCTATCTTCCTTGCTACCCCCTCCCAATAAAACTTGCAGGAAGCTCATGGTTGTCGGGGGCAGGGGGAATGACGCAAAGTCGCTTTTCCTTCTCAGGGAGGTTATATGCTGGAGATTTGGGGTTTCCTGCCCCTGGCACCTGAGTTGTTTCCTGGCTGAGGCTGCACACAGCTGCACTGCATGTACCAGCTGAGTGCAAGGCAGAGACGAGGCCTTGGGGCAGAGGTGAGAGCCAAGGAGTTGTACTCCCACCAACAAAACGACTCACAGGACAATCATCCTGCAGCCCAGTAGCGGCCGGGCAAGAGAAAATGCCAGGCCTGAACTGTCTGTTAAAGTGTACCCGTGCATCAGAAAGAGGAAGAGGGGATTCCTGGGCTTGCTCTGAGCAAGTGATAGCCTCCTGGTGCAGAAGGAAAGAAGACCGCCTAAGAATTTGATCTGGCCCAAGATGGAGACAAATTCTCATTTCAAGGCTTTTATGGATCTTCTGTGTTGATAGGTTTGCTTCTTCTCTTTAGATGGAAAGGGATGAAGAGAAAGAAGGTTAATCTAAATTGCAAAGTAAAGTGACAGGATATGAAAGCAGTTTCCTGGCATTGCTGGGATTGGAAGTTCTGGAGTGGCAAATTAGAGAGAAGAGGGGTGTCCAAGAGTGGGTTCCACACCAGGGAAGCCCCAAAGGGGACGGCCAGGGGGCTAAGGTGACCAGTGAAGCCCTTATGCTTTCTCATAACTGTGACTGGGACAAGAATCTCAGGTTTCAATGTTGCAGCTCTGTCCCCTTTTAGAAAACCTCCACGGAGGTCAGGCTTGTGCTGCAGGTGTGTGGAGGAGTGATGGAAGGAGTGTCTCTACTGTGGGGCAGCCAGAGGGGGAGGCCATAGCGGCCAGAGGAGCAAGAGGAAGAACTGGGACCCTCTGACTCACTTAGAAAGAGACTTAGGAAATAGGACCTTCCTTCCTCATATTATAGAGGATTCTGGGCCTTGCATGGGGGACAAGAGGAGTAAATGCAGAAATTCACACAGTCCTCAGGATGGGACTTGAGATAAATAGTTTGGATTTAAGGGAAAGGGGAATTGGGGACATGAAAGAGTCAGGCACTTGGTTTCACATAACATGGAGAGATAACATCGCTGGCCCTGAAAGTCTGGTTTCACTAGTAGGAGAGGTGTGTGTACACACTCATCTTGTTGACTGAGCCTTGAGTAGAGGAGATGAGAGTATGTACTCATCTTGTTGACTGAGCCCTCAGTATGGGAAGTGAGAGTATGTACTCATCTTGTTGACTGAGCCTTAAGTAGGGGAGGTGAGAGTATATACTCATCTTGCTCACTGAGCCCTGAGTACAGGAGGTAAGAACATGCACTCATTGTGTTGATTGAGCCTTAAGAGGGTAAAGAAAGTGCTAGTGAGTGAGGGTCATTGGGAACAATCAGGGCCTGGGAAGAGGAGCTCCCAAAATGGATGATGTGCAAGCAGGTAGAGCTGGATGTCTGACCTGGGAGCAGCCGACCAGGGTCTGGAGACCATCAGCTCCACGCAGAAGTGGCAAAGCTGGACAGCAGCTTTGAGCCTGGGCTATCAATGCCTCTTCCAAGTCAATTCATAAACCACATCAGTCAGCTCACACTAGATTATATTGCAACAACAAACAACCCCAAGAGTTGGCTTAACTCAACAAAGGTTGACTTCTTGTTCATGATCACAAATTTCAACAGCTGGCATTTGCCCTGCTCCATACTGTCTTCATCCTGTGACCCAACCTGAAGGAGCTGCTCTTACCTGGGACATCCCAGTCACATAGCACAGGGCAAGGAATCATGGCAGATTCATGCCATAGCCCTTGCGGCTTCTCCTGGAAAGGGGCATATGTCACCTACACTCACATTTCATTGGCAAAGCAAGTCACAGGGCCAGGCTGATGTTGGGTGGGGAGTAAGGAAGCATAGACCTCACACAAGGAGGACAGGGGACACTGCACATACAAGTCATACAATCTTCTACACTCATGGGCACCAACAAGTCAAGAAGATAATTTATATCTTGTTTTTCTCAGGCCCCTAAACTTGATAATGTCAGAATTTGTGAGAAAGAAAAATGCATGTTTCCCATAAAGCATGCTGAGTTTGCATCCCTTCCTCTGCCTCCAAAGCTCTGATCCATGAAGTAGACACCAGAGGCGGGGGCTTGTAAATGACATTGGATTGTGGGAGTGATGGGTTCACCTCTAATTCTAAGATGGCTAGATAATGCATCTTTCAGGGTTGTGCTTCTGTCTAGAGGGGAGAGCTGTCATCATACCATAAAAGTCCTCAAGAGGTTGGTTAATAGGCATGTTTAATAGTACAGTAGGGTGACTATAGTCAACAATAATTTACTGTACATTTTTAAATAGCTAAAAGAAAAGCATTGGAAAGTTTCCAACATGAAGAAAAGATAAATGATCAAGGGAATAGATATTCCAATTACCCTGATTTGATCATTATGCATTATATACATGAATCAAAATATCACACATACCTCCAAAATATGTACAAATATTATGTACCAATAAAAAGTCATCACCATCATTACCATCACCATCATCATTATCTCCATCATCACCACCCTCTTCATCACCACCATCATCACCATCACTACCAGCATCACCATCATCATCACCACCACAATCAACACCACGGCCGTCATCACCACCACCATCACCACCACCACCATCACTACCAGCACTACCACCATCATCACCACCACCACAATCACCATCACCACCATCACCACCACCACCATCATCACCACCATCGTCACCAACACCACCACCACCATCATTAGCAGCACCACCACCACCATTATCATTGTCACCACTACCATGACCATCACCATCACAACCTCATCACCATCATAACCACCATTATCATCACTATCACTATCACCACCATCACCATCATTATGACCACCATCACTACAACCGTGACCATCACCACCATCACCACCACCATCACTACCGTCACCACCACTACCATCATCACCACCACCAACATTATCATTGTCACCACCACCACCATCATTATCACCACCACCATGACCATCACCATCACAACCTCCTCACCATCACAACCACCATCATCGTCACTATCACTGTCACCACCATCACCATCATTACAACCACCATTACTACAACCATGACTATCACAACCATCACCATCAGAGCCACCATCATCACCACCACCACCATCACCATCACACCATCAACATTGTTATTTTTTTAGAGTTTTGTTGGAATTCAGTATCTGCCAAGATACCCATTCTTAAAACATGAAAAAGCAGCTGATCCTCCTGTGGCCCCCTTTTTGGCCAGTCATTGCAGGACCTCATCTTCCCCAAGCAGCAGATCTGGCGGCATACAGGCCACTCACCACCAACGTAGAGGGTAATTGAGCAGAAAAGTCACTTCCTCTAGCAGTGCCCTGTCTGAGCTGCTGTCCTTGGACTTGAAGAAGCTTCTGGAACATGCTGGGAAGGGAGGAAAACATTTCACTTATTGAGTGGCCTAATGCAGAACAGATACCCACCTGGTTCACTCTAGTTTCTGCCTAAAACTTACCCTCGTCTATAAGCATCAGCCTCGGCAGGATGCATTTCACATTTGTGATCTCATTTAACCTCCACAAAGACCCAGAAGGATTGATAACATTAGCATACCCGGGCCTACTATTTTAAAAATTTAACACCCATGCAGCCCAGGCACTGAAGTGGAGGCCGGCCACAGACAGAGCCAGGCAATCACTGGCTTTTCCTTAGACAGAGAGATGGTTCCTAGAAGAGGAAGCTCCAGGCTGGGGTCCAGGCTATGACCCAACCGGTGTTCAGGTATTCAGTTTTGCAACATCCACCATGGCTACCTGATCAAGTGAGCATATGTCAGAGGAGCCTTCAGCTGGGAAGGGCTGACAAGTGACCCAGACTTGACTTGCCCAATGCCGAGGCCTCCTTTAGTACCTCCCATGGAGGATGCTTGAGACAAAGTCACAGCTCAGTCCATTTATTTCCCACACTCTGACTACACCGTGCAGGGGAGCCCCTGGCAGGCAGCATGTGTTCAAGGCAGTGGTAGCCAAATGCACGAATTGCTGTCCTGATGGTTATTTTCCTACATACAGTAGAGTTGATCCCTGCACAATGCTGGTCCTGAGTTTCACCTTTGATATTGCGCTGATGTGCACATGTCCACTTTTGTTTTATTTGATGGAACATGGCTAATTGCTAAGAATGTGACATGCTGCCATTGACCATCCAATGTTCATTCTCCTCTTCTTCCTTACTAACAAAACTGAGGTGGTGGTGGTGAGGGGTGGGAGAGGGTATAACAAATGTGCCAAGTCAAGAGTTTATGTTTGCAAACCTCTCTTATACCTAGGGTGGATCGTAACACGATTCTCGCCAATGATGTGTAAGCAGAAGTTGTTTGATGTGACTTCTGGCAAAGCTCTTAAGGAGAGGACTGACCCGTTACCACATATCTTTTGCCTTTCTTGTCCTTAGTCCTGGCTGGGATGCAGATGAGATGCAAAAGGTGGAGAAGCCATGTTGTCATCATGCAGTAACAGATTTGAGGGTAGAAGCTGCACTCTGATAATACCAGGGAAAAATAATACAAGTAGTCCAGGGTCCTGAGACATCACAGATGTCCATTTGAACCCCAAATTACCTGTCTCCAGATTCGCTATCAGGCAATAAAAGGAAATCTTTCATTAGTTTAAGCTGTAGTTTGCTCCAGTTTTCTATAACTTTTGGCCAGCTATAATCCTAAATTGGCAGAGGGAGCAAGTGCTTATCTGCAAAGCAGTTAAAACCCAAACACAGGCCTTCATTTCTTCAGGGTTCCAATTTTTCTAGGGAACAATCTTATCTACTACTACTAAAAGTTATAATTGGCCAGGGACGGTGACTCTTGCCTGTAATCTCAGCACTTTGGAAGGTCCGGGCAGGTGGGTCACCTGAGGTCAGGAGTTCAAGACCAGCCTGGCCAACATGGTGAAACCCTGTCTCTATTAAAAATACAAAAATTAGCCAGGCATGATGGTGCATGTCTGCAGTCCCAGCTACTCAGGAGGCTGAGGCAGGAGAATAGCTTGATCCAGGAGGCAGAGGTTGCAGTAAGCCAAGATTGCACCACTCCACTCCAGCTTGGGTGACAGAGTGAGACTCTGTCTCAAAAAAAAAAAAAAAAAAAAAAAAAAAAGTCATAATCAAAGAGGAAGACTGAGATAAATGTAGAATCAAAGGGCTACATAGAAACATAAACATAACATGTGAGTTTTAAGCTAAACCTTCACATTATCCCTTATACATTTTTATCTATACCTGTTTCACCAAAGCTCAAAGTCATATTATTGGCTGAGATTTGCATTAGGATGGGGTGGTGAAGCTAAGAAATTCATCATCCCTTTGTTCCGGTGCTGCTAGACTTTTCACTGAGTGAAGAAGTAAATGCTGAGTCTCCCAGGAGGCTGACTCCTCCTGGCTCTGGGTGTGTGTTCTGATGAAGATTCTTAATTGTAGGCACCAACAGAAGGCTCACGAGAGGGCAACATGGATCTCCGTGCCTGAGCAGATGTTTAGATGCTGAATCAGGCCCAAGGCTTCCCAAATGAACTCAAGGAGTTTCTTTTTCCCAAGCTATAGAAAGTGGCGATAGCAATCCAGGGTCTGCACTGGGGAGGAGCACTGCCAGGACACATCCCTCCCTGACATTCCCCCCACCCCCAGCACACGTCCCTCCCTGCCGTCCCACCCCCTTCCCAGGACACACAGGTCCATGAAATCAGCATAGACACTTGTATCAAGCAAGAGGAAGCATGTTACTCAGAAGAACACAATTTTGTTGCTTTGTTTTTGTTTCTGGGTTTTGTTTTTGTTTTAGGAATTACACAAATAATTTCAAGTTCTACCTCCACCTCCTACCAGCTGCATGATCTTAGACCAGTGACATCACCTCCCTGACCGTGATTTTCACATCCAGAGAATGGGAGGGGAAGAACCGTGTCTCGGGGACCAGGCTGAGGATGAACTATGAAAACCTGTCCTATTGGGCACTCTCAAACAGTCACCATTTTTGGTATGAAGCCCACTATCAGTGAAACTGATTGAACTTGATGTACACCTGAGGACAGCCATCAAGTGCCTATTAACTCAAGTTTTATGCAGCAAGCATTTATTGCACATGCTCCTGGGTCCCAAGTATGCTTTGGTAAATTAAACACCCTTGGTCCCTGCCTTCACAGGATTTTCACAATATAGACAGATACGTAAGGTATAAATGCACAATTGTTCATTGAAAATCTCTGAAGGTCATTGGCTGACTGTTTTCTGTGGTTCTCAGCGCCATCATCACTCTTCCAATTCTCTCCTGTTCTCAGGGGTTAGAAACCTGCAAACTACATTCCCTAGACTTCCTTGCCTGTAAGAGCAAAAACATCCCATGTATGACTGTGAAATGATAGTGTCTGGATCCCAGAAGATAGTTAGTAGAATCAGAATGCAGGAAAGCCTGTGCCACAGCCACACATGTTCATGAGAATCATAACTTATTCAGCAGGAATTTAGTGAAGACTGACTGTACACAAGGTATTGCTAAATGCTGTGCAGGATACAGAGATGCCTGCGCCTCTAAGAAACTTGGTAGAAAAATAATGGCCCACACATATTTGGGTTAAATTCTCTTTGAATAAAGCAGTCAGCAGTTTAGACCCGCTCATTCTTCAATTCATTTATTCATTCATTTAGCCAAAATTTATTCCGTGATGGCTGAATCCAACAAATGAGGTATCTACTCTCATATTATTTTCTATTGTATTCCAGTGAATTTCAGCAAACATAGACCAGACAAACATCCCTTTGAAACCTGAACTTGGGGTGAGGGTCTGCTGAGATGCCCAGATGCCCAGATGCCTCTGATCAAATATCAAGTCCCAAAGATGCAGGTGAGAAAGTTATTAAGTGTTCTGGGATTGGGATATTTGAGGTATTCATTAACCCTGGCTTGAGATGGGAAGAGGGGGCAGATAGGTTTCTTTGCATAGTGTTTAGGAAGGTGATTGCCAATCTAGGAGAAGTGAGTTCCCCAGAGGGAAGGCGGCTCTTGGTCAGCAGGGTGACCCATATGTTCTGGTCTGCCTGGAGCTGTGGTCCTTGGGTTCACAGTAGCCCCCTTGCACTCAAAGCACCCTGGCTTGGACAATAAATTCTACAGTCCATTCTGCAGTGAGGATTTTCATTTCCTAGGGCTGCCGTAGGAGAAGATCACAGACTGGGGGTGTTACATGACAGAAATTCATATTATCCCAGTTCTGGAGCCTGAAAATCCAAATCAAGGTGCTGTCAGGGTTGGATTCTCCTTGGGCCTCTCTCCTTGACTTGCAGGTGGCTGTCTTCTGGCTGTGTCCTCATGTGTCCCCAACTTCCCCCTGTGTGTGTGTGCATCCCTTATGTCTCTTCCTCTGCTCATAAGAAACCAGCCCTATAGGACTAGGGCCACACTCCTATGACCTCATTTAACCTTAATTACCTCCTTCAGGGCCCTGTCTCCAAATACGTTCAGCGGAGGTTTGGGGCTTCAGCATGGTTGTCTTTGGAGGCCACAGTTCTGTCCAGAACACACTGACTCTATCCACCAGGTACCACCACACCAATGGCTTTCAGTATTAGACAGAGCCCCTCCCTGGAGATGTCAACCCACCTGGGGTGTTAAGAATGAGGAATGAAGGTCCACACATGTACACACATGTTATTAGCAGCATTATTTACAACAGTCAAGCAGTGGACACACCCAAATGCCCATCAGCGGATGATGGATCCATGCAAGGTGATTTATCCAGACAGTGGCATCATGTTCTGTGACCGGAAACAGGACGGGAACACTGACACTTGCCACAACACGGAAAACCTTTGAAAACATATTGCAACAGATTGAATGAAAAAAACAGAAGAATCCAGCCACCTCATACAATTTCTTTTTAACTTGGAAATGTTATTTTTAATCAAAATGTTGTTTACATGGCGCTGAGTGTACGGACAACCTTTGAAAACATGGCGCTGAGTATAAGAACCAAACAGAAAAGGCCACATGTTGTTCATTTATAGGAAATGTCCAGACTAGGATGTTCTAAAGAGACTGAGAATGGATCAGTGGCTGCTTAAGGCGGGGGTGGTGGAAGGAAGATAGAAGAGTGATAGCTAAAGGGCACAGTTTCTTTTTGAGGTGACAGAACGTTCCAAAATTGACTTTGGTGATGGTTGCACACACTGCAGATACATCAAAATTCACCGAGTTAAATTGAAATGCACACTTTACACTATTGAATTACACACTTTAAATGGCTGAATTGTATAGCATATAAATTACATCTCAATAAAGCCGTTTAAAGAAATCACACATGGGTAAAATGTCCACTCAAAGTAAGATAAACCAGTGGATTGTAATGTAATAGAGTACAAAAAGCATGGGCACGGAATTCCCCTTACAACCCATCATTAATCAACCACCACTTATCAAAGAAACGCCCACTTGTCAAATTTCGGGGTGATGTGAAACAAGATGCCCATATTACCTGAGAAGGCTAGTAAGACACTCATCTCTTTTCTAACTAATTGGAAGTTTGAGGCCAGGTTCTTTCCTATTCTTCAACCAAAACAACATATTGCAACAGATTGAATGAAAAAACAGATAGAAGAATCCAGCTGCCTCACGTAATTTCTTTTTAATTTGGAAATGTTATTTTTAATCAAAATGCTATTTACATTAGCAATAAGAATTTTTTTAAAAAAAAAAAAAAAGAATGAGGCTTGAGATGGAGACTCAGTGACTGAGTCTACTGGCCTCAGTTGTAAAACAAGCACGGTTATTCCCGAGCCAGCATAGCTGCTCATTCACTCATTCAAAAAGAATCTTTGAACGCCCACTCTGTGCTGAGATGATGAGGATGAGGATAAGGAGGATGGTATCAGTACTAGCTAATATAATAAACTAGCTACGATGTGCCAAATGCTTTCCCAATCTGAGCCATTTAACCCCACAGCAGCCCTGGAAAGTAAGAATCATTAGCTCCAGGAGGCAGCCGCAGAGATAGGTCTGTGGTGTGTGTTCCAGAGTCGGAGTCCTGGCCAAGGTCTGCTCTGGCCTTTTGCTCACTGGGTGACCCACACAAGAGGCAGGAGGCTAGCTGTTTGCTGCTACGTCTAACACACAGGCTCTCCTCTTGGAGCTTGGGGAGGTCGATAAGTTACTGTTCCTAACATTCTTAGCCTGACTGAAGTGCTGGCCACTCAGTCACTCATTTATCCAATCCTTCCTTCCTTCCTTCCTTCCTTCCTTCCTTCCTTCCTTCCTTCCTTCCTTCCTTCCTGGCCACTCAGTCACTCATTTATCCAATCCTTCCTTCCTTCCTTCCTTCCTTCCTTCCTTCCTTCCTTCCTTCCTTCCTTCCTTCCTTCCTTCGGTGATATATATCAAGTGTCCACCATGAGCCAGAGTGAGACGCTTTCCTGAGATCCCAGGATTTCTTAAACAAAATACACAAAGCACTTACGTAAAAGATGGATACACTGACTACATTTAAATTAAGAACTTCTGTTTATTAAAAATTCCTTCAAGATAATGAAGACAAGTTACAAACTGGGAGAAGATATTTCTGACATATATAATTGAAAAAGCATTAGTATTAATTATAACATGTGTATGTATATAATGTGTATGTATGTGTGTATGTATGTGTGTATATATATTTAAAACCAGACATCATTAATGCAAAGAAAAACGCACCAATGAGAAAGTGAACAAAAATGTAG
Source organism: Piliocolobus tephrosceles (assembly GCF_002776525.5). Taxonomy (NCBI): domain Eukaryota; kingdom Metazoa; phylum Chordata; class Mammalia; order Primates; family Cercopithecidae; genus Piliocolobus; species Piliocolobus tephrosceles. The sequence goes on from NC_045434.1 coordinate 217,322,521, forward strand.
AAACAGACATTTCACAAAAGAGAAAATAGAACTGACCAATAAACATTTGAAGAAAAATCCAACTTAATTAGTAATTGGGTTGAGTAAAAAAAAGCAGATACTGAAAGACTACATATAGCATGACATTCTTTATCAAAATAAAGGCCAGAAAATCAGATAAGATAAATAACCTGCTCTTAGGCATCCACGTAGATATGACACAGCTATTTTCAGAGAAGGAGTGGTCAGCACTAATCCTGAGACGTCTATAGGCACATGCAAGTCATTTGCGAGTTATTTTGCTAGTTCCTGGGTGGCACGGTAGATTCATGGGAGTGCCTTGTGTTGTTAAAAATGAAGAAACTAGGCCTGGTTTGGTGGCTCATGCCTGTAATCCCAACATTTTGGGAGGCTGAGGCGGGAGGATTGCTTGAGCCCAGCAGTTCGAGACCAGCCTGGACAACATGGTGAAACCTGCCTCGACAAAAATACAAAAATCAGCTGGGTGTGGTGGTGCATACCTGTGGTCTCAGCTACCTGGGAGGCTGAGCGGGGAGGAACACTTGAGCCCAGGAGGTCAAAGCTGCAATGAGCCGAGATGACACCACTGTACTCCAGTCTGGGTGACAGAGTGAGACCCTGTCTCAAAAAATAAATAAATAAAATAAAGAAACTAAAAATAACAACAATGATGATGATGATGGTAATAATAATAATAATAATAGAGTAGGCACAGTGGATCACGCCTGTAATCCCAGCACTTTGGGAGGCCAAGGCAGGAGGATCACTTGAGGTTGGGAATTCAAGATCAGCCTGGTCAACATGGTGAAACCTCGTCTCTACTAAAAATACAAAATTAGGCCGGGTGTGGTGACTCACACCTGTAATCCCTATACTTTGGGAGGCCGAGGCAGGTAGATCCCCTGAGGTCAGGAGTTCAAGACCAGCCTGGCCAACGTGATGAAACCCCGTCTCTACTAAAAAAAAAAAAAAGATACAAAAAATTAGCCAGACATAGTGGCAGGTGCCACCAAGTAATCCCAGCTACTTGGGAGGCTGAAGCAGGAGAATCACTTAACCCTGGGAGGCAGAGGTTGCAGTGAGCTGAGAGCTGAGATCACACCACTGCACTCCAGCCTGGGTGAAACTCCATCTCTAAATAAATAAATAAATAAATAAGCCAGGAATGGTGGCATGTGCCTGTAATCCCAGCTACTCAGGAGGCTGAGGCAGGATAATCACTTGAACCCGGGAGGCAGAAGCTGCAGTGTGCCGACATAGTGCTACTGCACTCCAGCCTGGGCGACAGAGCTAGACTCTGTCTCAAAAAGTAACAACAATAGTAGCAAAAGTGGGCCAGGCATGGCTGGCGAGTCATGAACCCAGGCATAGCATTCATCAAATTACGTGCACCTAAAGTCTGCAAAGAGAAACAAACAAGAATTGAAAAAGCAAGACATCCCGGCTGTTCTCCGACCTTCCTTCCCTGCACTCTGTCTGTGTCCTGAACAGCAACAGTGCTGACCCCATGAGCCTTGGTCAGCAGGTAAGGGTCACCTTCTCTTCCCTGCACTGAGGTTCCCAGTGGAGACCAGGAGGCGAGGTGTTTATTAAGGGTTTCCTGTGAGGTTGTGAACCAAGATGGAATCATTGCCTCATCCTCCGTTAACCAGAAAATTCTCTAAGCCAAACCCTCCCATAGCCTCTGGTCACTTCACTCAGCTGAGGGCTCCTTTGTATTTAGAGGGCAAAGTGGGCTCTGTTTCCTCTGTGTCCTCTCACTGGGGTGGAGAAGTCCGAAAGCTCACCTTCCCCCGTTTGCCCCTGACAGTGCCCCGTGAACAAGAGTTGCCCAACTTCCTTAAATGATCCTGTCACTTCCTCCTCATTTCGACACCTCTGATGCTTGAACGCCTGGGAAACCCCGAGTCGTTTGCTGTAGGGCCTGCAGGAGGATCGTCCCCACCACGACTCTGCATGACACAGGGGAAGGGAGGACACCCGGGGAACTGAATCTTGAAACGCACGAAGGGGACACCGTCCTGCCATCTTTTCAAGGCCATTTCCCACAGAGAGCCTGCAAAAGTAAGTGTCGTGGCTGGAGAGCACATTCCAGCTCCAAAGGCTCTGTTCCTTTCACTTTCTCCCGCGATTTCTCTTATTTTTCTGCAGCTCAACAAGGACGGTCCGCTGATGTGAGCATCTTGTGATCTCTCCCCCAGCGCAGCCTGCCTGGCAGCTTCCTGTGCTCCCAGCACGAAGTGGAAGATGACCTTCAGCCAGAGGAGGGAGCGCAGCGCGGATTAGAAGGACATGGCGCGGGGACTGGCCTGGTTGTTGGGGCGGGGACAGAAATCCATTTCCCTCATTTTCCTCCACTCCAGCGTGGGCCACTTCCTGAGTCTCCGCACACACCCCTGTCTGAGGCGCTCACTGACCTGCTCCAAGGTGAGGGATTCCCTGTATTTGGGGCAGAACAGACATTCCCACCCCGCAAGGCTGCAGTGCGGGACAGACACATGGCCTGGCCCCGAGATGCTGCAGCATGTTTGTCCTGGATTTTAACACGTTTTCGTCCCCGGTGGTCCCAGCGGCTGCTGCCAGGGACTAAAACACCTTTGTCAGGTTTTCGAAAGTCCCAGGGAAGGGAGGGGAGAGCCCAAGGTGAGCGCACTACTTTACCCGAGGCCCTATTTCTGCACGAGAAACTTTTCTCAGCCTGATCGCATCCCTGCTTCTAGGAAGGGCCTGGTTCAGGCTTTCAGCCTGAAGCCCGAGAGCACAAATAAGCCCTCCCCTGAGTTCAAAAATAAAATCCTGGTACCGTATGATGATCATGATTATTGTTACCATTCTTACCAGCACTGCAATCATTTGTGCTCTGGCCCTTTCATCCCAGAATTTCAAAGCAGAATGCTTTATAAGGAGATGGCTATTCATTTGTTCAGTGAGAGGCACCCTTTGAAAATGGAGCTTTCAGACTCTTGATGAAAAAAAAAAAAAAAGAAAAAACCCTCTGATTTCTACTCAGCATGATTAAGCAGACAAGGGCTTTCCCGAGAATGAATGTGTCTGTTGAGTGGGGTCCAGACACTGAGGTCAGAGGCGAGGTCCCGAAACACTCTAGGAAGCGGCACCTCAGGTGTCCAAGCTTCTGAGACTCTCTGCAGCCCCCTCCCATGGTCACCCTCTTCTCAAGAGCTGCAGGATCAAAGGTCACAGGCACACCGGCCCTGTGCTGCAGCAGAGCAAAATGGCTAAGCCACAGGTTCTGCCAGGTGGATTGGGCTCAAACCCGAGCTTTGTATTCAAAATTCCAGCGGCACATCCTCAGGCAAGCTACTTAACTGCTCTGTGCTTCAATTTCCGCATCCATAAAATGGGGTTAATGATAATTTCCACCTCTGGTGGTTCTGTTAGCTGAGTCGTCACAGGCCCTGCCCTGGAAGCAGCATCGGGCACAGAACAAACTTTCAGTAAGTTACAGTGATGGCGGCCCCTGCCGTGGGGATGCCACTCCCCGACTTGAGATGCAGCAAGGGTTCCCTGTTGCTCCGATAGGACACAGATCCTCCGCACAGCACTGGAGGCTCTCCAGGGCCTGGCCCTCTTTCCTCCGTGCGTGCTCCTTGGTACTCACCATTGCTCTGCCCACTCCTCCCTCAGCCCTGCCATTGCCTCGTGTGCTCGTCCCCGAAGCCCTCTGTCCACCTCACTCACCAGGAGGCCCCTGCATCGGCCAGCGCTTCCTCTTGGAGAGCTCCTCCTTGCACTCATGTCCCTTGGTCAATTTGCCCTAGTCCTTTAGGACTCCTGCGAGTGTCACCTCTCTTGAGAAGTTTCCCAACTTCCCTGTTTCCATCAGCTAGATCCCTCTCCAGTGCCACAGCCCATGGCAGGGTCTCCTCCTGCCCCTCCGCCATCATCTTTCTTTTTCTCCTCCTCCTTCTTTTTCTGTTTCTCCCACTGGACCCTCGTTCCGGCAGGCAGGCCTTGCCTCTGGCCATCTCAGTACCTGGTCCTTGCAGACGCCCAGGGGCTGCCTGGGAAACGTCTCTCACCTCCGGGAGGGGTGCTGCAGCCTCAGCGTATACTTTGGTGTTTGAGAACAAGGCAATGTCCACACTTGTCAAGGAAGCTCTTTCCCTTCTGTTGGGTGTTTCTGGGGTCAGAGCGGAGATGACAGGGGAGTCACACGCTGCCTGGCTCACCAAAGGTGCTGAGTCCTTAGTATGGAGCAGATGGACGGGGACGGGTGTGTGAGAAGGTGAATGGATGGGTGCCTGCACAGGTGGACGGCACAGTTCATTCCAGCTGAGGCTGAAGTCCCTCTTCGTCCTTCAGGCAAGGCTCCCAGTTCACCTGGTAAACTCATTCATCTCTGTCATCATAAAACCCTCTGACAAATTAGTGGAAAACGTAGAGTGACTTCTAGGGAGACCCCCAATGAATGGACAGCTTTTTTCATTGTAGTTAAATATCTTAAGTAGCAAGTTCATTCTGGAAACATATTATATACAAGAATTGTATAGTGGTTCACGCCTGTAATCCCAGCACTTTGGGAGGCTGAAGTCAGTGGATCACTTGAGGTCAGGAATTCGAGACCAGCCTGGCCAACATGTCTCTACTAAAAATACAAAATTTAGTGGGGCATGGTGGTGCTCGCCTGTAGTCCCAGCTACTCGGGAGGCTGAGGTAGGAGAATCAATTGAACCTGCGAGGTGGAGGGTGCAGTGAGCCAAGATCACGACACTGCGCTCCAGCCTGGGCAACAGAGTGAGACTCTGTCTCCGAAAAAAAAAAAAAAAAAAGAAAAAGAAAAGAAAAAAAGGAATTTTACTCAAGAGCAGGCCCTTGATTGTGTTTGAGGTTACCTGGCTGAGAACAAGAAGGTGGTTAAACCAAGGGAAGATGTTGGATAAGGACTGTGCACTGGTGTCACCTTCAAAGGTCAAGAAGCAGCAGGGTGTCTTTGTTCTTCATATTATTTATTTATTAGCTGACATATTAATTCATTTATTTCGTAAAAACTGTTGAGCCTCAGCTGTGCTGTGGGGTCACCCAGTCATATGAAAACATGAACTGCGTAAGAGAAAAGACGTAGACATACTGAAAAGCTGTAAAGGAATCACGGTTTGGGATTACACATGTCCTCTGGAGATCCTGGTCCCACTGCTGCTTTCAGTTAGTGAAGACTAGGTTGAGGCATGAGGGCACAGAAAAGCCTAGACACTAGCCTGAGGTCACACAGCATCCGCACGTGATCACTGTGCTGTGCTGCAACCCAGTCCTGCAAACTCATTTCCCCAGTGAGCAACCCTAAGGCACTTGCCAGGCTGGGAAGACGGCCTGCAATATGCCAACTGTCAGGTCACTGGCCCTCCTGGCATCCAGTCTTGTGCAAATGACCAGTTAACCCCTATAAAGTCTGTCTAACTCCACCCAGTGCAGAAGCCCCAGCGTGCTGTTCAGTATTTGTGAGCAAGAGGACACATTCTGCTTCTTGGGGAAGGGCTTCCTTTCATCTTGAACGTTGGGGATTGATAGCAGTGGCTCCGTTGCGGGTCCGAACACGGAGGAGTGGCCCAGGCTTGCAGATAGGATCTCACGAGGTTTAGCCTTTCTGAAGTCAGTACTGTAGAGACAGACAGGTTCCCATAAATTGCCTTTATGTGCCTGAAGAAGATTATGCTATTTTGGGCTCTGGAGACTTTTAAAAACAAATTAGAGGCAAAACACAATAGCTCAGGATGTCTGACTCACTCAAAAGCAAAGCAGGCCCACCTTCCACGCGAGAAGAGACCAAGGATGCAGAGAGACGGGGTTTCCCAGTGGGAGGACTCGGCCACAGGGAGCAGATGGCAACAGTTGTTTATTCTGAGCTAACACGAGCTCATCCACTGATGTCCACGGTTCCTCCCAGCACAGGTCATGTGAGTGGGGGATGGGCAATGAAGCCACACCTTCTGGAACTGAAGGGAGGCTGGTGGGATTGGAGGGGGTGGCACCCCCAAACCTCCAATGCTGCCTGAATGTAGCGGCACTCAAGTCCTGCTGTGAGGAAGCAGCCAGGGCCTGGGTGTCCCGAAGGCCTGAGCATCTCCCAGGGTCCCGGGTACCCGTGGCTGGCATCGGAAGTTGCTGGTGGTGGTTCTTTGTGGTTCACGGGTTCCTGGCTGGGACAGCATCCGTGTTGGAGGAGAGCTGGGGAGAAGGCAGAGCTCTGCGGACACAGAGGTGGGGAACCAGCTCCATGGCTGCGCTGCTGGCTTCCTGCAGCCTCCCACTCCGAACAGGACTTCGACATGACAGAGATTCCTCGCTTGTGCAAACTTGAGGCAGGCTCCTGACCCGCACCTCCAGCAAGGCCCACACCCGCACTTCCCTGTGAAATGCAGTTTTACCAGGAGCCCTGCTAAGTCATTTTGGCCTGAAACCCCCACCTCCAATATCTAATTAGGTTCCTCATACCCCACCACCCCCAGGAAAGTCTGACCACCCCAGCCTACCTTCATCTAGAATCCTGTTAGGTGGCTCCAGCCGAAACCCCCCGGCCCCCGATGTTTCCTCCTAGTCACTTTCCATCCGTGGACCCCGCCCTGCTCCTTGGCTGCGCATCCTCACTGCCCGTGGTGTGTTTGGAGTTGATCCTGGTTCTGTACCCAGGTCTCTTTCTATTGTAATCGCTCCTGAATAGCATCTGTTCTTAGCGCTTCAGTGACCATCCACCACGGGTTTCTTGGACAGATGGGACTCCTTGGCCTGCACTGCTCAGCAATGAGGTTGGCGGGTCAAGCCTCTGACAAGCGAAGTGCTGGCCCCCAATGCGGGCTCCTGTGTGGACGCTTCTGTACCCGCTGCTGCACTGGGCACCCGGGGCCCGAGCCTACCCGCCCTCTGAACCATTCTCCAGGTCAGGCAGGCAGCACGCACCCTGTGAACTCCCTCTGCTGAATTAATCCACTACTTCACCGCATGCATCAGGATGAACCCCCTGCTGTGTGCTGTGGGCTGTGGGCTGTGGGCTGTGGGCTGTGGGCTGTGGGCCGTGTGCTGTGGGCCATGGGCCGTGTGCTGTGGGCTGTGGGCTGCATGCCGGGCACTTAGGAGCCAAGGCACAGCATGAGCGAGTCCCTGCCTTCAGGAAACGTCTGGTCTGGTGTGAAGACAGGCATGTAGACACTCAGTCGTAGTGCAGGCACTGTAGGGTTTGGCATAGCTACGGATCATACAGAGATCATCTCCTCCTGTGGCAGCATAAAAATGTCCCCCAATGATGTCCTCATCCTCATCCCAGAACCTCACAGGGGGCCTTTTTGGATGGGATTAATGTAAGGATTTTGAGGTGGGGATTTATCCTGGAGTAGTCAGGGTTTCGGGGAGTGATGCCATCACAGAGGTCTTTGTACGAGGCAGACGGGAGGGCCAGAGTGAGAGGGGGAGATGGAAGGAGGAGGCAGAGGTGAGAGAGAGATGGAAAGATGCTGTGCTGTTGGCTTTGAAGACGGAGGAGGCGGCCATGGGTCAAGGATTGCAGGCGGCCTCCGGCAGCTGGGAAAGGTAAAGAGAAGGAGGCTGCCCTAGAGCCTCCAGGAGCCAGTGCTGCCGACACCCTGATTCTGGGACTTCTGGCCTCTGAAAATGTAAGATAATACATTTGTGCCATGTTGAGTCTCTAAGTTTATGGAGACACCAATTTGGTACAGCAGTCATAGGACACAAATACCTTATCCCCTGACCCCCCCCAAAACAAATCTGTGGATGAAAGAAAACAGGGTCATGAGCTGCAGAGCAAGCAGAAGAGGAGGGTGCACACGGACACTTTAAAATCTTTACTGGGTTGGAGGGGGTGACCTCTGAGCAGAGGCTTAATGGGTGAGGAGGGGTCAGCCCAGGGCCGTGGAGGTCTGAAAAGTCAGCGAGAACCAAGGCCAGTGTGCAGTCAGCAGCACAGTCTGAGGCTGTGCCCAGGGCGACTGGCTCCACCTCCTGTCCTGGTTCAGGAGTTTTTGTTCTTCCCATGGTCCAGCCGCGGATGTGATCCCATGATCCCCAGCCCAGAGCCCCATCCCGACCCCACAAAATGCTTTCTTGGATTCCCCCAACCCCCTCCTAGCCTGGATGGTGAGAGACAGCTCCAAAGGTATGGTCTGGCCTCAGGAGTGGGGGGTCCACTGGAGCACCCCGTGTAGTAAAGAATGTGGCCTGGCCTGCAGAGAGGTCTGCCCTTGTCCTCGGCTTCTGGGAGGAGCTTTGTTGAGACTGTGACTGTGCCAGATCTTCAGGTGGGGTTGACCATGCCAGAAAGACCCACCCTGTGGCTCAATCAATCAATCGTGCGCAGGGAATGGAGCCCTGACAGAGCCCCGGACACTGGGGCTCAGGGGAGCTCACCGGCTTGGCAGTGCACCGTGCCTCTTGTCACGCCTCGATGCCAAGAACGTGACACATCCTGATTCCACAGGGAGAGGACACTGGCAGCCTCAGGTCTGGAGTCCCCGGCCCGGCCCCGTCTCCTCCTTGGGTTGACTTGATCTGTGTCCTTTCCTGTAATAAACCATGGCTATGAGTAGAACAGCTTTCAGTGGACACCGAGTCTTTCTAGCAAGTTAGGAAACCTCAGGAGTTTGGGGAAATCGCCCCAAGCTTGCAGTCCGTGTCAGAAGTGCAGGTAATGGTCACCTGCATGAGACCGGGTCCCCTAAACTTTGCTGTTTGCCTAGCTCTGGGTAGACCCTTCCATCCTGGAGGGGTAACCCTGGGGTCCCGCAGGCCCAGCATCCACTCCAGGCCCCAGGCGCTGACCTGCTTGGCTGGGTCTGACCGTGCTGGCTGCCCTCAGCTCTCCCACCCCAAGAAGGGCTCGAGAACTGAGAGTAGCTGAGCAACTGCTTTCACGTTCCGGGTCCTTTGCTGTTAATTGTTAAGGCTTTGAGTTTCCTATCGAATGTGAGTTAGAAAGTCAGCCGCACTGGTTGACCACCTCAAAAATGCAAATCGGTGTAATTTCAGTCAATACATGCACACTGAGCATTAAAAATGCAAATTTCCTGCTGTGCAGAGAGCAAGAAAGAGCAGCACCTTGTTTAGGAACAAAACTCAGGATGGCGGGAGAACTTTTCCACTTCCCCAGACGGACACTGGGTCCTTCTCTGGGACAGAGGATGAGGGTGTGGCCACAGCTCTAGGTAAGGGACCTCAGAGGCATCTCATGGCCCCAGCTCAGTCTGCAGTGTTGTTAAAAAACAAACAAACAAAAAAACAAACAGACCCTGGCACTGCGGCCAGCCAAGCAAGCCAGCCCTGCGGCCCCTTTAAATCAGAAGGAAAGATAATCGCTTCCTCACCCTAATTTGCTTTCTTGATTCTCTTCCACTTTCCTTTCCTTTCTCATCTGAGCCCACAGTGAGAACTGCTGTGCTGGGTGGGGCCTCCAACTCCCACATGGGAGCAGAAGTGAGAGAAGACCTTTGGGAAGGCTCTGGAAGCTGCACCACCAAGGTGCACCTGGTCCAGGCTGGGGGAGGGCTCGGAAGCCCAGGCCCAGACCTGTCCACACCTGGGTTGTGCTGAGGGCAGGAGCACATCTGTGCCTTCCGAGCCAGCACACCAAACCTAGGTCCTGAGTTTGGATCTGTGTGGGTTACAAAGCTTACAAGGACCTGGAGGTAACACTGATGTTTCCTAATCACTTTGTGTTTCCAGAAAGGTGCCCTCCACTTTCCTGGCTAGTCTAAACCCCCGCCCCCAACACCACCACCAAGGGGTCTCCCTGCACCAAAAGCCCCAGTTTTGTAGCATAGTCCAGCTGACGCATGTCAACATGTGAATGTCTGACCTCGTCCACCTGCGTCTCAGCTCCTGTGGGCAGGCGCCAACTCTGCTTTTGCTTCAACATGTGCCTTGCAGAAAATGTGTTGCAATAAATGAATGAATGATACGCATCTCCTAATCTGTTCAGAAACTCAGAATAATGAGTTATAGATTCCAAGGTCTATTCTGACCTTTTACCTAGACAGGACGTCCCTGCGCAGCACACCCGTGGGATGGGCCCCCCGAGCTCCTGCAGGGACAGGGCACTGGGTGTCTGAGCCAGCTGTCTGTGGTGTGAAGGAAATCACTACAGATTTAGAGGCTTAAGCCACACCCATTCATTATCTCACAGTTGCTGGGGGTCAGGAGCCAGGCTGGGTCCTTCGAGTGAGTCTCACAGAGTCCATCCATCAAGGTGTCAGCAGAGGCTGAGGTCTCATCTGAGCACAGGGTCCTCTTCCAAGCTCCAAGGGTTGCCGGCAGAATCAAGTTCCTTGCAGCTGTGGAGCTCACGGTGGCTTCCTTCCTCAAGGCCAGCAGAAGAGACAAGGGTTGCCGGCAGAATCAAGTTCCTTGCAGCTGTGGAGCTCACGGTGGCTTCCTTCCTCAAGGCCAGCAGAAGAGAGAGTCTGGGACTCTGGCTCAGCAGGGCCATCGCCTGATTAGGGCAGGCCCACCCAGGGGAACAGCCTTTTGGAGGAACTCAACATCAGCTGATTAGGGACTTTAAGGATGCTTACAAAAGTCCTGCCCCTTTGCCATAGAATATTGGCTTGGAGCAAAGCACAGATCCAACCTTATGTGAGGGTGGACATGCCCACAGGGCCATCTGAGAACTCTGCCAGCTGCAGCGTCCACAAGGCAGCCCATCCCCAGCCTCCTGTGACTCGAGGGTGACTCCTTCCCATGGGGTGAACCCCACATCATCCTTGGCCAGGCTACCTGGCCTGGCCCCTCCTGCACCCCTAACACTAGCCGCCCCGGGACTCCCCCACACAGTTCTCTGCACTGAGCTCTGTGCAGCTCCCCGACGGCACCCACTCAACCCAGGCTGCCTTTCTGCCTGGAAGGCGCCTCCTCTTCCCCGAGGGCCTTACTTTCCTCATTTCCTCCCCACTCCACATCCCAAAGCAAATCCATCCCAAATGTAGCTCCCTTCCTCCACTCCCACTGTGACCACGAGCAGCTTTTTCTTCTCCAGATTCAGACTTTAGACTGTTCCTTGACCTGGTCTTTCTTTCAGAACCTGTATTTTTGCTGCGTGGCTCACATCTAGCCCTTCTCCTTCTTCCCAAAGCAGCGTCCTGGTCAGCCTGGGCCCATGGCCTTAGCAAACGGACCCACCCATCGCTGTCCTGCACCTGGCCCTGGACGGCTGTCTGGCAGGACTTTCTGGTTGGTTCCTGTGTATCTGGGGAGGCCGGGAAGGACAAGCAACGGAGGAAGGTCCGTGCTGGGCCGTGTGCTCGTGCTGCTTATCCGGAATCATCTTGCTCCCGGGGTGGATACTGTTTCTCATTTTAGGGATGAGCAAACTCAGGCTGTGAGAAGTTAAGACCTGCCTGGGTCTCAGCGCTGCAAGATGAAATACAAGATGCCCCGTGTCATTTAAATTTCAGATGAATGAATGAATGGTACCCGTCTCCTAATCTGTCCAGATACTCAGAGTAATGGGTTCTAGATTCCAAGGTCCAGTCTGCCCTTTTTACCTAGACAGGAAGTCTAGAACCTATCTAGTACCCGTCATTCCAGCCTGGGCTAAGTGAGGGACCTGGAGGAGCTGCATGGATCTGAGAGCAGAGGACTGTGTGGGGGAGTCCTGGAGAGCAAGTGTCAGGGGTGGCAGAGGGGAATAAATATAAATGTAAGCTTAAATGTACCTCAAATATAGCATGGGCTATACTTACACTAACAGATGCTTGTTTATCTGCGATTCAGATGGAACTGGGTATCTGCCTCTTTATCTGCTAAATCCAGCCACTCTACCTGGGTCACACAGCTAGTAACTAACACAGGAAAAGGAAGTGGAGTCTACATCTGATGCCGGACATAAGGTCTCATCATCTGGTTTGCTATCTGCCTGGGGATAGGGACCTGTCACACCTCTCATTCTGCCTTGCTCCACTGGTGAGCAGGGCCTCCAGCAGCAGCCCTGGGCAGCCTGCTGGCAAACTCTGAATGCCTGTGCATGAGTCGGAGGAGACAGCGGGTCCTTGCTGTTACAGGGATGTTGTCCACACTGGCTCTCGCTCTGTAGCGCAGGCTCAGCTCCCTGCAGAGGCTGCCGCCTCTGGTCCCTTGTGGAAGGCCTCACCCCCACGCCTAAAGCCCTTGCTCTCTGCCTTTGCTATTTATCAACGCAGAGCAGGTCTGGTACGTGAAACCCTCAAATTAAAAGTTATGCGGGGTAGTGATTCCAGTGATCCATCTGCGCTGGAAGTGGGGCGACTTTTCCTCCTTTGCACGTCACCGCCCATATTAAAGAGTCATATGTAAATGATTAAGCCGATGAACAGTTGTATTTCCTCCGGCAGCTGACAATTCCACAAAATGGAGAGATTTTAATTTAAAGGGGCACAATAAAGAAAACTCTTCTGGATGCTGGGAATCTCAGGAAGGAGGCTCTGAGGGATCCCCGGGAGCCTGTTGCTCAGAAGATGAGGAAGCCTCTGTGCTTGGCTGGGGACTGATTCTGGCCATGGGTAACTTGTTTCTATAGCGCCCATGCCAAGAGCCTCCAGGCTTGGGACAGCCGGCCAGTCCCCTGCACTGGAACATCTCAAACTCTGCGCTTAGAGGTTGGCGACAAAGAGCTGCTCTGTTTGTCTGTTTTTCAGTCAGTTTTGGACTGTTTTTATGTCTTTGTGGGTGGTGAGAAGGTCTGGGCTTTACATTTGTAGTTGAGACACCTGTCAGAGCTCAGCTGTCCCCCCAGCACAGCCCTGGGCTCCTCTGTGGGGTCACTCGCCCTCTGTTCCCACAGAGGAAGCCCCAGATGGAGCTGCTCCCGGCTGTATCCCAGCCGAATGGGCTGCTGCTGTACCCCAGCAGCCTGCAGTATGACTGTACCTGGGTCCCTGCAGCCCTGCACCTGGGGCTGCTGGCAAAGGTGAGGTGGAGGCTGCTGCTCCCCCAGGAGCTGTCCAGGCCAGCCTTTCCATGTCCTGTTCCCTGTCCATCCTCTGCCCTCACCCTGAGACTTGTTGAGCAAACTGTGTCTGGCTGCCGCACTCCACACCTGGCCTGCCCTTCCTTGTCTTGTGCACTGCGAGCCTCCTCACAGAAAAGAAAAAATTCTGATACAGAGTCTCTGCCAATCCTCATGGTGTAAATGCTCCCAGCTGGGCCAATTTAAGCCATATCTGTGTAACAACCTATTCACAAAATTCCTGAACACCCAACAATCGGCTCTAGTGTGCCTGCCCACACCGGCTCCTGACCACAACAGCACGTACCGCAAGTTGCCCACATCAAGGAGCTGGGTTGATGTCTGTTTTGTCTCTTTTGGACACCTCCTTCCATAGGGCAGGGCAAGAACCACATGCTGCATCGTCCTTGCATCTACAGGACCGGGCTCTTCACACTCAGCAAACATTGCCTACCTTGGCGATGCATGCTGGGACTGCCATCCCGAGGCCCCAGGGCTCACCTCGCCCACCTGCCCCCTTCCACCTTCCACCTCCTCCTCTGTGCCCCAGCAGCATAGAACCTGTAGCTTCCACTTGCCTGCACCCAGCCCTCCGCCTGGCCCCAGCTTCCAGCTGCCTCAGCACAGGTGTTCCGTCTCTTGCTCCAGGAATCTCTCCCTGGCCAGCCACCTCTTGGCCAGGTTAAGGACCCCCCCAAGCCCTGCACAGGTCTCAGCATGTTCTCTGCACTTCATGTAATAATTATCTGTCGTGTTCCCTCTGCATGAGTGGCAAGTCTGAGGTCTCATTTAGACTTCAAGACATGCACCAAGAAGCACAGTGCCTAGAACACCAGGGTCAAGGGAACCTTGACCGAATGAAAGAATGGAATCTGCCCAGGCCGCAAACACGGCTTCAGGGCAGCAGGGCCCATTGGTGGAAAACCCCAGAAGCTGCTTGATCCCAGCTCCTTGGGGTCAGGTCCTGTCCTTCTGTTCCCTCTTGGATCCACCTGGGCAGGCCCAGGAGACACTGACCGCATGCTCAGCTCCATAGGCCACAGTAGGTGCTCAATAAAAGTATAATTGGGGAATGGATGTAGGTGGCTCCCGGAAGACAGTGTCATTCATTCACTCATTACAGACCCCATCACCGTTGAGCGGAGGGAGGCGCAGGTTTGCTCCGGGTTTGCAGCTCCTCCTGTCAGAAAACTTTGGAATTAAGGCATCGGCATTAATTGCGATAGATCCTCTGAAAAGCCTTCCTGTCTATAATTTGGACAAATCGCCCCGCATCCTCTTGCCGCGTGTCTGTGTGTGATGTGCCTCAGGGAGATATTGATTTATTTTTGGTTGTGAGAGTTAATACCGCGTTGGCGGCTGCTCCCTGTAGATGTGGGGACACGGCCTTCTCCTGGAGGCAGCAGAGATATTTCAAGCACAGAGCCTTCCTCTCCAAGGGAACTTGGGTGCTCTGCAAGAGCAGGAAAGAGCCTGGAGGGAGCTGCAGCCCAGACTTGTCTGTCACTCCTTGGGAGGCATGAGACAGGCGGTGGAGATGCCACTCACTGCAGAGGACCAAGGGCTGCAAAACTTTAAAGATACCCCAGTCCCCAGTCTCTGCTGCCCAGCGCAGGCCTGGAGCCACCTCAGAGTGAGCCACGTGAAGGCAAACGCAGGTGGCACCCAGTGTTCACCCGGACGTGGCTTCTGGAGTCAGACACATCCGGGTTCCAGCCTCCACTCTGAACATAGCAGCTGTGTGGCCTGGGCTGAGTTACTGAGGGCCTCTGGGTTTCAATTTGCAAGAAACGGCATGGGAGTTGGGAGTTAGGATTGCGGGGATGTTACCTGCCCAGGTAAGGATGGTGTTTGTACAGTGTCCCTCCCTGCGAGAGCCATGGCCTCCCACTCTGTGGGTTCCTGCGAGTGTCCATTAGCTGCCCCATTTCACCCTGGCAGCTGCAGGCTGGCTCACAGGGAAGCCTCCCCAATTTCTCACTTGTAGTTCTCTCCTGTAGAATGTGCCAGAAAGTAACACCCTGAGTTAGGGAGGAACTGGCTGGAATAGCCCAGGCTCTATTCCAGCCCCACCGCCCCCCAGAAACAGATGTCCTTTAGCTCAGTGGGGCCTGTGGCCCCAAGGTATGAAACCCAGGACGGGCTACTTTCCAGGGTCCTTCAGCTGAGGTTCAGGTGGGGCCAGAACAACAAGGCTCCTGCCAGGCTGGGCAGCTTTCCTGAGCCTTGGGGAACCAGCTCGCCATGAACTCGCAGCTCTGCTGCCTCTTGCTGCCCATGTATGAGGCGTTGAGCTGCTTCATGTAGTCTGTGCGAATGTCTGTCTCACCACACTCAGACAGGTTGGTAACCAGTGCACAGGGAATCTCCTTCACAGCTGCCCCTCCCCTGCAGCAGGGAGGAGGTGTCACCAAAGCAGGGTCTGTCGGAGTCCCTCTCTGGCTGTGATACAGACCTTGGGGATGAGAACTGTGGGGGATGCTTCTACAGGCGTGGTGACCCTTGTCCGCTTCCTCCTGGTTTCCTGCTCCCCCTTCCCATGAGCCGTGGCCATGCAACTGCTGGCAGCTGGACACTGGGCAGAAGCAATGGATTCCACCTCCAGGCCTGGCCAAACAACCCTCTCAGAGGATGCCCCATGGGCTTTCCTGTTTCGGTGGCAGGGATGGAGATGGCCCCCTGGGTGACCTTGGGAAGAGCCACACGTGGAAAGAGTGTGGGCCCATGGATCAGTGTCTTAGAAAACCCTGGAACAGTAACTCTTAGACAGGACCAGACAGAAACAGAAAAACTCTATCCTGTCGAGTCCCTGTGATTTGGGGTTAAACTGAGGAAAGCTGGCACAGGGAGCAGATGGCAATCCTCGCCCACCTATGTCAATCTTGCCAGCCCACGCAGAGGATGAGAAGAGGGAAGATCTCAGAGAGAAGGCAAGTGAGAGGGAGAGCCGCGGCTGTGGGGTTTGGGTTCAAGGAGGTTTGGCCCCTATCAGGGACCGGCTGCACCGCAGACCACCAGGCACTCTGGCAGGTGGATTTTCTCTGTCTTTTTTTTTTTTAAGGGAGATTGGCTTGGTTTTCTGCCTTGTGGGTGCACCTTGTCACAGGGATGTGGTGAGAATCTGCTGTGATGGTGGACATGAAACTCGCAGCACTGTGAGTAATTGGTTCTCATGAACATTCACTCCCTTTCCCTGTCTTTTCCCACTGCCCGGCATTCATGCAAGTGAGAGTGACAGAAGGATGCTCACTCATGACGTCCAGCCCGGCTCCCTGGGCAAAGGCACTGTGGGAGGGCATCTCTGCCAGGACCGGGCTGAAAGGCTCTCCTGCAGGATGCATGGGCCAGGGCCACTCACAGAATCTGGAGAAGCCATGACAGCTATGGTCTCTGTAGAAATAGGGGGTGGGGGGGCAAAGCGGGGGAGGGGGGGTGGGGAGGAAAGCAAACCAGGTGACCGCGTATGTGTGTCCCTCGAAACAGGGCCGGTGGAAGCAGAGTCCGCTTTGGAGTCGGGAAGCACTGGTTTGCTGCTCACCTGCCTGGGATTCACCTGGAAATCTTGTTGGAATGCATACTCATGACAGATTCTAACTCAGTGGGTCTGGTAAGGGTTCAGACGTGTCTGTTGAGGCCCAGGCTGAAGATCGCTTGTAAGAGCAGTTGTGGCAGCCCCCAGGTGGTGCTGGGTCAGCTATCCCACCTGGAGCAGCTGGATGAAGTGGGGGTGTCAGCTCTTTGTTCCTGGGGCTCATGGAAGATGGGACACCCCCAGGCAGTGTTAGTCAGTCATCCCTGTAGGGTGACCATCATCTGGTGACGTGTTGCCCTGGCACCTGGTCAGTTTGGCATGTGTGTCAGATTTTTCATTTTCTAAACAAGTTTATTATGAACACTCATATTAATATAAGCAGGACACAGTTTGGTAGACTCCACCTCGGTCCCCGGCTTCAGCAATGATCTTGCCCACTAGTGAGTGAGACATGTACAGTGAGCAGTTTTTAATTTAACCTGTGGTTCGAGACCACTGGTAAGGACCAGTTAAGCTTGTTTTCAGCTCTTTCCAGACCCAACAGCCACCCTCCCTATCCAGGACTATACCTGGGCACCACAGAGGAAGCTACTCAGGCATCAGTCCAGGGAGAACTACCTCCTTCTGGCCCCAAGCAAGAGGGCAGAAATGTCCCACATTACTGCCCCCGCCCACTGTGGCCAACACTTGGTGGACAACTGTGCTGTGGCCCATGCCACACCCGAAAGATGTCAAAGCCACCAGATGCCAGTCGTGGGATCCATGGGACATTACAGGGCAAAGGTGTGAAATGCAATGAAGAAATAGAGGCTGGGTGACCCTAAACACAGACAGGGAGCTGCCACGTACTCTTGCTACAGGTGATCATCGCTGCTTTGTGGGATGAACATACAATGAGTTATTTATTTTCTCACTTGCTAATGCCTTTAAAATTTTGTAATAAACCCTTTTGATAGCCATAAGCTAAAATAATGGAAGTACATGTTTAATGAAAAAGCACAGAATTTCCATCGGCCATTCATATTGATGATGAAGCTGCAGCTTGCACAAAATACGTATTGGCGTTGTTCTGACCTCGGAAAAGCCAAAGGATCATCATCTGCTAAAGAAACGGCTGCATCTACTTCCAAAGACGGTGGTCGAAGGCTTTGTTGAAGACAAGAGCATGCAGCATGTGGCACCAGAAGGTCAGAGCATGGTTTTTCATTGAGATCAAATGCTGCTCTTCTACGCTCAGCTCACACTTGGCAGCCAAGCTTCCCTGTGCATGTCTGTAAAGTCAAGCAGTTAACTGTTCAAGTGCCAGCACCACCAGCAGAAGAAAAACTCAGCAAACGGTCACTGAAGCCAGTTTCAAATGACACCATCTGATACTTCAGGTAGGAAGTCACTGAATTCCAGCAATGGGCCCATGTTTTTCAATCCCATTTGTGAATTAAAAAAGCAACTTTCAGAATTTCATTCTGGCCTGCAATTCCAGCATTTTGGGAGGCTGAGGAAGGCAGATCACCCCAGGTCAGGAGTTCAAGAACAGCCTGGCCAACATGGTGAAATCCCGTTTCTACTAAAAATGCAAACGTTAGCTGGGTGTGGTGGTGCATGCCTGTAGCCCCAGCTACTCGGGAGGCTGAGGCACGAGAATTACTTGAACCTGGGAGGCAGAGGTTGCAGTGAGCTGAGATTGGGCCATTGCACTCCAGCCTGGGCGACAGAGTGAGAATCTGTCTCAAAAAAAAAAAAAGAGAAAAAAAAAGAATTTCATTCTCTCTGAGGGAAGACATTTGAGACTCTGATGAGGACTACTGCAAATTCAGTGAAAAGGTTCCACATTGAGGCCAGGAGTGGTAGCTCACGCCTGTAATCCCAGCACATTGGGAGGCTGAGGCAGGCAGAATCGCCTGAAGTCAGGAATTTGAGACCAGCCTGACCAACATGGTGAAACCCCGTCTCTACTGAAAATACAAAAATTAGCTGGGTGGGGTGTGGCAGCAGACCCCTATAATCCCAGCTACTTGGGAGGCTGAGGCAGGAGAATTGCTTGAATGTGGGAGGCAGAGGTTGCAGAGAGCCAAGATCACACCATTGCACTCCAGCCTGGGCGACAAGAGCAAAACCCCATCTCAGACAAACAAAAAAAAGGCTGAATATGAAATTCCTTGTTTCATTGTGGTGATCACATGTGGACATACTAGATAACAGTTTCTGGGTAGAAGTGATATTCTTATTATATGAAGATACGTATGGAGCAAATAGGAACCACAAATGGATTGCAGGACACCTTCATTCAAACTTGTGTCCAACCAGTTGAGATAATCTAACGATCAAACAATGTAAGTTGTAGTCGCACAAACTTACAAATATTTATATGCATACAGCTGGAGTAGCTGAATTACAATACTTTGTGACGAAGCTGATTTTGTCTTTTTTTTGTTTTTTTTGAGACAGAGTTTTACTCTCGTCCCCTAGGCTGGAGTGCAGTGGCGCAATCTCATCTCACTGCAACCTCTGCCTCCTGGGTTCAAGTGATTCTCCTGTGTCAGCTTTCCAAGTAGCTGGGATTACAGGCGTGCACTACACCTGGCTAATTTTTGTATTTTTAGTAGAGACAGAGTTTCACCATGTTGGCCAGGCTGGTGTCGAACTCCTGACCTCAGTGTAGCTGCCCGCCTTGGCCTCCCAAAGTGCTGGGATTACAGGTGTGAACTGCCGCACCTGGCCACAAAGTTGATTTTTAATTTTAAAAAGATCTCAGTGTGCGGCTATGCCCTCTCCCTGTGCACATCATGAGGGAGATTCTACAAACCGAGCCCGTAGAAAGCTGCTTTGTAAGTTAGGGTCCCACACTGCAGTGAGACTTTTTGTAAACGAGTCCTCTAAATTTTGGTTGCACCAAATAATTTAATGAATTCAATGAATAGAGCAATGATAACAATAAACTTCAGGGGTTTTTTTTGTTTTTTAGACAAGGTCTTTTTCTGCCACTCAGGGTGGAGTGCAGTGGCACAGTCACGGTTCACTGCAGCCTCAACCTCCTGGGTCCAATCAAACCTTCCACTTCAGCCTCCGACGTAGCTGGAACTACAGGTATGTTCCAGTTAATTTTTGTATTTTTTTATAGAGACAGAGTCATAGTCTGTTGCCCAGACTGATCTCAAACTCCTGGGCTCAGATGATCCTCCTGCTTTGCCTCCCAAAGTGCTAGGAGTATAGGCATGAGCCATCTTGCCTGGCCTCAAACTTCAGTTTTTAAAGCTTCTAGAAAATTGCAGTTGTTGAAGACAAAGGTTGCAAACAGGAAGACATTAAATATACCCCTTACAAGTGAGGGAGGGATGAGATAAATTAAACAATGAGTGTCCTGACAGCATATAAGATTAAATTTTGAAATTACATAATTTTGCTTCAGAATATCTCAACGTGTGGAAGGCATTTTTTAATGAAGCCCTATTTTTAATTAAACTCATTTATAAACTGTACCAAAATGATACAAAAATAAAAGATGTACAAGTTTGCTGTAATCTAAAATTTGAGAAACATTGAAGAGAAACTTATAGAGAAACAACTCCAAAATAGACAACTTCTTTAATGAATTTTCTCTTGTAAAGGTATCTGAATGGAGCCAAAAAGCCAACATCTGGAAATGTATTTGGGTGAAATATTTTCACTTTTCAGTGTGAGAAAAAAAAAAAAAAAAAAACAGTGAGCAGAATTTACTTTGAGCTCACCAGGTACCTCTGCACCTGCAGAGAGAAAATTGTCTTAATTAAAATGGTTACGGTCTAACAGAGAGGAGTCAGTTTAAGGTGTCAACAATTTCTAGTGTACTAACCAAAAAAAAAAAAAGAAAAAAAAAAAAGCAACTTTGAAGAAGGGCATAGAAATTTTAAGAAGATATTTTTAAAATGTTAGAACTCTATTGAAAAGAAACTCCTTTAGAAAAATTTCAATTGGATTCACCAATATATTAAACGAATTTACCAGTCTCTCTATATATTTATATATAATATGTGTTATATGTTAAATATGAATTAAATATATATCTAATTAAATAATAAATTAATTAAATATATAAAATAGTTATATTTGTTAAATATAATAAATAAATATATATCTAATTGAATAATAAATATATTACGTTTGTACGAGAGTAATTATGGCAGGCCAGGCATGGTAACTCATTCTTGTAATCCCAACACTTTGGGAGGCCAAGGCAGGTGGATCACCTAAGGTCAGGAGTTCAAGACCAGCCTGGCCAAAATAGTGAAACCCCATCTCCACTAAAAATATAAAAAATTAGCTGGGTGGGGTGGCGGGAGCCTGTAATCCCAGCTACTTGGGAGGCTGAGGCAGGAGAATCACTTCAACCCAGGAGACGGAGGTTGTAGTGAGCCAAGATTGCACCATCGCACTCCAGCCTGGGCAACAAGAGTGACACTCCACCTAAAAACAAAGCAAACAAACAAAAAATAGAGTAATAATGGCAAAATCATGATTACTTTTGTACCAATTTAATATATATTTTTATAAATTTATACAATAGTATATATTCTATTTATATTATATAATACATATATGTTACATATTTAATTAAATAATATATATAATATGTATTTTATATATAAATAAATATATATCATATATTTATTATATAATATATGTAATATGTATATTATATATAATACGTATTTTATATATAAATAAATATATATTCATTTATTTTCAGTAGCTCCTTCCCTCTATAAAGTGTCCTCATTTGGAGAACACTCGGACACAGGGTGGGGAACATCATACACTGGGGCCTGCTGTGGGGTGGGGGAAGGGGGAGGGATAGTGTTAGGAGAAATACCTAATATGATAATAAAAAAATAAAAATAAAAATATCATAAAAATAAAAAAAAAAGTGTCCTCATTTGGATGGCAGATTGAATAACTATCCTATGGATTATCTAAGTGTGTCTAGAACAGAGGTTTTCAAATTTTAGGTTTTCCAGGATGGTTTATTTCATTCTGACGCATGTGGTCTAAGACCTTTTTTAAAAACCGAGGTATAATTGAGAACACAGTAAGTGTACCCTCCAGTGAGCTCTGATCTACGTATACATCCAGGTGACCAGCACCCACTCAAGATAAGGAAAGTTCCCTTCAATCTAAAAAGTGGTTTTGTGCCCCTTTTGCAGCTAGTTCTGCCTCCAGAGGTCACCACCCTTCTGATTTCTGTGGCTGTAGACTATGTTTGCCTGTTGAGAGCTACACTCTGAGAAGTTCGGGTCTCCAGTCTTTGCAGGCCCTGGGATAGAAAGTACAGGTTGTCTTGGACAGGCCCTGATTCTGCCCTATTTATTGCAGGGTTCTGTGGGTGTAGCGGAGGCTGGGGGCCCCTTAACAGAGACCCCAGAGGCCTGGAGGGCCCCCTTTGGATAGCACAGCAGAAGGTGTGCTGCTCCAGAGTGGGGAGATCACAGGCAGGGGGGTCACAGGGGCTGGCCTCCCAGGGACTCAGCCTCCCTGGCCTGACACGGACCTGAGACCCAGCCCTGCCCCTGCCCCTGCCCTTCCCAAGTCAGACCTCAGCACCCCCGGCCCCTCCACCCCAGGCTGACTTGGCTGTTCTTGCTCCTCAAGACTCTGTGTGACTCATTCCACCTCACAGGTGTGGCTTCTGCTATGGGCACGTGGCAAGACTTGGCGGGATGAGGAAAGATGCACAGTGTTGGTTCTTCCCTTTAGAGACTGAGAAGTTTTAGGGTCCTTTCAGGAGAGGAAGGTTTGGGTATCAGAGCACTGAAGGTGCCCGAGTCTCCATCCTGGGCCAGGGAGGACCAGGCAGCACTTTGGCCAGACGGCAGAGCCCAGCCCCTGCCCAGCCCCTGCATGAATTGCGTTGGTGTCCACCTTCCTACCCCACAGTCTCGGTTCCTGCAATGCAGAGGTTGAGATCCAGGTGAGGACAGCAGCACTGAGGCTCAAGCCGGTACAGACCAAGGCTGGGGCGAGAAATTCAACACACACCGAGCTGTGATGGGAGTACCAGAAAAGAAATCAGGCCTTGTGGTGGGGCTTCTAGCCTCAGCAGGGCCTGTCACGAGTTCAAGGGCAGCGGTCAGTGTGTCTGCAATGAGGGGGGGTCTCTATCCTCAGTGAGGCCTGTCACGAGTTCAAGGGTGGTCGGCGCGTCCACTGTGAGTGCTAACCATGACCAGGACCCCAGGCAGGGCAAGCGCCAACTCTGGGGGAGCAGCAAGTTGGAGGCGAGGGAAGGGATCACGACCCCACCAGATACTAAGGTGTGGAGGAAACAGCTGCGGGTGACACCCCACAGTGGGAACTCAGGAGGATGTGGGTCCGAGCCCTGACTCACCACAGACCAGCTGTGAGCATCCTCTGGGCAAGCTGCTCACACTCTTGAATGACAGCCCAGCCCAGGGCCACCGAAAGACACCAGGAGTGGATAAGGTGGTTGGCACAGGGCTGAGGATACAGTGAGCACTCAGTCAACAAGAGTGAGTGTGGAAATGATAAAGAAGAGGGTCCCACTAGTGTGGGATTCGGTCTCCACGGAGGAACTGAGATGATGCGACCTTATAGTCGGATCTGACAAGGCGTCCTTCTCTCCCCTTCCAGTCTACCAGGTAACCTACCTGCCTACCAGGTGCCCTAGCTGTATCAGAGGTATCCCACCTGTCTACCAGGTGCCCTAGCTGTATCAGAGGTATCCTACCTGCCTACCACGTGCCTTAGCTGTATAAGAGATTTCCTACATGTCTGCTAGGTGTCCTAGCTGTACTTGTCTACCAGGTGTCCCACCTGTCTGCTCAAGCTCCCTGCAATCTTCCTTCTTTAGACTGTATGCACCCCATTGTCTGGAATTCTGTCTTCTCCCTGAAAACTCTTCTCCCTTCCAGGAGGGCTCCATGCATTCCCCAAAGACATGCCACATGTGTCCCACCCATCTGGGGCCCTCAGCTCAGGTCTACCCCCTCGATGACACACCAGCGTCCCTATTGTGTGCACCAGTCTTAACACCCAACACAACCCAAAACCTGCACAGGAGGCGAGCCTCGGAGCCCGGCAGCTGACAGCTATGTGAGTCGGCAGCTCTCCTTCACCGTAATTAGTTACTAATGACAGGACGATTACGAGTGCCTGGGAAACGTCGTGTCACACACGGAATGTTAGACACCCTACACGGTAAGCCTCACTCTACCCACCGGATAGGTGATAGAGCTGAGGCTTGGATAAGTTAGGCCACTTGTACCTGTGAGAAAGCGCTGGGTCCCGACTCTGAGGCTGGCTGTCTCGTCGCTCCACCCCGCCTCCCCACTGGAGGGGTGGGTGTGCCCAACCTACCTGTGCCCCCTCTTTGACTAGACCTCAAGGCCACCTGTGCCCACTTCGAGAGGCCCCTATGCAGCAGGCCTGGCCTGTTAGGAGGTTCCCAAGAGGCCCCCAGACTGTGGGGCCAGTGTTCTCTATAGCCCCTGCACCCTCAGGGTGCACCCCCAGGGTTGACACTCTGTTACCCTGAGGGGGACAGGAGGCCTCTGAGACCCTCCCCTGGACCCAGCAGCACCACTCCTACCCCTGCCCTTGCGCATAGGGAGAGATGAGGCGCCCAATGTGTCTTGCCAGGAATCAGCTTGGCTTGCATCTGCGCTCCACACTGCCAGCGCTGCGGGGATTATTTTTACCTGCGATCGCTTGTTGAACGTGTCTGATAATATATTTATAACGACCTGAGTAACTCAGCTAGTAGCAACCGCCCTGAGTGACAAGGAAAATGGTTAGAAATTGTTCCCTGTAAAAATAATGAGCTCCGCTGAAATGAGCCAATCAAAACAGCCTCTGAGTGGCTCCCGCACAGCCAGGTGTGGGGTGTGGAGGGGGGCGGGTGCCAGCTGGCAGGGCCGCCTGGTCTGCTCTTGGTACAATTTATGGGGCAGGATCTGGGTGGCCAGGGGATCCCTGTCTATTCCTCAGGCCCTGCCAGCAGTCTGTCCCCGGGCACCGCACTGGGGAAGCCCAGCTATGATAGGGTGGCCCAGAGGATGATGCAAGCAGTTTGCACTGTCCCCTGAGGAATGACCCAAGCCCGTGTCTACACAGCCGCAGGAGCCTGAGTCCCGAGGCCAGCCCACGTGAGGGTCCCCCAGCCGCCTGCCCACAGGCCCTGAGCTCTCAGTCCCTTCCAACCCACGCAGTGTGAACTGTCCCTTTCAGCCCCCATCCACCACTCTGGAATGTCCCCTTTCTGTCCTCCCCATTGCTCCATCTGCCAGGAACATTCCAGCATCTCCTTCTCCCAGCTCACCTTGCCTCTTCCCCCAGACTCATTTCAAACAGCACCCGCCTCCGCAGGGACCCTCACTGCCCAGCTGGGAACAGGCCTTTGCTCTGAGTCCTGCGGAGCCACAGGAGGGTGCCGTCTGAACTCGGGGCTGGGCTGGGTCTCTGGACACCCGTCTGCTTGTCTGTTTGCTCTGCTAGAATGGGGACCTCCTGGGACCTGAAGCCGCTCCTTCCTTTCCCAGGTAACTGAATTGTGTGAGGTTGAGAACAGGAGCCTGAACCTGAGCATCAGAGGAATGAACAGCAAAAGAGCGGGAGTTTGCACAATTGCCTAATAGAATCTAAGGGACACTTCGTTCCAAATCACAGATGGCCTGTTCTCCAGCACAGATCCTTATCTGCCTCATCCTGTCTCCTCCTCGCCCTGATTCTCTGTGGCCAGCTCTGCAGATTTGCCCTGTAACTATATCTTCGTGTCTTCCTCATCCCCACTTCCACCCCCTTGATGAGCTCGGGGCTCATCAGCTCTTGCATTGGCCCAGTCTGTGGACAGCTAACTGGTCTCCCTGCCTCTCTTCAAAGCTTTCTTCCTTGGGGTCCAGTCTGACTCTGCTGCTGCTCTGTGTCTCACTCCTCCATGGCTCCCCAGTGCCTGGACAGTGGAGGCTGAGCTCAGTCCCCGTGGTCACACTGCCTCTCCCCTGTAGCCTAGGAAGTCCTCAGTCCCAGCCGCAGACCTGACACACTCCTACAACGAGTCACTCAGTTTCTCACTCAGGAGGCTTCACTCACATTGTCCCTTTGCCCCCATGCCTGCCCTCCCGAGCCACCCTTAGGGCCCTCCGTCCTGCCTAGAGCCTGGTCACTCCTGGAGACCCTGCCCCTCTGCCACACCCGAGCCAGGCAGACACTCTTGTCTGCATGCCCGGCGGGGGGTGTGTTTTAAACGCGGGAATGCATGTCGCTGTCTTTGCACCTGCTGTGTCGCACCTGGATCCTGTCTTCATGGGGCTTGCCCGTGAGCTGATGGAGTGGGGCAGAGGACCATGTTCCCTCTCTTCTGAACCCACACTTACAGGGGCCCTGCATTCCACAGGCCAGGGCTGAGCTCACACTGGAAGTAAAAATTGGTCCTGCAGAGTCAGAGTCAGAATGGCAAGGGCTTGTTTAAGCCTTGTTAAGTGATTGCGGGCACCTGTCCCCCATGTGCACATGGCCTGACCTCATCCCCAGGATGGCTTTGTGGGGTTTGGTGATTCCTCTCATTCTGCAGACAGGGAGCACGGTAGGGACAGTGTCAGGCTCAGATGCAACCAGGCACAAATGTTTCCAGGCCCCACCGTGCCTCTGCCACACCCAGAAACCCCCACGAGAGTCCCATGGTGGAACTGTTGCAGAAGGGAACTGAGGCAGATGGTCTAGAAACCGAGCCCCTATTGAAAACTAGGGGCTATCAAAAACTAGCTCCTATTGAAAACTAGGAAGGATGTGGCGTTGCAAAACCTGCCAATAAAATGTCTGGGGCTTTTCTCCTGGGTCCAGGTAATTTGGTTCTCTGTCAGGGCCCAACCAGTGTAAAGAAAGCACATGATATATGAACAAGGAAAGACTAATTCAAACCAAGGCTCATGATAACAGGGGATGAGACCAAGCAGGGCTCAGCCTGAGGACACAGTCCCTGAGCAGAGAGGTCTTCTGAGGCTACAGACTCTGCCCCAGAAGAAGATCAGATGGGCCCAGTGCCAAGGGCTGGACGTGAATTCTGAGAGTCCCAGGCTGACTTCAGAATCTAACTATCCTACTGTTTAAGTGGAACCCAAACTTAGTGGAATAAAAGCCTTTTCTCTGCTGCTGCCAAATGGTGAGTGTAAAAGTGATGGTGTCTGTGTCAGCACTCGGTTCAAACCGAGTCGCGGATGAGGCAAATTGGATCGTTATTCATTTTATCGGTTACTTATTTTTAGAGCAATTTAACAATTACATGTAAAGCGCAAAGCACAGACCCGATTTACGGTGAAACTGTGAATTTATGCCTCCACTTGGGCACCTGACTATGTGCTTCCGTTTAGCATCTTTTTCCCTTCCCTCGGGTGCCTGGGTTTCACATCATCTTCCTATCAATTTATAGGAGAATCCTTCAGGAGGATGAAGGTGTAAAAAAGTCGGAATGAACGCCACTGACATGTGGACTAGTCCATGTTCTAGAGTCCTGTGGATAACCGGGGCCTGTGTGGATGCCACGGAGCCCCACAGTCCTTTGTGGGGCAGGTGGGGCAGGAGGCAGAGGGAGAAACCCTCCTAAGAGAGACCCCAACCTCATCCCTGGACTCTGCAGGCTTCTCTGATGGCGATGGTGTGTCTAGGGCATGGGGTCATCTTACAAATGCTTTGAACCCTCAGAAAAGAAAGAGACATCAGTCCAGTAACCTTTGCACCCTCAGGGGAAGCCTTCCTGGTGTGGACTTCCAGACGGGGGTGTGCTCCTGACTGTTTCTGCAAAGCATACCCACCCTGGCAGCCCAGGAACACCCAGGAATGCCAGGCTCTGCTGGGAGAAGATTCTGACCTTGGTTGTCAAGGCGGCTGTCATGGTGTACCGATCCTACAGAGAGATTAACAGAGAAGGGGGGAAGGCGTGGTGGCAAGGAGGGGAGGGAGAGGAGGCAGGAGAGGCACGGGGACGGGTCGCCTCCTACCTGAGCTCAGGCCGCAGGCCGCCTGGACTCCATGTCTGTCTTATCACGGACCCCATCGGGTCTGTGCCTGGGTGACCCTGGGGACCATCTCTGTGTCCTTGCTGGAGGGCCACTGTGGCTGGCTTCAGGGAGCCAGGACACATTTGTGTGGAGGAGCGGCAGGGAGACTGCCCATCTCCCACCACCACCACTTTCCCTTCTAATGGAATGCCGGGAAAATGACAGGTCATTGCCTCCAGTTTTATTTGTTGGGAAAAAGCAGGAAAGTGCTACAGATCGTGATCGGGAACAAAGCCAAGGAGACAACAGGAGACCCACCTTGGGCCTGTAGAAAGACAAAACCCTGTCCCTGATTAGACACTGCGGTCAAGGCTGGGAGGGGGCTGCGCGTGGGATGTGGAGTGTCATTTGATTGTCTCTGCTGGCAGCGCTCCCCGGAATTGCCATTTAAATTATTCAGCATGTTTAAGCATCGTTGAACTTGGGGTATTGTCAGCTGCAGCAGGGAGACCAAGTGTGGGGCCGCCTCAGCCCTGGCAGCTGGATGACGCATATTCTCCTATCATGGTATTTCTAATGGTGACTGTCTCCCTCTCTGTAGTGGGCACCATCCTCCCTCCTCCTTTAGGAAAAGGGCACCCACGTCTCCTTTGGGGACCCCCACTTCATTCTCTCTCGAGGAGCCTGGGGGCCTTCCTGGTTTCAGCTGATCAGCAATTCCCGTGGCCCTGGCCCCAGGGATCCATGCACAGGTGGGTGCGTGGCTTACGTTGGCCCCACTCAAGGGACCTCCCACCACCTTCTGGGAGGGGCGAGACAGATCAGAGCCCAGTCTCTCCCATAGGATGGGCAGGGGAAGAGAACAGCCCTGGCCCAAGGCGTTGATAGTCATTAGCACTGGTGAAAGGAGAGTCAGCCTCAGAATGAGACCTGAAAGCAGGAAGAGGCAATCAAGTGCAATCAGGTGGAGTGGGGCATGGGTCAAACTGTGGGGCCCAAAATCCATGCCTACCTGGAACCTAGAAGTGAGGTCTTTGCAGAGGTCATTAATTAAGACAAGGTCAGCCAGGGGCAGTGGCTCACACCTGTAATCACAGCACTTTGGGAGGCCAAGGCAAAATAATTGCTTGAGCTCAGGAGATTGAGACCAGCTTGGGCAACATAGTGAGACCTCATCTCTACAAACAATAATAATTTTAAAAAATAGCTAAGGTGGCACACACCTGTAGTCCTAGTTACATGGGAGGCTGAGGTGGGAGGATTGCTTGAGCCTAGGGGGTCGAAGCTGCAGTGAGCCAAGACCTTGCCACTGCACTACAGCCTGGGTAACACAGCAAGACTCTGTCTCCAAAAATAAAAATAAAAAAAAAAAAATGAGGTCTTACTAGAATAGGGTGGCTATACAGGCAATATGACTGGAGTCCTTATGAGAAGAAAAGGAACCTCACAGAGACTCATTGTAAAGATGGCCATGTGAAGAATGAGGCAGAGATGGGAGCAATACAACCACAAGCCAAGGAACAAGGATTGCCAGGAGCCACAAGAAGCTATGAGAGAGACTCAGATGGAGCCATCCCCAGGGCTATTGGAAGAGGGGTGGGCCTGCCCACAATTTGACTTCAGATCTCAGGCTTCCAGAACTGTGAGACAACACCTGTTGTTTCAAGTCAACCAATTGAGTTATGTTGTTACTGTATTTAGGGAACTCATCAAGAAGTATAACTGGGCTTTTGGTGTTGAGGCTTTCCCACCCCTGGACCAGACAGTGGGGTTAGCTGGGCTTCCAAATGCCCTGCCTTGCTTCAGCCAGTTTAAAGTGGGCCATGGTGATTTGTGACCAGTGGATTCCTAATGAACACAGCCTCTGCAACAAGCAAGGGAACACATCTGGCTGGGCAGGAGTAGGAAATGTGTATGTCAGTGCATAAAAATCTGTACCTCAACCACTCAGTGAACACATTCCAGACCCCTCCCCAGGCTCCCTCACAGCCCAAATAATCAAATACTTAGCCCCCTTTTGAAGAGCTCACTGTACTGCTGGAAAAAGAGAGATGCAAGCTACTTAACTACAATGCAGCTTACTACAGAAAAATCACCACAGGAATTCACAGATGGCTTGATCCTGCCTGGCCAGTTTGATCATCGAAGGCTGCATTTAGAGGGCAACATTTAAAATTAGACATTTCAAAATTAGGCATTTAAAATTAGACATCTTAATGGATTGGGGAACATAAATTATTTCTGAGTAACATTTTAATGTACTACGTATCCCTTCAATCTAAATTACCAAAGTTTATAAGCATTGAGTTCCTACTGATGAAGAAGGAAATATTTAGCTCCTTACTGCTATGACCATGAGATCACTTTTCAAAGGGTGGAACTGAACTTGACCTACTTTACTCACTTCTGTTGTTTAGTTCTTGGTCGCAGTCAGGAAAGGAGGAGAGAGCGCACCGTTTTTGAGTGCTTATGTGCCAGGGTTTGGACTATGCATTTTCAGGTGTCTTTTACAAATTTTCATAACAACCCAATGAGGAATATGTATCTGTCTATTTCAGCTCAGGAACTAGGTTTAGAGTAGTTAAAAAAGCTTTCCCAAGATCACACAACTGAGTAGTGGTTCAATGTGATTCTGTCTGGTTCTAAAACTCATGCTTTTTTCATTTCCACCAAACCATGCTTCATCACTACAGGTTTAAAAGGAAAACAGGCCCAAAGTGGTTACAGCCTGGCCTAAGGTCACAAGGAGGGTCAGGGGCAGAACTGAAGATGGAGTTAAGACTCACCTTGTTGGTTCTCAGCTCACCCTCTGTGCATCCCTTGCTCTTCCCTGTGTGTGCTAAAATGTTACATAAGCCTCTTAATACGCAGAAGTAATCCTCAGAAAACTCATTTGCATTTTGTTTTCCTAACAAGGAAAATGGAGCAAGCTTCACTTTGTCTGTCCTTCAGGGGAGCAAACATTCCAGAAGGAAGCAGTTTTGGATGGTTGAAGTCTGGTCCTTCTTACCCTGGGTGGGGTAAACTGACTCCTTTTAAAATATCTCTAATCTGGGCTTTTTTTTCCTATGGGCAGCCCATGCACATGCCAGCTGGACCAGAAGGGAGGATGGGAGGAGGGAAAGTGGTACTCTGGGCCCTGAGATTTGGCTACCTGAGCCTCATTCTGACAACATGTGCCCAGGGACAGCAGAGGGAGCAGCGAGAGGGCTGGCTCGGGGAGGCCCGAGGCAGGGGCAGCTGTCACCCATGTCTTCCCCCAGGCACCCACAGGTTAATTATGAGCTCAGTAAGGAACTGGAGAGCATGTGCATGTGTGCTGGTGAGGTGCAACAGGCAGGTCGGTTCACCCCACTCTGGAGATAGGGAGAAGAGGACCCCGTTTGGTTTCTCTCTGGGGTTTCACCTCTCCTGGTTTCTATTCAACAGCTGGGCCCCCAAGGTCCTCTCCTTCATGCTCTGCTTTGTGTGTGTGTGTGTGTGGATCCTGATCTCACCCTCATCTGGGGAAGTCTCACCATCCAGAAGCAGAGCCTCTGTAGTACAACCACTACCTCCCCTCCTCAAGCACAGACGGCCGCTCTGCGCCACTCCTGCTCTGAAAGACAGAAGCATTATTTTCCTCACCCACGCCAAGGTCTTATCTTTTCATATTGAGAATATTCCTGCAACAAGCCGAAAAGCCACCTCAAATGTCACGCTGCTATTATGGGCGGTTCTGCCCAGCCTGTGAGACACGCAGAGGCTCTTCCCTTGATGTACACAGGAGATGGCACCTGTTTATTTAAGAAACTCATAAAACAGTGTGGTGGGCTGACAGGTGGCCCCAGAGAGAGAGGCTGCACCCTAATCCCCAGAACACGGGAATGCCACCTTATGTGACAGAAGAGAGAATGTTCCCTTCTATGGCAAAAAATGTGATTAGGCTAAGGATCTTGAAAAGAAGAGCTTATCCTAGATTATCTGGGCAGGCCCTAAATGCAATCGTGTGCATCTTTATAAGAGAGAGGCAGAGGGAGTTTGGGGACAAACACATACAGAGGACAAGGCAATGTGAAGACAGAGGCAGAGATTGGAGCGATGTGGCCATCCGTGAGGAACGTCAGGAGTCCCTAGAACTTGGATGAACTGGGGAAGGACCTTTCCCAGAACCTTCAGAGGGAGTATGGCCCTGCTGAGGCCTTGACTCTGGACTTCTTACCTCCAGAACTGTGGGATAATAAATTTCTGCTATTTAACGCCATCAAGTAGGTGGTATTTTGTGACAGCAGACAGAGGAGACTCATTCACAGAGTAAATTTCTGCACTGAACTGGCCGGGAGAGGATGCAGACAGCACAATTCCATTTTTGGGTCTGCTCCCTCTGGCGCTCCAGGGGCCCAGCGCCTCTAGGTCCTAATCCAGTTCTCTGGGTTCTGGACATTCTCAGGGTCTTCTCGCCCTCCTGGCTTTCTGAGGCAGCAGCCCGCTGTCCATGTCCTGGACTAGGAGCCACCAGGGCTGGGCAGGTGGCCTCGTAAGAGTCTCATTCAAGTCTGTTCTGCACAGGGGGTGGCCAGGGATTTTTCTGCTCTGGCCCAGAGCTTGAGAAGCAGCAATGCCCACTCCTACAGGCAGGGGCAGAGTGGGAGAAAGTGATGAGCTTTGGGTTCAGAATGGCCCACGTCTGGGCATCTCAGCGGTGTCTGGCCCTCGAGCCCTCCCCATCTTTTCCATGGGAATAATCATAACCAGAGCAGTTCCTCCTGCTGTTCATCCTCTCCTCTGAACCTCCTTCTCCTCTGGAACTTTCCCAAGTATTTGTAGAAGATGTCATCACAGCCTCCATGGTATGGACGATGAGGACTTGGCAGTGAACAAGCAGAAAAGCCTCATAAAATGTCTATCCCAGCTGGACATAGTGGCTCATGCCTGTAATCCCAGCACTTTGGGAGGCTGAGGTGGGTGGATCACCTGAGGTCAGGAGTTCGAGACCAGCCAGCCTGACCAACATGGTGAAACTCCATCTCTATTAAAAATACAAATTTTTTAGCTGGGCATGGTGGCACATGCCTGTAATCCCAGCTACTTGGGAGGCTGAGGCAGGAGAATCACTTGAACCTCCAAGGCGGAGGTTGCAGTGAGCTGAGATCGTGCCATTGTGCTCCAGCCTGGGCAACACGAGAGAAACTCCGTCTCAAACAAACAAACAAACAAACAAACAAACAAACTATGCATCCCAGGAGAAAACCAACAAAAAAGGTGAAAAAATAAAAAGAGAGGGAGGTCATTCCAAAACGTAGTGACTACTAGAGAGAAAGAAGCAGAGAGATGAGATGTGGAGGGTCAGGACAATGTGGTCTGGGCCGTGTCCCTCCAAATGTACCTGTTGGCGTCCTTGCCCCCAGGAGCTCAGAAAGTGGCCTATGTGCAGACAGGGTCTGTAAAGAAGCCATTAAGTTAAAATGAGGTCGTTAGAGTAGGTCCTGATCCAATCTGACTGGCGTCGTTATAAAAAGAGGACATGAGGACACAGACACAGAGGGATGGCCATGTGAGGACATGGAAAGGTGAAGGCATCTAAAAGCCAAGGAGAGAAGTCTCGGGAGAAACCAGCCCTGCCAACCTTGGTCTCAGGTTCCAGCCTCCAGGGCAGTGAGAAAATAAGTTCTGTCATTGAAGCCCTTTGGCCTAAAGTGCTTTGTTATTGCATCCTAAGGAAACAAATGAGCAGGCACAGGTGCAAAATATGGCTTTAGAGAGGTGGGCGGAAGGGGTGCCTGGGGGCTGGTTGGTGAGACATTATATGCTAAAGGTGGGGAAGAACTGGCCAGCCAGAGGACATGACAACGAAAGCCCCAGCAGAGACCCGTCCACATGAGGTCTTGTGGACTGTACTAAGGGGCTTAGGTTTTACTGTAAGGACTCAGAAAATTATGGAAAGATTTTAAGCGATGGATTTGGTTTACATTAAAAACAAAGAAGCCAAAGCGAAGCCACTCTGACTG
The DNA here is from genome assembly GCF_002776525.5 of Piliocolobus tephrosceles. Classification (NCBI taxonomy): domain Eukaryota; kingdom Metazoa; phylum Chordata; class Mammalia; order Primates; family Cercopithecidae; genus Piliocolobus; species Piliocolobus tephrosceles. The sequence continues at coordinate 217,355,962 of NC_045434.1, forward strand.
CTTGTGGAGAGCAGGCTCTGAGGCATGAAAAGCCGTGGGAAGATGGGTGGGAGCTACTGCAGGAATCCAGGACACGGATGGGCCCACGATGGGGGCAGTGCAGCAGATACAGCAGGTACAGGGATCTCAAGCCTTGCAATGACCCAGCCAGACAGACGCAGAGCCGAGTGAGGATTTGAGTGCGGGAGGAGGAGAAAGCACAGTATCTGGAACGACTTTCGAGTTTTGGGGCGGTCAGATTCATTGAAAGGCGGAAGACCAATGAGGGACAATGCCAGGGCAGGCAGGAGACCAGGCTGCCCCTGGGACATGTTGAGCTTGAGATGCGTGGTGCATTTTCAAGTGGAGAAGTCAAGCAAGCAGCTGGATGTGTGAGACCAGAGCCACAGGGAGGAGACCGACGTTTGTGCATCATCAGCCCACAGGGTGATTTAAAGCCATGGGATTAGATGATGAAGTTAGAATCAGTGGAGATAGAGATGAGAAGGGGTCAGGAGGGAGATAGGGTGCTCCGATCTCTAAAGATTGAGCCAAGGAACAGGAGACAGCAAAGTAGTTTGGGGAGGCGCTGCCAGGGAGGTAGAAAGTGACCCAGGGAGGGGTGACATGAGAGAGGGAGGACCCGCTGTGCTAAATACTGCAGAAAGGTTGAGCATGATGAGCACAGACACGTCCCTTAGATTCAGCCACGTGGAAGTCCTTGGCGACCTTGAAGAGGTTGGGTTTTAGTGATGAGGATGGAATTGACCACGTGCCAGGCAGGTTGCTGCTGCTGAGAATCAGAAACAATTCCTGGAATCCACTTAACCCACTGCTTGGCATAGCATCAGTCATTTCAGCCCCCATTTCTAAGAGCATGTTATTATCAGGTCATGCTCGAGATTCTTCCAGCCGTGAGGTCTGTTGTAAGCACCGGTATGGGCAATGTGCAGAAGAACCTTGTTTTCCAAGGGCACGCGCCCTCAATTTTCCCAGGCAGTTGTTGGGTACTCGCACAGTAAATTCTCTGGGTAGCATGGGAGCTACATAATTAACATTCCTGTTTTCTCCTTTTCTGTGGTCTGGTCAGCCTCGGGGACCAGGGCAAAGGCTCCTGAAGAAATGTAATAACCAGAGGGGTCACGTTCCCAATCGTGGAGCCTCACCTCATCATTAAGATAGCCTAAACATGTTGGAATGGCTGGAGTCACCCCGTATGACCCCAATAGCCATGTCATAGACTAGAGAGGACGTCTGGAGGCTGCAGCCCAGAAGCAGGAGTCCAGAGTTCCAAAGTCCCCTTGCAATGCTCCCGAGGGTTACTACATTAAGGTTAAAAGGTATACCAGCAGGCTCAAAGGCTTCTCCGCCCTTTGCATCAAGATAAGCATTAAATATTGTATTTTTGTATCATGTTACTATAATTATATATGTATAAATACAGAGATTCCAAATTATGTTCCTGTGCATTTATTAACTTCAAAACCAAAGCTGCCTTTTGTTCTCCTATGTGACTCCTCTAAACCTGAAAATCTTTGCAAACTCCTGTTAGGGAGACACTCCCAAAATACAGCTGGACTTGGACAATGAATTCTGCCATTTTTCTGTCTACAGAAGATGATAGAACTTTGGAAAACATGAAAGCAAACCCTCCAGGGGCAGTATTGACTCGACCCTGAATGGGTACGAGGAACGTGGGGAGTTGTCCCTGCGGGAGGGGCCCCGAACGGTCCCTGTCTGCAGTCAACTCTAAAGTTCCCTGGAATGTCCCGGCTCCCAAGGCTGCATCTGAGACCAAGCAAGACTGGGATTTGTTCCCAGACAAGAACCTTCACTGTACCTTTAGAAGTCCACCCGCCCAACCTCTATCCAGAAAATAGATTCCTATAACCTTGTTAATAGGGTCAAGGCCGAACATGTCACATGAGACCCTCCAGGCTGTGAGCCGTGCCCACCTCACGTGGCACTTCCAATCCTCTTCCTTGCTAGCACTGTAGGCATAGAGAATCCAGCAAGGAGGTGTGATTGGAGGTCATGGCCAAAGCCTTCTGCTGGAGGCAGGTCTGACTCTGGGGGCAGAAGTACTGCTGACTCTTTATGTTTTGCCTTTTCCTGGTTGAAAATGTTTTGCAAGCCACCAGCCAAGCTGGGAGTTTCACTATCAGGGCAGTTGGCGATCCTGCCCTAATGGAAAATGAAGGGGAGCTAAACGTGGTGTTCACAGCACGCCTTTCACAGGAAACTTCTATTACCTGGTGGATGGCCTAATGCCCGGCTGTCAGACCCATGACCAGGCATCCCTCATGGGGAACTTGGTCCTTCTGGTAGATGCCTGGCTGGCTTTTGTCTGAGCCGTGTCCGGTTTATGCCTGCCTGACTGTTGCTCGGGTGCTGGAAGCCTGGCTTTACGTTCTCCCTGGCATCTCAAAGCCTGGGGTAACACCTAGATCCTCCGACGGAAGGCACGAATTCAGCGCACACCACAGTCGGAAACAAGTTTGAAGACTTTTTACTTACAAATCCTGGGCAAGGAGGGAGCAGTGAGTTGGGGAGGGCAGCCCTCCATCCTCCCAGGCAGAGAGAGAGCGTGTGGCAACTGGCAGTATATATAAGGAACAGGGTGTGAGTCACTTTAAGATCACGGGCAAATGCCTGAATCGTCCGCCTAAGGGAAGCGGCAGGAAAGTGCTGGGCAGAAGAGATGTCTCTGGGTTCTTATTTCTGGGCACCGGCTTGAGCCATTTTGGTGTAGGGGAGAACTGGAAAGCATTCAGGGTGGCTGAGCCCTGCTCCAAGCTACACCTGTATTCAACATTCTTACAAATTGACGTAAGAATTGACTACAGAAGAATGCCAGACTCCTCCCAGGCCATGCATGCCTGCAGTCCAGCTGCGCTTCTTGAAGGCAGGGCTGGCAACTTCCACCCTGGGTTGCCCAGGGCTTTGTATAGAAACTCCCATGTAAGAGGCACTTGGTAAATCATCCTTAGATGACTCAATTACTTAAAATAAAATTTGCAAAACGAACTGATCTGGCCTGCTCAGTGCTCAGCCATTTGTCAGAACACAGATGCCATCGAAAACAAAGTGTTCTTTTTAAAGGTTTTCATGGGAGGTGTTTCCTTCCCCTGAGTTTTAGTATTGGTTTCTCTGCCAAGGCCACCAGAAGGGCAGCTTCCACCAACCTTCATTCTCCTGTGCCCACGTTCACGAAAGCTATTTCCCTCCATGAATCTCCCTCTTGCTATCTGGGCCTACGTGCTTCTGTCTGTTAAGGTTCTGCCATGAGCCATCTAGAAAATCATTCTCAGGTTTCAGAAGGAATTGCGTTTTGCCAGCCAATACAAGGGTTTGTACGACACTGTTGGGTGCAGCTCCTTTTCTTTCAAACAGAAGATTGCTAAAAACAACTGGAAACCTACCAGGTTGACAAGTGTGAAAACACATAAAGCAGAGAGATGAGCCAGCCTCAGGATACAGTGTTCACCAAGAACGTGCTGGGGCGGTGTCCCCACATACTCAAAGCACCTGCCTGGCCTGGCCTTAGGTGCCACACCTTGACTCCTGTCATGGCCTCGACTCATGTCCACCTAAGGGAAAGAAAACCATTCGTCCTTTAGTCCTCAGGAGAGTTCTTTCACAGAGGCCTAGACTTATCCAGGATGAAGCCTAGTTACAGCAGAAAGGCTGGGGGGCAGGGTGCAGGGCACTGTCTGGCACTTAGTTTGTTTTTGCTGTGAAAGGGGAGTGGAGAGGTGGGGACCAGGAACTGGCAGCAGAGGCTGTCCCTTTGTGGCCAATCTCTATAGCATCTTTGTCCTACAGAAATTCTACTATTTGTATGGAATTAAGATACAGATGGAAATGCATGCCTGTTTTGTGGGTGATTGTTTGGTTACCTGGGAGCCCTTGCTGTTGCTCCAGGTCACATCCTAGAAAGAGCCAACCCCTGATTCTCAGCTTCTTGGTGTTGTGCGTTGACAGTCACATCCACTGCATGTTTCCATCAGCAGCCAGTGAACCTGATAGGAATAGGATTGACGGGAACTGAATAGAAATCACTCCATTAGTGCCAGAGAATTTGGTTCATCAGAAAGCAGCAGGGTGTGATTTTGTTCATTTGTTTAAAGTCAAAAAAGGAGAAGGCAGGGAAGGGGGTGAGCTGATTTTCCAGGGCAACTGAGTCCAAAAGAAGATAGTATTGGGCTCCAGTGGCATTAGTTTTTATTAACTGCAGGGACAGGAAGAAGGCAGTGGGTGTCCTTCAACAACTGCAAGGATGGCAGTGCTGGGGCTTGAATCCAGAGGGACACTTGCTTGGGGAGGACACAATCTCACCACTCATATGCCTGCATTCTCTTTGCATCTGTCCCCTCCCTTTTCATATTTCCAAGTGACTTGAGGACCCTACGGTCATCCTGATGCATGAAAATTATGATTTGGGCAAACAGCAACTGACGTCTATTTGCTTTTCTTCGCCTTTTCTCAACTTGGTTGGATCAGCAGAGGTGTGCCCCACTCTCATGTCTGAGCTTGTTCTTAGAAAGGTTGTGAAAGATCACTGACCAAGCCTCTAAATAGCCACAGACTTATGCACCCAGGACGACCAGCACCCAGCAGCCAGGAAAGATCACCAACCCGGTGTCCAAGTAGCCATGGACTCATCCACCCAGGATGACCAGCACCCAGCAGCCAGGAAAGATCACCGACCCAGTGACCAAGTAGTCATGGACTCATCCACCCAGATGCCAGGCACTCAGCAGCCAGGAAAGGTCACCGACCTAGTGTCCAAGTAGCCATGGCCTCTTCCACCTGGGACAGCGAGCATCCAGCAGCATGTGATTGACTTGCAGGCTGGAAACAGGCTCCACTCCGAGTGTAGAGGGCGGAAGGGAAGAGATGACAGGTGTGCAGCCTGGAAGAAGACAGAACTGAAGAGGGGCCGAGAGCCATGCTGCTGGTGCCAGAGAACGCTTTCCCTGGGCCAGAGGGGCTGGGAGGGACAGAGCTCCCACCCATTCATCCTGAGCAGAGCCTGGGGGTGGGGAGCAGACTCAGTGGGCCCTAGAACCAGCAGGACCTGGGTTGGATATGCCTACTGTGCCACCCTGGGCACATTTCTCACCACTCCGAGCCCCAGTTTCCTTGTGGGCTTTTGTGAGGGTTGATAGAGTGAATGCATATACGGGACCTGGTGAGTCTCTGTACCAGGTATCACCTCATGTGCTTTGCAGGCCCTATGCAGGGCTCCAGGCTGAGGCTGGGGCTCCGGGGCGGTGTCTGTGCCTCAGGCACTGGAGAACTGCCTTGCACATGGGAAGATCCCAGGAGTGGCTGTATCTCCTCTACCCAAGCCTGGCCCCAAGGGGAGGAGGAGACGTGTACTTTCCTCCGTGAGAGTTTATCTTATGAGACGTCTTACTCATACCTAAGCAAGAGCCACACAATCCTAGAAGTCCCCAGTGAAACGCTCCACACACTGGCAAGCCCAGAGGCAGCACATCTTCCGAGCCAGGCCCTGTGACGGGTCCTGGAATCCTGGGAGGGAGCTTCACCGGGGCTGAACTCCAGAGCTGCCACCAGCCGAGTTGCCTCCAGCCAAGCGACTCAGGCCGGGCCCCTGACCCTCGGTGGATCCGTGGATCTTGGCTTCAGCATCTGCCATTCTGAAGCTGGTCCCAGGACAACAGAAGCCCCTTCCAGGTGGGGGCATTAGGATTGGGCTCTGTGCAGGCGCAGGGCTGGGTCTATGCCAGGGATTTTGTCAGAGAGGAGGTCTGGGATGAGGCTGACACCTCGCATTGTTAAGGAGCTCGCAGGTGTTGGTGCTGCTTTTCGGGCAGTGAGACTGCACCCAGGCCCTCAGGCAGTGGGATCCGCCTCCAGCCTTCTCCGGGCTGGTCCTGTGGCTGGTAAGGGGCAGGCCAGCCGACCCTTCAGAGACAGAAGCTGCCATGTCAGCCTCATCGGCACCAAGCCTGCACCCACAGGCTGCTAGAGAGCCACAGACGCCGCTGAGAAGGCATCATTAACAATCACATGCATCGTGCACACGTCTTGCTTCAGGCAAGTCCCAGAGGCTAAAACCCAAACCCGCCCCACAGATGCACTCAGCAGACCCCAGCTAAAGCCCACATCAAAAGTGGCCTCTGTCTTCTCGTCCCACTCCTGTCCCCACCCTCGGGACGGTGCTGAGCTGGGCAGGGAAGAGGTGGGAGCGTTCCAGGACAAACACCCTGTGAGCATTTCCCTCCTGACACGTCCTGTGCGAAAAGTCACAAATCACTCTGAACGTCACACAACTCGTGGATAGCACAGGGATTAGAGAATCTGCCTGGTTCTCTTCACAGGGCGCTGGTGAGAATAAAATGAGACGGTGGCAACTGATCTTCATAAACGCTGAAGTGCACGTAAAACGCAAGTCACCATAGACGCATCTCTCTATGCACAGTCCCCTGCCCAAGAGAGCCCTTTCTAAACTATCTGCCTCCAGAGCCTTTCATAATAGGGAATGGGGCCATGAGTTCAAACTTTCTCTGTCCCTCTGCAGTTCTCCTTTTTGGGTGGCTCAGAGGTGAAGCCATTGCTCCAGGATGTGCAGTTGGTCATAGCACAACCCCTGTCTCTCTGGCTCCAGAGCCTCCCCCGCTTGCCCTGTCCCAGCCAAACTCAGCCAAATCCACCTCCAGCCCCCTGCCCTGGAGCTCAGGTGGCAGTTCTCTCACCCGGGCCTTTCCAACAGCGCCTTCAGCAAAAGGCGAGATGTTCCCTCAGTCCCCAAGGCCTTGCTCCAGCTCACGGTCAGTCTTTCATCTCCCTGCTTTCGTGGCCCCTGCAGCCAGGTCACACAGCCTCTCTCCTCTGTGACACACTAGGCCCTCCTTTGGAGCTCCTGATCATGTCTCTCTTCTGTCCCAAATCTGTCCGTGGCAACCCCTACTTTCTGCAACATGACCTCTGCCACCTCAGTGCTCAGCATAGCAGACCCGTGGCAGATAGGAGTAAAAAACCCACAGGTGACTGACAGGTTCCTGCAATCACTGGAATTTTGTTAGGGCTTGGGTTTTAGTTATGGACAACAAGGTGGGCGTGGGAAAGTGGTTTAGTCACTGGGGGAGGAGGCCAACTGCACCACCAAGCACCCACATGTTTACAGCTTCTCCCATATTGCCTGGAGCCTGCAACTTACAACTTAAAGGTGATGTGTAATTTACTAGGGAATAGGGAAGTAAATACCTACTAGGCACTAGGCATTCAAACACCTAGGATTTCTTTTTAAAAATTTTTTTAAATTAATTTTTAAAAATTTTTTAAATTTTATTTTAATTTATTTTTTAATTTTTTTAAAAAATTTTACTTTAATTTTACATGTGCTAATTTTACTTGTAATAATAAATTACTTGATAATTTACAAGTAAAATTTTTTAAATCTTACTTTAATTTTACATGTGCAGAATGTGCAAGTTTGTTACATAAGCATGCATGTTCCATGGTGGTTTGCCGCACCTATCAACCCATCATCTAGGTTTTAAGCCCCACATGCATTAGGCATTTCTCCTAATGCTCTCCCTCCCCTTTGCCCCCACCCTCCGATAGGCCGCAGTGTGCGATATTCCCCTCCCTGTGTCCAAGTGTTCTCATAGTTCAACTCTCACTTATAAGTGAGAACATGCAGTGTTTGGTTTTCTGTTCCCATGTTAGTTTGCTGAGAATGATGGTTTCCAGCTTCATCCATGTCCCTGCAAAACACGTGAACTCATCCATCTTTATGGTTGCATAGTATTCCATGGTGTATATGTGCTACATTTTCTTTATCCAGTCTATCACTGATGGGCATTAGGGTTGGTTCCAAATCTTTGCTATTGGAAATAGTGCTGCAATAAATGTAAGTGTGCATGTGTCTTTAAGGTAGAATGATTTGTAATCCTTTGGGTATATATCCAGTAATGGGATTGCTGGCTCAAATGTTATTTCTGGTTCTAGATCCTTGAGGAATCTCCACAATGTCTTCCACAGTGGTTAAACTAATTTACACTCACACCAACAGTGTAAAAGTGTTCCTATTTCTCTGCATCCTCACCAGTATCTGTTGTTTCCAGACTTTTTAATGATCGCCATTCTAATTGGCGTGAGATGGTCAAATACCTAGTGTTTCGTAAGTTTAAATTAAACACCTAGTATTTAATAGCTAAGTTTAAATATGAGGTATAGATAGTATTGAAATAGGCCGGGCACGGTGGCTCAAGCCTGTAATCCCAGCACTTTGGGAGGCCGAGACGGGCGGATCACGAGGTCAGGAGGTCGAGACCATCCTGGCTAACACGGTGAAACACCGTCTCTACTAAAAATACAAAAACTAGCTGGGCGAGGTGGCGGGCGCCTATAGTCTCAGCTACTCGGGAAGCTGAGGCAGGAGAATGGCGTAAACCCGGGAGGCGGAGCTTGCAGTGAGCTGAGATCCCGCCACTGCACTCCAGTCCGGGCGACAGAGAAAGACTCTGCCTCAAAAAAAAATAAAAAATAAAAAAAAAAAAAAAAATAAAAATAAAAAAAAGATAGTATTGAAATAAATAGGTATTCAACTGCCTATGATTTGATAAGCAAGTTTAAATACCCAGTGTTTAATAAGTAAGTTTAAATATGAGGTACAGGTAGTATTTAGATAGTTGGTATTCAAATACCTACTATTTGATAAGCAAATATGTAGTGATTTACAAGGTCTTGCCTAGAAAATCTGATGACATAATTGTGAAATGGTGACTGTGAAAAAGGACTCTGGAAGGAAATCCACACCCATGCCCTGGTAGATGGGAAGGGGGAAGACGTGTCTCTCTCAAATACCAATCCCTGAGGAGGGGTTGTGCGTGGGACCTGTCCCCTCCCTCAGGCTGGTCCAGGAACACTCCGAAGGCAGGATGCTTGGTGGCCCCTGTGTTCTGGTGCCAGTCCCAGGGGTGGAGACATTTAAGTCATTTCTAAATCAATAAAACCCACCTGCAACATTTCCTTAAATCATACGCCACCTGGGGCAACTAAAGTATGATTTTATTAACAAATATTTTGATTTTATTAAGCAGTCCAAAAACTTTCCTAGCTTGAGCGAGGTTCTCTGTAGTCGGCATGCAGCTGGGTTTCCTCCAAGGAGCTCCTGTTGAGAAGGCCGTGTGGGAACCTGATGGGAGAGGCCCGGCCGTGTCGGTGCTGGGGCTCAGTCTGCACGAGGCTCCTCTGTCTTCTGATGTTCCACAAGCCACAGGCCGCCTCTGCACCAGAGCTGAATTGTCTGGAGAGGAGTCTGCCCAGGCGGCTGACGCCACCGGGCTCTGATACCCCTAAAGAAGAAGGGAGTCCTCAGAGTGCCCAGGACACAGCACCACAGTCAGGGAACAAGCAATGCCAGTGCTGGTGGAGGGGGCTCCAGAGGGGACGGCCTGCTCGTCACTGTGTAAAAGGCAGATTCTAAAGACCAAGGCCCCAGGCCCAGTGACATGGGACATGTGATGATGCAAGCCAGGCTCCAGCCCTGTTCTCGGAAGAGGCGCTGCTCATAGTGCCAGCCTTGTGTGTCATGGACTCTCTAGGACCCCACTCATAGTGTGCTTGTGACACTGGCAGCTTTTACTAACTGTAGTTAGTCGGGGGCTTTTGAGTGATTTTCCTGGTGTATCAATGTGGGCTGCTTCAAGGCATTTTTGTGCTGACATCCCATGGACCCTTCCTTAGCCATGTCCCCTGAGCCTGGGAGTGCCCCCTGGCACAGCTCAGCCTGTAGTGGGAGGCTGGGACATCAGTTGCAGGGTGACTTGCTGGCCACACCTAGCTCTTACATGCCTTGAGATGCGAGGAAGTCCAAGACCCCCTACTCTAGATGGGGAGGGCGCTGAGGAATAAATGATGCATTGATCCTACCCAGGACTCCACGCCCAGCCACGGCAGCCCCGGGGAACTGATGTTCACAAAGTCCCAGCAAAGGCCTCCAGCACCCCAGCCGTGTGGGGCCCAGAAAGCCTCACAGAGAGGAGAGCCGGCCTCCATGCTCCCATGGAACTTACTCTGTCCTCAGCCGGCTCCTCTGGGCAGAGGCCCTGCCCAGATAGAGGGCTCCAGAGGGGACTGCCTGTTCACCACTGTATCAACGGCAGATTCTCAAGATCAGGACCCCAGGCCAGTGTCATGGGGAGTGCAATGGTGCAGGTTGGCTCCAGCCCTGTTCTCAGAGGGCCCACTGCTCACAGCACCAGCTTCGAACTTCAAGAAACATGTCCACACTATCCCCAGCATAACCACTGACCTCACCCAAAGGAACGGCAGTCCCACTGGAACGCAAGCACCCCCGGGTGGCTGAGTCAGTGTGCTCTGTCCCCAGCCCCTAGAAGGAGGCCTGGTTTACAGCAGGTCCTCCATAAATACCTGTGGAATGAATATTCCATGCGCTCCAGAGAAGCCTGCAGCGCACAGGTGGCTGGGGTTTATAGAAACGCTGGATCCTGGATGGAGACTCTGGGGAGTCACCATCGCACACACCTGAAGGCACCAACGGAGCAAACGCGGCCGCTGGTGCTAAGATGTGGCACTGTTCACTTGCTGCCGTAAACTAGAATCTTGTTAGTTGACACCCAGAATTTCTTAAACGTCTGGTAACGCCTTTTGCAAACACAAGCATGTTCATGAGTGTAAGCTCCATTTTGCAGAAGGAAAATCGGAGGCCCAGAGATCAATGGGAAGAGGTGGGGTGGCCAACACATGCTGGAGAACCCCAAGGTTAGATTCCAGATGATGTTTATGGAGGACCTGCCGTAAGCCAGCCCTCCTCCTAGGAGCTGGGGACAGAGCACACTGACTCAGCCACCCGGAGGGGCTTGCGTTCCAGTGGGACTGCCGTTCCTTTGGGTGAGGTTTATGGTTATGTTGAGGATGATGTGGGACATGTTCCTGGAAGTTCGATTTTGGAAAACCATCTGTTATTCTCTGAATTGCAGAATATGCAGGTGACTGCATGTGCACCAGCTTGTTGAGTTTTAATTTTTAACTTTATTTTATTCTGAATGGACATCTTGCCACCCAGGGAGACTGTGTCCCCACGGGTCGTCAGGCCTGCAACAGGGTCAAAACCAAGAGAGAGTCTGGGCCTGGCCACACTGTGTTTCTGGGTGTGTTTGAGTCCCTACTCCATGCAAGGAGGGCGTCACCCGGGGCTGGGACCCATCGGGGCATGGGTGCCCAGGGTGGGTTCTGGTATTTGGAAGGGACGGTGAGATGCCAGGGCTCTGTCTGCACAGGGTTTGGAAACAGTTGTTGGACTCACTCCTCCCCACCGAGTCTGGGCGTGCAGGCAGAACCAAGGCGTGGGGGTGGCGTGGAGGCGCAGGCTGTGCAGACAACAGCAGGAGGGACCAGGTGTCTGCAGAGGCCTGACGGCCGGTGGCCGCAGTATCCACCAGAGGACTCAGGCTCACGCAGGCAACCCTGGCTCCCCAGGAGGGCAAGGCCACCTGGCGGGCACAGCTCTGCTGCCTATTGTTGGCTGAGCTGAGCTGAGCCAGGGTCCCGTCTGAGGGCTGCCTCAGAGGCCTGCAATGACTGAGCCTGTTTGCAAAGAGACGGGGCCACCTAAGAGTTCTCCCCTTCAGTGCTCAGTGGATGCATCCAAATTGGGCTCCTTTTCATACTTATCTGCCCTTTTTCTCCCTCTTCAAATACCGGAGGTTTCCTGTAACCCCCAGAGCAGTCTGGAACTCACCGTCTCAGTGGGAACGGCAGGGGAGAGTGAGCTATAGAGCAAGATGTGTGAAACTCACCCCTTCCAGCTGGGGAGGGCCAGAGGCTGGTCCTGCTGTGCGTTCAGCCTCAGACCAGGCCCCCACACCTATGACACACCAGCACCAGGATGGACCATCAGATGCCGCCCCCAAGATGCTCACAAACTCACCAGCGGAGGGTGAGGAGATGAGCTGCTTATGGTTTCTGACATCATAAAACCCTTTATCAAAATGGATGGGGGATCAATAGTGGGTCCCTCAGTGGCTGTGGTCAGCTGAACAGAGGCAATCGCGTCCTAATCCCTAGAACCTAGGACCATGTCACTTCCATAGGAAGACGGTCTTCACAGATGCGTTTAAAGGCTTGGGCTGGGGAGATGATCCTGGACCTTCCGGATGGGCCATGCATGCATCATGCGTGTCCTCCTTCTCAGAATTCCGCTTACTCCTTGGAATGCCCACCCTGGAATTCCCATCCTGGAATGCCCCATTCTCTTTCCCCCTCTTTCCCCGGAGGCCTAGTTGAGACCATGGGAGTTGACATCTGAGAGAGACATTCCCCCAGCCTGCACTCCTAGGGGAAAGAAGTGATGGGAGAATTCGCTTGGAATTCATTCTTGGAAGTGTGTGTCCACCTGCTTCCCAGCAGTGCAGGGCTTCCAGGAGGGGGCAAGAACTTTAACTGGCCTCAAAGTGGCAGTCACCTCTAGTCCCCAGGATTAGAGGAAGCGGCTCAGACCTGTTAACTGGGTGGTTTTTCCAGAACGGCCGAATTAGTGAAGGAACGGCCAGGCTCTGCCAAATTCCCCACAAAGCCTCCAACAGAGGAGTTGGGCAGAGGCTGGACATGTCGGTCTGAGTCGGCCTGCCCCACCCTGCATGTATGCATGGATTCTGGGCCCTGGGTGAGTGTGGGAGAAGCACTGAGCCTGTTTGCAAAGGACGGGGCCACCTAAGGGTCCTCCCCTTCAGTGCTCAGTGGATGCATCCAAGCGAGGCTCCTTTTCATACTTCTCTGTCCTTTTTCTCCATTCTTCAAATACTAGAGGTTGCTTGTAACCTCTGGGCCTTCTGTGACCCAGAGGTGGCCACAGAAAGCAGAAATCTGTTCACTCCATCATCAGGCATTGACTGAGCAGCAGGCACTGTTCTGGGCACAGGAGAAACAGCAAGAACAAGAGTGACTCACACTCTACCCTCATGGAACTCACATTCCAGGGGAAGCCAGAGGAGAGACCAGCAAACAAAACCCAAGTCAACACAAAGCATGGACGACAGGATAACAGGTGCTGAGCAGAAAAAGAAATCACGGAGTAGGGGCATTGGGGTGTGGACGATGCGGTGGCACTGAGGGAAGCTGCTGTTTAAGTAGGGCCACAGGGAGGTCTCATTGGAGCAGAGACCAGAGGCAGCGTCTCCAGGTAGGAGTTACAGAGAAGTTTGGGTGACAGCATCCAACAGAGGAAGCAGCCGGTGTGAAGGCTGGCTCACCCTGCGGTGGGAGGCTACTCCTGGAATGCCCACCCTGGAATACCCATCCTGGATTGCCCCGTTCTCTTCCCCCCTCTTTCCCTGGAGACCTGGTTTTACCCCCTCTTTGATCGCCCTGTGGTGAGAGATCCCTCAGTGACAAGGACAGGGCACCTGGAGTCAAGTGGAGATAAAATGCTTCCTCGGTAACACGAAGCTTGGGGCTCTGACACTGCCCTTGTCAGAATGAAACTGGAGGGTTGGAGACACCAGCTTTCGTTACAAGCAGGTGACTGGCTGGCTCTGCTTTCAGGACCTAACAGGCAAATGGAGGGGTCAGGGCAGCTTTCAGAGAGCAGCCCCTCCGCAGGGCCTTGCAGCACTCAGGACCCACCAACCCGCATGAGACTCAGCGGCTTCCCAGTGCTGCTGAGGAGCCGGGCGGCATCAGCGGAATCCCAAACCCACGCGAAAGCTTCCCAAGGACGGGTGCCAATTTCAGGCCCATCATCACGGGCTGGCCCCACCCCCACTACTCCCCTTTTTCCGAGGATTTACTTGAAGCTGCTTGGTGCCTGTGAATGGCAGAAACACTGATCTTGGTCAACCAGGACAACATGAGTGTTTCTAGTGCCGCACCTCCAAGATCCCTTGTTCAGAGATGGCCAGGCCTGGTTCTGGGGAAAGAGGCCCCTTTGGTTCAGCGGAAAACCTGACGCGGTCTTGCTGAAATACAGGAAATGCTGTTGGGAACCGGGTGCCTCCTGCATGCTTGTTTTGTCCTAGTTGCAACCATGGATCACCTTGCTGGGGTGACTGTGGAGGAAAAGTTAAATATTAAATTTGAACTCAATTGAACATGGACACAAACAAGGGTCACCAAGTCCCGGAGCAGGTTGTGTGAGCCCTTTGAGGCATTCATCAGCGCTGTTTCAGAGAAATCTCTATTTCGATCTATTCCTATACATTAGTTATTAAAAAACAATAGACAATCACCAAAACGAGTTGACATGTTGTGTTCCCTGAGCCCAGTCTCGAAGGCCCTCGTGACTGGGCCTCATCCCAAACAACAGGTTACAAAAAGAGCTCGGGTCCCAGACTGCGCCGAAGCTTCGTAAGACCTCTCTTCGTCTGTGCACGGATGAGGGGTAGACTCTGGAGCCCAGGCCGCTGCTTCCCAGTCTGGTGGTGAATCCTCCACAGTCTGGTAAGTGTAAATATCTTTTCCCTTCTCCCCTTCCCATTGCAATTTGCTTATTATATCAATCTGCTTATTCTTATATCATTTGCTTATTATAGCTCCGTTACCATTTACGTGAGGTAAAGCTTGTTTACCCTTAAAGGCATTGTGTGTGTGTGTGTCTTTTCTTCTCCCCTCACGTGTTTCCCACACAGAACATTTCTGGTATCACAAACAGGATCCGAAAGCGGAAGCATGCCATTTTTCAGTGGCAAGGACCGGCTGGGAGCTCAGGGACTTCCCATATCCTGGGATGGGAACTCCCCCAGTTCTCCCTCTTGGCCATTGAGCAGTCCAAGGGAACTGACCTTTGTGAAAACGGGATATAAATTAGTGCATTTTGAACTGTTGACTGTGCGTGAGGTGCTGCAGGGAATACCAGTTGGTAAAGGGGACACTGAGGGAATTTCCTGGCATGGATGATGCTTGCTTACTGCTTATAAATTGATGTGTCAAAATAGGAACTGGTTGCTTCAAGAGAAATGTAAGCTGGAAAAGGAAAATGCAAATCTGACTTCCAGACTGGCCCTGGCCTGATGCCAGGCCTCTGTCTTGACTGACCAGCTCAAAGCTCTCAGCCTATTGCTGAAGAGAGCAGCTGTCTGAGTAGCCCAGTCAGGGTAGAGCTGAAGAACTAGTTAGCTGAGGCTTGGAGCAGGTAAAAACCCAGCTCTAATCTCAAGGATAACAAATTAACCCTAGTAAAATTTGAGGACGTGCACAAACTGTAAAATTCCTTGGCATCCTATGGAATGCAGGGAAATAGTTTACTTTACCAAAGGCTAAGGCTAAAATACTAGAATTTGCAAGCCCTACCACTAAGAAGGAGGTCCAAACCTTTGTTGGCTTATTTGGATTCTGGAGATATCGTATTCCCCACTTGGGTAACATATTACAACCTCTGCATGCCGTCACTAGAAAACGCTATGACTTTCACTGGGGAGAGAAAGAGAACATGGCTTTTAACAAGCTTAACAAGCTAAACAAGCGGTACAACTGGCCCTGGATCTATGGCTCTTACGGGATGGGCCAGTAGAACTGCAAGTAACTGTCGTAGAACAACATGGTAATAGGAGCCTTAGGCAGAAACAAGATGGGAAGAGGGTATCTTTGGAGTTTTGGACCCAGAAGCTGTCAGAGGCTGGCAAAGCTTATAACCCTTTCAAAAATCAACTGTTAGCTTGCTGTTGGGCCTTGCTGGAAACAGAGCACCTCGCTTCAACCATGATGTCTTTATGACTATGACTCCAGTCATGAGTTCCCCCAGAACTCACCGGTTCTGATGAAGGAAGCGGTGGGAGCACCAGCTGGTTAAATTGGTAGCCGTCCTCCAAGCTATTTAGGAGGAGGCCAGAGGGATTTGTCACTTGTATACCAATTCTTGGTCGGTAGCAGACGGTCTTACTACCTGGATGCCCCAATGGCAACAAAACAAATGGTTAATTGGGAATAAAGAGATTTGGGGAAAATAATGCTGGGAAAATATCTGGATCCTGATGCTGTTCTCCATGCTGATGCTCATGTGTCTCTGCTTTCTCTTAACAGACTATTTAATCAGCAGGCAGATCAACAGGCCAACATTTCCACCACAACTGCAAACTTGAATGTGGATGAATGGATTACAACATGTTCAAGCCTTACAATGAGAAGCATTACCGTGTATGGTGATATCATTGATCGTGATTGCCGGGGAGAGTTAAAACTCATTGTGTACAATACCACTCCAAATTCTTTTGCTATAAAACCACAGATGTGGGTTGCTCAATTATCAGTGGTACCTTGTCAACAATTAACCCCTGAGGAAATTTCTGCCCCAATAGAAACAACACATAGAACCGGAGAATTTGGGTCAGTCGGAGTGGACAACTTAAAACCTGGAGTCAAAATATGGGTACAGCGTCCATCAGGTCCCGCCCCTAAGGCTGGTCACCTTGTAGCCATGGGAGCAAAAAATGAAGGCAAAATACAATTTCCTAAAGATGAAAAACAATGCCATGTTCCCCTCCGGTTTTGTTATTACGAATAATCTGTCTGCTAGAAATCAGGTCGTCATGTCTGAGGCTGAGAACGAGTTCATCAACTGGGTAGCCACTGCTGCAACAGAAGCCAACTGCAGTCAGTGCTGCCTGTTCATCGAGCTGCCGGAGGCCGCCAGGAATGGGCTACCTTGGAGAGTCGTCCCTGCTAACATTTCTGAATGGATATGCCGATGCCAATGGGGATGGGATAGTATCATTTGTAATCCAACCTGGACTTCTTTTAACCAAAAAACTGTCTATTTTTGCCCAAGCTCAAATGAGACACAGCACCTTTGTTACTCAAATTACACATTACAGCAATACAATTACAGCAGAACTCTTCCTATTCCCTGGGGGGCCCTCTGGGTGTGTGGATCCTACAGGTGGCGATACCCGCCCCCACACTGGTCCGGGAGATGCACTAGGGGGTGGTCATTAATTCCATTCACCATCTGGGATAATATTCCCCTCCCCAGTAGTCTAGAAGCTTACAAACACCTCTGGTTGCGAATGCGCTGGACTCCGTGGTGGTGGTATCCTCTCACAGTATTCTCCCCTGCCGCCAGTACAATCCTGTTTCAGCAACAAATTTAAATACTACGTTTTCTTGTAGAAAAGCTCATAATGATAGTAGCCCTGGACTTCTGTTGTTATCAGATGAATTTGCTCAGCTGCATACTGTTGTGTTGCAACATCAAATGGCATTAGATACGCTTCCCGCAGCCCAAGGAGGGGTCTGCACCTTACCGCACACTGAATGTTGTATGTATGTCCCTGGCAGTTCTCACAATGGGACTCTCCTTGCAAAGCCATGCTGGGTGTGCTTTTTGTTAATCGTGTTTTTAATTCTCCTGTGCTTACTCTGTCTCTGTCATTTATATCAACTATGCTTTCCCCATGTAACTGTAAGGGTATTTTCTTACAATTGAGTACTAAATGGAGGCCGAATGTGGAGGAAAAGTTAAATATTAAATCTGAACTCAATTGAACGTGGACACAAACAAGATCACCAAGTCCTGGAACAGGTCGTGTGAGCCCCTTGAGGCTTTCATCCAGTGCCGTTTCAGAAAAAAATCTCTATTTCAATCTATTCCTATGTTAGTCATCGAAAAACAGAAGACAATCACAAAAACAAATTGACCTTTTTGTCTTCTTTGAGCCCAGTTATGAAGGGCCCTCGTGAATGGGACTCATGCCAAACAACTTGTTACAAAAAGAGCTACAGTCTTAGACGGCACCGAAGCTTCATGAGACCTCTCCTCGTCTGTCCCAGATGAGTGGCCAACCCTGGACTCCAGGCTGTTGCTTCCCAGTCTGATGGTGAATCCTCCATAGCCTGGCGAGTGTAAATA
The DNA here is from genome assembly GCF_002776525.5 of Piliocolobus tephrosceles. Lineage (NCBI taxonomy): Eukaryota > Metazoa > Chordata > Mammalia > Primates > Cercopithecidae > Piliocolobus > Piliocolobus tephrosceles. The sequence continues at coordinate 217,373,780 of NC_045434.1, forward strand.
TATATATCTCTTTTCCCTTCTCCCCTTCCCATTGCAATTTGCTTATTATATCATTTGCTTATTACATCCACTTGCTTATTTTAATTTGCTTATTACATTAATTTTCTTATTATATCTGCATTGCCATTTGTGTGGGATAAAGCTTGTTTACTCTTAAAGGTATTGTGTGTGTGCCTTTTCTTCTCCCCTCGTGCGTCTCCCGCACAGAACAGTGATGCACCAGCAGAGCTTCAGGGCTTAAAGGTAAATGCATCTATTCTGGTCCTTAAAGCACTTCTGGGTCCTGCAGCTTCATTCTGGCCCCATTAGCTTAAGTCTGAAATTTGACAAATGACACTCTTCTGGGCTGAGCTAAGGTGCCAAGTTTGGGTGGATGGGGGTGATGCCCAGCACCGACCCTGGCATTTGGAAGTTTTCAACAAAGTGAGTCAGAACTCACTCTGAAGCCACATCATTTCCACTGAGCCCACCTGGCTGCCTTTGTTGGATGCTGGAGGATAAGGGAAGGAAGGAAAAGGAAAGGATATCCTGTTATGAAGCACAGTTAGCACCTTTTAAACTGCAGGATCAAGAACTCACCTCTTGGATGGCACCATTCTGGTGGGTGTGGCCACTGCCTTCGTGGGTGGAGTTGGGGCCTGAGACTGTGCCACACACACCTGTTCATCCCCCAAAGTGTCAGTCACACACTGGGGACAATGTGGACACTTCTTGCCTGGATGTCGATGTCCCAAGCTGGCTGAGAGAGGAGAGGTGCTAACAGTCAAGATTGCCCTGAAAAGTCTAAAACATTCGCACAGCCTAGATTGGTCTATCGATGTGGTTTGGTGTCTAGATAAAGCAGCTGGCATGAATTCAAGGGACTGTGCTGTAAGAACAGCAGGAGCGTTTGGACAAGAAGTTTCTCCCAATCCAGCCAGATGCAAAATGTGAGCGTGGTGGCCTGGCTGGGGGCAGCAAATCCAAGCCCCTCTCCAGCAGTGAATGGGGTGGGGCAGGGGCCACCTCGCCACTGAGGCTACGTTTTTCTCTCGGTAGGACGAACCCGCTTCCTTTCTTAGTCTCCCTCCTCTTCACTGAGCTCATACGGCTTGAATTCCTCTAAGGGAAATGTAGGTCTGTTGGGCTTTACTGTATTAATGATGAATTCATAAATGAGTGAAGAAATGAGCAACATTGGTTGTGCCCTTCTGAGGACCTCTGGATGCTGAGGGTGATCTCTGCTCCAGGCTTCTCATGGTCTATCGCTGGGAAATCAGGAACCCGCACGTGGACCCTCTGTTCCCAGGCCAGGACCTGTTGCTCAGCTCTCATCTCCTCTGCCTTGATAGACAGAAGTTCAACTCAGTGTTCCAAATGACTGCATCATGGAAGTGGGTCTCTACCTTCACTCTACTGTCTAAACGTCTTTGTCTGCCTTTGAAGGGTATTCACATTCTGCCTCCAAATTACATTTCCATCTCATCTCTTATGATCCCTTTCACCCTCCTGAATCAGTAGCATCCAATGCAGTGTCTTTCTTCTGTCCTCTGAGTCTTTACAGGGAGTTCCTGATCCCGTTAGACTCCTTCGACCCTCATTCCTGAAGCTCACTCTCCTGTAAGCCTTCCTCAGTTCCCTCCCACAAGCCTGGTCAGTCCTCCTCTGCTTCCTCCAGCATATTTTTCATTTCCCTTTTGCTTTACAAATGACAACGTAACATGCATTTATTTTCTTTGCAAAATCGTGTTCTCCTTGAAAAGAGGGTCATTATTTATCCTCCTGTGGCTGGTATCTACAACACGCCAAATTCACGGCAGGCGCCCAAGCCCCTGTGGGTTTAATGGAATATTGGGCTTCCTGGACAGACATCCCCAGGGAGGAAGCAGCGTGGAAGGAAGCCCTTCTCCTGATTCCAGAGAGGGGATGGAGCAAGGATGTGGGTGCGGCTGTGCTTGTGGCAGCTGCCTCCTCTTCTAGAATCAGGTCGTGTTGGATGACTTTGGTGCCAAGGGCAACAATCCCTTCTATATCATCATGATGTATGTTTAATTTTTGATTTTAAAAAAAGTGATGTGACATTTTTACAATCATGGGAAAACCTGTCTCAGTTCCCCCCCCCCCCGAAAAAGGATTTTAATAATCTCACCTCTTTAAGCAGCTCACAGTAGGAACCCTTGCCTTGGTCTCAGCGGGGACCAGCTGTACTGTCCCCGTCACCATCCCTGATCCGGCCAAGACCTTCCTTAGGAAAGTCCTTTGGAAAGTCCTTCCTTTGGAAATTTCCCAGAAGAACCCGAAACTGCAACGGGAGGAGATGGTGCCTCTGGCCTTTGTGGTAAGGCTAAGGCAGTTCCGGACCTGCCGCGGAGTGACCCCCGCCCCTCCCACCGCAAGGGAGGAAACGCAGACGCAGTACCGAGCTGTGCCACCAGGGGCAGGAGACCAGGCACTTCGCGCAGACCCCAATTTGAAGCTCAGCGCAGCCTTCCAGACTCTCACTGCCTGTGGGGTAGACCCTTTAGGCATATCCACCCAGACCCCAACATGCACTTGTCAGAGCTTGCCTGCCTTCCTCCCCCCTGACCATGCCTCCTTCCCTCCTGGCTGACTCCACACACCCACATGGGAAGGAGACAATGCCTTCTCCTCCAATAGCTCCCCTGAGAGTCCCAGAGAACCCCCTTCTTCTCCCTAAAATGAACAGATGCTTCTGCAACTTATATTTCTTGAAAAGTGCCAAATTACGTTTTAAAGCCACTTCCATCATCTAATCTCCACGTTGCTTTTCACAGATGTGTTTGGAGGGTGGGGAAGGTGCAGAGGAGACATTTGTTTCCTGTTTCAGCCCAGATTGGAGAATGGGTGAAAGTAAAATATTTATGTTCTTTGTACCCAGCTTGTTTTTCCTGTTTTCCTTCAAAACAAGAGGTCAGAGCCCTTATGAATGAACAGATTGTTGACTTCGATGTCTGAAAACACCCAAAATATCTCCTATTAAGGCCCCCGTTCCACTTCCTTTGTTCTGCCTGGGCGGATGAAGCTGTCTGTGTTCCAGAAACAGAATTTCAAATTAGATTATTTGAATGAAATCAGCAGCTGTTGATTCAGAAGAAATGAAGAGCTGGTGTCATCAGATCCTTGAGCAAGAAGAGACCTCAGGAAAACATCTGGCCCAGGCTCCTGCACAAGCCAGTGGGTGCCCTGGCTAGACGCAATGGAACAGATGGTTTGCATTCTCTTACTGAAAGTCCCCAGGGACAAAATGCCACATGTCCCAGGCTGCCCATTGCTGACTGGCCATTTATAGAAACATTTGTTTGAGTTGAGCTCCTGCTTGCAGGAAGTAATAGCTTTCAGGGAATATTGTTTGGGTGGAGAGAGAGAGAGGGAGAGAGAGAGAGTTTCTACTCAATTCCTGGAAACGACTTGAGAGCCACAGAAAAGCATTAGCACAAAGGGCCCTAGAAGTGAGTCGAGGAACCTGCTGGTACCTCTCTGAAGTGTTCCCATCTAGGATTTCAGATGTAGCCCTTGTGAAGGTTAACTTTATGTGTCAACTTGGTTGGGCTGAGATATTAGCCAAATATTATTCTGAATGTATCTGCAAGTGTGTTTTTCAATGAGATTAGCATTCAAATTCGTAGATTCAAGTAAAGCAGATGAGCTCCATAATGCAGGTGGGCCTTATCCAATTAGGTGAAGGCTTAAATAGAACAAAAGATTTAGTGCCTGTGAGCAGGAGGGAACTCTGCCAACAGAGGGTCTTTGGACTTGAACTACAACATCAGCTCTTCCTGGCTCACTGAAAGTCTGCCTTTTGACTCAAAGTGCAACTCTTTTCGGAGTCTCCCACCCACCAGACTCCTTCATCAGATTTTGAACTTGCCAAATCTTCACATTGCATGAGCCAATTCCTTTAAAATATTTTATATATATATACACACATCCTATCGATTCTGTTTCTCTGGAGAATCCTGACTAAAACTCCAAGAAGTGGCCCCCAAAAGAGCACAGGGTGAGATAGTTCCAAAATAACAGACTATAGAATTCTACATGCTCTAGAAAGAAATCTTTTGAAAGACGTTTTATTTTCCTATTTCAGTCTCAGCATGTTCCTGCTTTTCCTATATTTAAGGATAGATCATGCCTGCAGAATTACACACTCCATTCTACCTTCAAGACATCCTGCCAGCATCTGCACTCAGCCACCAAGTAGGAGCTCCAGTGCCCATCTCCTGCCAGAACTGATGCTTTGGGTGGTCTTCTCATTTGCTTCTGTATGTGGTAGCCAAAGTTTCTTTCTAAAATGCAAGTCTAATCACATCTGAGCTAGAACAGACCACTGTAGTCTGGTTTGAAGATGGAAAGGCCCTGACTTGGACTCTTTTTTGGTTGCTTTTACTCTACAAAGCCACTAAGAGACCACAAAAAGACCATGTGCTCCTCATCACTTCCCTGGTTTTGTCTCAAAGATCTAGAACCCAACCTCCCAGCTCCATAACATATCTCTGTCTACTTGGTTCACTGTGTTGTACTCAGCTAGTTTTTCCCAGAACTTACTGAGTCTCTTCCTACCTTAGGGATGCAGATACGTTCTGTCATCTGTGCAGACCATTGCTCATCTTCCTCCATACCTACCCACAAGCCCTTCCAGGAGTTGATGATTTTTTACTGAGAGTTGGCACAGAGAGAGAGAGAGAGGGAGAGAGAGAGAGAGAGAGAGGTGGTGAGCTCAAGACAAATTTAGATTTCTATTCTAGAGTCTTGTAACAACACATACTTTTTCTTCCTTGTTCTTATGATATTTTCCATTGTATGTTTCTTTGTACCACTTATTTGTTCTATGCCTTTCCCCATGGAGACTAATCTCCTGGAAGCTTACGACCATTTCTGGGTTAATTCTTCCTGGATTCCTGGGCTCAGCAGGATACATGTCATATAATTAATTTTCAGTTAATAAGGACTTGGATGGATGAAAGATCACCCAGTCTCTGGGTCTCTCTGGGCCTTGTCATCATCATGACCAAATACATCAGGATCTTTCTATGAAATTTTAATTTTTGCTTTTTTAAAATTAAAATCTAAAAATTATTTTCATCAGCAAGAGAAGAAAACACAGTCTCAATTTTGCTGGGAAGTGGTAGACATTTGCCATTCTTTCTGGCTGCCTTGCTTTGCCTTTCCTACACTTGGAAATTTTCTACCTTTGTGAGTCTTAATAGCAAGCAAAGTTACTTCCCATTAGAAAAGCTGAGAACTTCAGATATTTGTATCACCTTGGCTCTGTCAATCAGATGTTCTCAACATTTTTAGAATTGAAAGCTAGTGATGTACAAAAAGGATGAAGTGAGTATTCTCTGAAGCTAGGGTGACCATGGTAAACTTGAGTTCCTGGGGCAGTGAGATGGCTGCTATTAGTGACAGGCATCCAGGAGTAGTTATTTAATGGGGTCAACTGCAGCATCTAATTCTCAGCAATAACATCCTCACTGGAGCCAAGAACTGGAAAGGAGATACATGGGAGGAAGCTGCTGAATTAGAGGACCCTTGGCCACTGAATCCCCATGAGCTTCCCTGACAACCAAAAGCCCACATTCCCTTTCTCATGGTGTGGGCTCCTACCTTCTTGAAGATACTGTAATTGTCTTCACCAACAACCACTGTGAGAGGCAGCCAGGCCTGAGTATGCCCTCCTTTCCTCCAGACCTTTCACTAGACTCAAAACCTAATTTGTCCATGTGGAAACAATTATAAGCTAACACAGTGAAAGAACTGCAAGGTTACATTTATTCATATCAGAAAAATAATATGTCACAACTCTAATCTTGGCTATTTAAACCAGGACCCAGAGAGAGACATAAAACGTAGAAACACCTATGCGTTAGTTTAAAAGCATACAAATATTCCATATATTGCCTGGTAATTTTAAAACATGGTAAATGCCTAAAGAATAGTGAGCAATTGATAGTCACAAAATTAAGGGTAGGGATAATGTCTAGGGATAAGAAAAGGGGAAGGGTGCTAGATCCTGAGGTTGTAGTACAAGCTGGGGAGAACACAATACTGAACAGGCTGATTTATTTTCCCAGTGTCAGTGCTGGTACCCAATATTTTGATTTCAATGTGCTAGGTCAAACCTCTGAAAATTGTTGTGATTGTTTGATGAGTTGGTTGAATAGACCCTGACCCAATAATTCACCAGAGGCCCAGTCTTCTTCTGACTACTGTAGAGGAAGAAATCTAAGACTAAGAAGATTAAAATCCTGGAGTGGATTTCCCATCCACTCACTCATTCCCAAATTATTTTCTAAAAGAGGGCAAGAGGACGAACACTCCTTTTGCCAAGGCATTAAGAGATTCTTTGGGCCAGGCATGGTGGCTCATGCCTGTAATCCCAGCACTTCGGGAGGTTGAGGCAGGCAGATCACAAGGTCAGGAGATCAAGACCATCCTGGCCAACATGGTGAAACCCTGTCTCTACAAAAAATATAAAATTAGCTGGATGTGGTGGCACGTGCCTGTAATCCCAGCTACTCGGGAGGCTGAGACACAAGAATTGCTTGAACCCAGGAGACGGAGGTTGCAGTGAGCCAAGAACACACATTTCAGCCTGGCAACAGAGCGAGACTCTGTCTAAAAAACAGAAGGAAATTATTTGTTGAAGGAAGCACCTGAATCTTTAAAAAGAATGGTGACAACAATTGTCTTTAGGCTGAAGATGCAGAAAGTGCTGCCATTAAATTATGCTATCTAATTTAAATAGTAATTCTAGCATCCTGGAAGGCAGAGGACCTGAATGCTTTACCGTCCAGGCAGAGTGAATGGGCAAAGTAGATGTACGTACAGCCTAGGCACCAAAAATATAACCAAACGCTCTGATGTAAATAAATCATTGGGGGGCAGATAATTGATGTTGGGAACTCTAAGAACAAAAAAGGCAGCGGTTACAGATTGGCAAATTGAATAAAGAGTCTAGACCCATCGGTGTGCTGTATTCAGGAGATCCATCTCACATACAAAGACACACACAGGTTCAAAATGAAAGGATGGAGGAAAACTTAAAAAGCAAATGGAAAGAAAAAAAAGCAGGGGTTGCAATCCTAGTCTCTGACAAAACAGACTTTAAACCAACAAAGATAAAAATGACAAAGAAGGTCATTACATGATGGTAAAGGGAACTATTCAATAAGAAGAGCTAACTATTCCAAATATACATGCACACAATACAAGAGCACCTAGGTTCATAAAACAAGTTCTTAGAGGCCTACAAAGAGACTTAGACTCCCAAACAATAATAGAGGGAGACTTTAACACCCCACTGTCAGTATTAGACAGATCAACAGACAGAAATTAACAAGGATATTCAGGACTTGAACTCAGTTTTGGATCAAGCAGACCTAACAGACATCTACAGAACTCTCCACCCCAAATCAACAGAATATATATTATTCTCTGTGCCACATGTACTTATTCTAAAATTGACCACATAATCAGAAGTAAAACACGCCTCAGCAAATGCAAAAGAACTGAAATCATAACAGTCTCTCAGATCACAGTACAATCAAATTAGAACTCAGGATTAAGAAACTCACTCAAAACCACACAATTACATGGAAATTGAACAATCTGCTCCTGAGTGACTGCTGGGTAAATAATGAAATTAAGGCAGAAATCAAGAAGTTATTTGAAGCCAATGAGAACAAAGAAACAACATACCAAAATCTCTGGGACACAGGTAAAGCAGTGTTAAGAAGGAAATTTATAGCACTAAATGCCCATATCAGAAAGTTAGAAAGATCTCAAATCAACACCCTAACATCCCAATTAAAAGAACTGAAGACACAGGAGCAAACTAATCCGAAAGCTAGCAAAAAACAATAAATAACTAAGATCAGAGCAGACTTGAAGGAGATAGAGACACGAAAAACCCTCCAAAAAATCAATGAATCCAGGAGCTTGTTTTTTGAAAAATATAACAAAATAAATAGACTGCTAGCTAAACTAATAAAGAAGAAAAGAGAGAAGAATCAAATAGACACGATAAAAATGATAAAGGGGATATCACCCCTGACCCCATAGAAATACAAACTACCATCAGAGAATACTATAAACACCTCTACACAAATAAGCTAGAAAATCTAGAAGAAATGGATAAATTCCTGGACACATACACCCTCCCAAGATTAAACCAGGAAGAAGTCAAATCCCTGAATAGACCAATAACAAGTTCTGAAATTGAGGCAGTAATTAATAGCCTACCAACCAAAAAGAGCCCAGGACCAGATGGATTCACAGCCGAATTCTACCAGAGGTACAAAGAGGAGCTGGTACCATTCCTTCTGAAACTATTCCAAACAATTGAAAAGGGGGGACTCATCCCTAACTCATTTTATGTGACCAGCATCACCCTGATTGCAAATCTGGCAGAGACACAACAAAAAAAGAAAACTTCAGGCCAATATCCCCTATGAACATTGATGCAAAAATCTTCAATAAAATACTGACAAACTGAATCCAGCTGCACATCACAAAACAGACACCAAAATCAAGTCAGCTTCATCCCTGGAATGCAAGACTTATTCAACAGAGGCAAATTAATAAACATAATCCATCACATAAACAGAACCCAAGACAAAAACCACATGATTATCTCAACTGATGCAGAAAAGGCCTTTTATAAAATTCAACATCCCTTCATGTTAAAAACTCTCAATAAACTAGGTATTGATGGAACATATCTCAAAATAATAAGAGCTATTTATGACAAACCCACAACCAATATCATATCATAGGTATGTTACTCTCTTTGTAGCAATTGTAAATGGGCAATATCATATTGAATGGGCAAAAGCTAGAAGCATTCTCTTTGAAAACCAGTACAAGACAAGAATGCCCTCTCTCACCCCTCCTATTCAACATAGTATTGGAAGTTCTGGCCAGGACAATCAGGCAAGAGAAAGAAATAAAAGTATTCAAATAGGAAGAGAGGAAGTCAAATTGTCTCTGTTTGCAGACAACATGATTTTATATTTAGAAAACCCTGTCATCTCAGCCCCAAAACTCCTTAAGCTGATAAGCAACTTCAGCAAAGTCTCAGGATACAAAATCAGTGTGCAAAATTCACAAGCATTTCTTTACACCAACAATAGACAAGCAGACAGCCAAATCATGAATGAACTCCCATTCACAACTGCTACAAAGAGAATAAAATACCTAGGAATTCAGCTATCAAGGGATGTGAAAAACCTTTTCAAGGAGAACTACCAACCACTGCTCAAGGAAATAAGAGAGGACACAAACAAATGGAAAAACATTCCATCCTCATGGATAGGAAGAATCAATATCGTGAAAATGACCATACTGCCCAAAGTAATTTATAGATTCAATGCTATTCCCATAAAACTATCATTGACATTCTTCACATAAGTAGAAGAAACTACTTGAAATTTCATTTGGAATCAAAGAAGATCCTGTATGGCCAAGACAATTCTAAGCAAAAAGAACAAAGGTGGAGGCATCAAGTCACCTGACTTTGAACTATACTACAAAACTACACTAACCAAAACAGCATGGTACTGGTACCAAAACAGACATATAGACCAATGGAACAGAACAGAGACCTCAGAAATAACACCACACATCTACAATTATCTAATGTTCAACAAACCTGACACAAACAGGTAACGTGGAAAGGATCTCCTATTCAATAAATAGTGCTGGGAAAACTGGCTAGTCATATGCAGAAAACTGAAACTGGACCCCTTCCTTACACCTTATAGAAAAATTAACTCAAGTTGGATTAAAAACTTAAATGTAAAACCCAAAACCAAAAAAAATCCCTAGAAGAAAACCTAGGCAATACCATTCAGGACATAGGCATGGACAAAGACTTAATAACAAAAATGCCCCAAACAATTGCAACAAAAGCCAAAATTGACAAATGAGAGCTAATTGAACTAAAGAGCTTCTGAACAGCAGAAGAAACTATCATCAGAGTGAACAGGCAACCTACAGAATGGGAGAAATTTTTCTATAATCTACCCATCTGACAAAAGTCTAATACCTAGAATTTACAAGGAACTTAAACAAACTTACAAGGAAAAAAGCAAACAACCCCATCAAAAAGTGGACAAAGGATATGAACAGACACTTCTCAAAAAGACGTTTAAGTGGCCAGAAACATATATGAAAAAAAGCTCAACATTACTGATCTTTAGAGAAATGCAACTTACAACCACAATGGGATACCATCTCACATCAGTCAGAATGGTGATTATTAAAAAGCCAAGAAACTATAGATGCTATCAAGGCTGTGAAGAAATAGGAATGCTTTTACACTGTTGGTGGGAGTGTAAATGAGTTTGATCATTGTGGAAGACAGTATGGTGATTCCTCAAGGATCTAGAACCAGAAATACCATTTTACCCAGCAATCTAATTAATGGGTATATACCTAAAGGAATATAAATCATTCTACTATAAAAACACATGAATATGTATGGTTATTGCAGCACTATTTACAATAGCAAAGTCATGGACTCAACCCAAATGCCCATCAGTGATAGGCATAAAGAAAATGTGGTACATATACATCATAGAATACTGTGCAGCCATAAAAAGGAATGGGATCATGTCCTTTGCAGGGACATGGATGAAGCTGGAAGCCATCATCCTCAGCAAACTAACACAGGAACAGAAAACCAAATACCAAATGTTCTAATTCATAAGTGGGAGTTGAACAATGAGAACACATGGACACAGGGAGGGGAACAACACACACCAGGGCCTGTTGTGGGGGTGGGGAGCAAGGGGAGGGAATTTAGAGGATGGGTCAATAGGTGCAATAAACCACCGTGGCACACGTATACTTATGTAACAAACCTGCACGTTCTTGACATGTATCCCTGAACTTAAAGTATTTTTTTTTAAAAAAAAGGAAAAAAAGAGAAAAAATAATAATAGATTTGCTTACTCAAAATATGGTTATGATAAAAATGTGGCCTCATAAAAATGTTCCAAAAAAGCCTGTTCAATTTGTACAGCTCTGATGAACAGAGCTTGAAATGAGCCATAATGATGCAGCCGTTCACCAAATTCTCTGAACTAAGTCCACAGAGCCAGGATCTCTTGAATTAGGAGCTAGCTACACACCCTGGAGACTCGATCTGGGGATAACCTCACAAATGTGTATCATTCTCCTAGCTCTCTCCAAGAAGAACCAGCAACCTTTTAGCAAGTCATCTATGCATTGGGCAAAGGAAAATGCTCAGACTCGTACTCAGGGATTGTTGGACATGGGCCAGGCTCACAGCTCACAGTAATTCTGGGTTCATGTTAGACTGGGGGATCATGAGTGTCACATGACACATGCACACATGCAATTTTGCACTAATCCCTGTTCTGAAGGTAGGTCCAGAGGCACCTCGAACCAACCTAATTTCTGAGTGCATTTGTAGCTGGAAGAAATACAGCAAAATCCCCACAGTGTCTTTCTGATCCATGAAATAAGATCTATAGTTATAGAAAGGGCCAAGTAGAAACAAGTAACCATTCATGAAGACATTTTGTGTTCCTTAAGCTACCAGAAAAAAACTATGACGTTGGCTCAAGTGATGGATCTTGACCATCAAACGGAAACAGTGATAAACAGTGGAGGGAAGGAGGGGTATGGAATTTAGGGGATCCCCTGGTGCCCACTAGTACTACTAAGCCCAATCGTAATAAAGAAACTAGAGCTGTTGTTTATGGGCAGTCCCACCAAGGCCTCAGATCCCTCAGGAATGAGGGGTTGAAATGTGACTCCAAGTAAAGGATATGCCCAGCCGAAGTGTTGGTGGAAGGCAGAGGGAACGCGGGGAGTGAAAGAGGGGAATCGTAGACAGGAGCATTTGTTCCCACTGGTGATTCCACTGAGCTACTCTTGTTAAAGTCACCAATCACCTCCCAATTGCAAAGACAACGGTGGCTGCTATGGTTTGATCTTGTTTGAATTTCAGCATAGTTGACTCACTTGGTGTTACTTCCTCCTTGGAACACATCTCCTCTTGACTCCTGTGACCCTGCACTCTTCCAGGTTTTTCCTGTCTCACTGGGAGCTGTGGCTGAATCTCTTCTGTCAGCGCCTCACTCTTTGATTGACCTGTAAGTGTTGGAGGGTCCCACATTCTCCCTGTTTGATGCCACCTTTTGTGAAAACAGATTTCTCTTTCTTCATTGGTGGTTTTCTTCCCTTGGCTTCCGACACAGCACATGCTTTTGGTCTCTCTCCTGCTTTAGTGTCTGCTCCTTCTCACCTCCTTTGAGGTTTCTCTTTATCTACACGGCTTCTTTTTTTAACATTTTATTTTATTGTATAATGTTAAGTAACTGAGCAAGATACAGAATTATATACTTTTATATGCAGCTTTTTAAAGCCAGAGAGCCAGAGAGCTCAGACCTTGGTACTCTTCTCAAGCGTATCCACTCTCTACGCAGTCAGTTGGATGGTTTAAAAAATAACATCTATGTACAAATGAGTCCATATTTACGTCTTCGGGCAAGACCCTCTCAGAAAGTCCAGATTCCAGGCTCAATGCGGGCTCAATGTGTGCACATTTGCAAATTCCGCCAGGATCCTTCACCCAAACTCCAGATTTAATATCCAAATGCTCGGTCCACAGCTCTGCAGGGAGAGCTGACATCTCAAATTCAACAAGTCCAAAATTTAGCTCCAAATCCTGCTCCAACTTTCCTCGAGGAATGGCCACTCCATCCTTCCAGTTTCTCAGGTCACGAACCTTGGCCATCCTTGACTCCCTGCTTTCTCTCAGCCCCACGCACGGTCTCTTAGGTTGTCTTGTTGGCTCTCCTTTCAACGTAGCCCCACACCTCCTCATCTGGAGATGACAGACAAGCTTCTTTAGGACATACCATGCAGAACAACTTTAGTAGAGAAAATTTTGTATAGAAAATGTCTTTTTATAAGAAATTCAGAAAAAAAATGTTTTCAAACCCAAAACATCTGTTTGAAGGCATCTGACAGCAACTGAGATAGCAGGGATGTGTGTGACCATGATCCCAGAGACAGGCCCACTCCAGAAGGCAACCGGGGCTGTGGCCTGACTTTTCCACTTGAAGCATTTGCTGATTTGACAAAAGGAGGCAGAGAGGCAGGGTGCGGTGGCTCATGCCTGTAATCCCAGCACTTTGAGAGGCTGAGGCGGGCAGATCACGAGGAGTTCGAGACCAGCCTGACCAACGTGGTGAAACCCTGTCTCTACTAAAAATACAAAAATTAGCCAGGCGTGGTGGTGCGTGCCTGTAATCCCAGCTACTCGGGAGGTTGAGGCAGGAGAATCGCTTGAAACTGGAAGGGGGAGGTTGCAGTGAGCTGAGATTGCGCCACTGCACTCCAGCCTGGGTGACAGAGCAAAACTGTCCCCCCCAAAAAAAAATAAAAAATAAAAAATAAAAAATAAAGGGAGGCAGAGAGGTTAAGAAGGTGAGCAGAGCTGTTTGCAGCTCCTGGGGCAGGGGGTGGGGGTGAAAGACGCCCTGGCTGTCCAGGAGGAGGAGGTGTTGCAGCAAAGCATGCTGGGTGTCAATTTCGGACCCGGAAGGGTTGCGGCCTGGGCGTAAGAGCCACCATCAGTAGACTGGCCTCCCTCAGACCTCAAAAAAGGAATGAAGGGAGAAGGAGGAACAACAGCAACAACAACAGAACCATAAATCCTAACTTGCAAGGGCCTGGTTACAGCCTGATTAGGTCATCTCCCTCCCCACCTCCAGCGAGAAGAAAATGTAGAGAAGGAGCCCCATTTAGTGCTGTGTTCTCTGTGCAGGCAGCTCCTGATTTATTAGCAGAAGTCTGGAAGTTGAAAAACTGGAAAGAAAATGGTGTTTAGGAAGCTGAGAGGCTAGCAGAGCTCTTGGTAATCTCACAGTGTTAGGGAAACAAAACTCAAATTCAGGACCTTTCTATCACAGGAAGCCCTGTTGAACACCTCCTATTTTCAATGCCCCATTGCATTAAACAAAATGCGAGAATTAAATAAAAACCAAGAGGAAAACAGACAGTAGAAACAAGCCCACAGTGATTCACAGATGTTGAGATTTCAGACACCGACTTTAAAGTAACTGTGATTAATATGTTCAGGAAATTTAAGAACAAGATATAGAATGTTGGCAGAGAAATGGAAACTGTGAAAATAAATCAAAATGAAATTCTAGAACTCAAAAAAATAAACATCCACATATTAAGCACTTATAAAGACAAATGCAATGAAAAATGGGCCAAAGGTTTAAATGGGCACTTCACAAATGAGGATATTCAAATTGGTCCATTAAACACGAGAGGATGCTCAACCTCATTAATCATCCAGGGAATGAAAATTAAAATCATGAGAGGATACCACTATAAAATGACCAGAATAGCTAAAATTAAAAAGTCACAATACCAAGTGGGGAGAAACTGAAAACTTCTTAGCCTGTTGGTGGAAATGTAAAATAGTGCAACCACTTTGGAAAAGTGTTGGATAGTATCTTCTGAAGTTGAAATATGCATATCCTGTGGCCCAGGAATTCCACTCCTAGGGACACATGAAACGAGTATATACTTTAATGGCCTTACTCACAGTGGCCAAAATAGGAATCAACCCAAATCTCCAATGCGAAGTGCACCGTGGTATATTTGAACAACGCAAATCTATACAGCAACAAAAATGAGTAAATTCTTGCTACAATTGACAACTGGATGAATCACTCATCATGTTGAACAAAAGAAGCCACATGTGGGAAAAAACATATTGTAACATTCCATTATATAAATTCTAAAAGAGTATACCCTACTCTATGGCTTAGAACTCGAGATACTGGTTACCCTCGGAATCGAGATAGTGGGCTGGGGCCGGGACAGTGTGCTGGAGAGCGGGGTCGGGGACACGTGGACATGTTCAACTACTGATAATACCTCGAGCTGTATGCCTATGGTTTGTGCACTATTCTGAATGAACAAACATTTAAATAGAATATGTGTATTTGAAACAACACCACATCTCTAGAACATGCACACTCATCACCTCCATTGCTGCCGCTGTCTCAAGCCCCTGTCGCCTCCTGCCTGGACTTCTGCAGCAACCTCTGGCTGGTCTCTCTGCTTCCACCTTGCCCACCTGCTGTGATACTCATAACAGAGCAACCAGAGGGATCCTTCTCAAACCCACACCAAATCCTGCAGGACTGGGGCTTTCCTGCCTCTCTGACCCCGCCTCCTGCCACTCTTCCCCTCCCCTGCTCTACACCTGCTGCTCACTCTCTTTCTTGAAGATATCATGCTCACTCTTGCTGCAGCTCATCTGCAGGAGTTTCTTCTGCTACCTGGAATGTTCTTTGCCTTGGTTGCCCCTTGGTGGCATCTGGGGTCCAGAGTCCTCAGCTAAAATTTCTTGGGAGTCCTGCCTTGACCTGCCAGCTGAGGTGGTCACCCCTTAACTCAAGTCATTTTCATTCTCTGCACTGTCCTTTCGCTTCCTAATGTATTTTCTTCCTTCCTCCCTCCTGCTCTTCTCCCTCCCTCCCTTCCTATCTGCTCACTAGGATGAAACCTACAAGAGAGCAGACCTTGTCTGTCTTATTCCTGCGGCATCCTGAGCATCTCAAACAGTGTTTTGCATATATATGAACATAATAATTATGTGTGAAATGAATAAAATAAGTTTGGAAAATGCTGCCCACTATTTATCTCTCTTGGAGAGCCTTAATTTACATTAGCATATTAATGATTCTGAGAAGTCCTACAGTAAAAAAAAAAAAAAGAAAAGAAACCTACTTAACTTTCACTCAGTATTTCCCAACCTTTTTTGAACACAAGACACTATTTTTGCATTACATCTATTAATGCCCACTTTTGGCAATGCCACTCCAGGGGTTTGCAGCTATCGGTGTTGAGGCCTCCCTTGTGGCAGACACCCACCTGGATGAGCATTATACCCACATTATCTCCATCGCCATGACAACCAGAAAAGACAGGTATTATTATCCTCATTTTCAATGTAAGGAAACTGAGGTGTGCTACACTGAAGTGGTTCCTTGTGCGATGTGGGCAACACACATACGAAGCTGGGGTGTGGCTCCACTTCTGCCTCACCCCAAAACCATGCTCTTGACTTCTTGGTTGGGTAAACACGATGGCAAAGCTCATCACCATGCAGAGCATGATGTCCCACAGCAGTCCCCACCTGCCTGGAAGCAGCGGGGTGAATGCACACCCATGAGTGGGTTGATGGCTCAGCTTCTTGGAGAAGGTGAGACCCCCCCACTTCATTTTGTGTTTCTGCACCCTCATGATATGCTCCAAGTCATCAGCATGGGACACATTCTCAAGCACATTTTCATAGCCACTAAATTGCATTTTATGAAATTCTTGGCCAGACAGACAGAAAAAGATGGCAAAACTTAACAAATTTCCAATCAACACAAGGGGATAACGTATTCAGCCTTGGCTTCATGCCAGGAATGCCAGGAATGAGGAGCAATTTCAGACCCTCCTTTCTCTAGGGCTCTAATCCTTGCATTGCATCAGCTTTTGTTCATCTTCTGGTCCCCTCGGTGTTTGTCCAGAACAGAGCAGCTCTGAAAAATGCCCACCACTTTTAGGTACCATTGCCCAGGGGAAGCCCGCCTGGTGGTACAAATGAGGTTGCTCAATGGACATGGGAGTTCACTGGCAGCAAAGGAGGTCCCTTCCCTTCCCCCTTTAGGCCTGCTCATCTGTAAGAATGTGGTCATGAGTAAGCTTTCCTCTTCATTGTCTTATGAAGCCCCTGGAGTCTGGGATGATGGACAGACAGCAGAAATGTCAAAATACTTCAAGAGCCAAAATACTTGAAAACCAGAGAAATTCTAACCAGAGACTCACACACCCCAAGCTCCCTTGTCCAGGTGAAATGGAAGAAGGTCCCCTAGTCAGGTTTTCCCAAGCTCAGCATCATTAACATTGAGGCCAGATGATATGTAGCTGGGGCGGAGATTGTCATGCATAGTGTAGAATGTTCAGTGGCATCCCCGGTCCCTACCCACTATGCTAGGAGCTCCCTCATTCCTTTAATTTGTAACAAGAAGAAATGTCTCCAGATATTGCCAAGTGTCTCCTGCGGGGGCAAGATTACTCCTATTGAGAAGGACTAATCTAGATTAGTGAAAAGTCTAAAATAGAGCATGTTTTAAAACAGAGATTAATTTGTCAAATAGCATACTGGATCACCAAAACTAAGTGTTTCCCCTAGGGTGCTTATTTTAGTAAAAAATATTCATTTTTTCAATCAGCAAATATCTTTGAGCATTAAGCACCAGGCTGGTCCCAACCTACGTAAGGTCCCCGCCTTTCAATCTAGCAGAAAAGCAGATAAGACAGATTGGTAATTGGCAAATCAATTATAGATCATATAAATGGGGTCCTCCGGTCCTCGGAAATCGGCTGCTAACTACAAGAAGTTCAGCCTCCCTCCTGCAATCTTGTTTGCACTATAAATTTGTTTAGCTAAACCTTCCATTCACTGTGTCTCTGAATTATCATAAATTTCAGATTAGTGGCATGCATATGAATGAGTGTTTGCCAGTTTCCAAGCAAAATGAGCTGAGAGAAGGCCTTTGAGGGCTTATCTGACATCCATGGTGGGCTTCCTAAGGACCCTCTTCTGGCAGACACAGGGAGGGAAATCAGAACAGTTCTTTCATGGTCTGAAGTTTAAAATAAAAATGGTTGAGGGGCTTGGCATTTCAAGCCAGTGTCAACATTTCTGCTCTCCCTATGGTTTATTAACATGGCACTGTGTCCTGCTTTTTAAATTGATTTCGAAAGAAGGGAAGGACTTTTAAGGAAACGGGGGTAGTTGTACTTTTCCAAAAACATCTGTTTCAGAGGGGAAAAAAAGGTAATTCAGTTGTGTGGGCTAGGAAAAAAGAAAAGAAAAGAAAAGAAAGAAAACCAAGCCAAACACATTTGAAAAGTAGTTTCAAATACCCTCTCCAAACGGAACTGGGGTCGTCCATTAGAAGAAAGGTCTCTCGCTCTCTCCCATCACCACAACAGTTTTGGTTTTGAGGCATCAGCCCTGGTAAGTGAGTAGCTCCAGCCTCCCTCTGTCACCAAGCACTCTCCTAGCCGACTTGCTTTCATGGTAGGACCTACCTCGTGGTCTTCACTGCAACTTTCTCCAGCACCAGGTCAGACCTAAAAGCATCAAAAAGCAGCACAGACAAAACTCAAATGTTGTTGGTCAAACAGCGAAAAATGTCACAGTGTCAGAAGGCGTGTGCATCGATGTACATGCAATGTGTCTTCTTTTGCTACCTTGCCATCCATCATGAAATGCCCTGAGGTGCTCATACCAAAAAGAACTGACATCCAAATATACGAGATTACAAAGGGTGGAAGAAGATAACATTCTAGCACGCTTGCATACCTGCCTTTCCAGTGGGTCCTTCCTAAGATCTCATCCTGCGGAAGGCTCTGTGAGCTCTTGCCGCCACTGGCTGGCGTGAAGGTCATGTTCCCGAAAAGTACCCTGGTGAGTGGCAAAAACTGAAATTGACATCAAGAGCCCAAAGAAAACAGAGAATGAGAGGAAAACACAAAAGTTCTGTCCTTCCTACTGAGTTTTCTGCTGTAAAACTTGTCGAGCAGGCTGGGGTGGGGCATATCAAAATCCCTGACACGTGGTTGGTGAGGGACAAGGAGACACTCCCTTTGAAGTCCTCCTACCCAAAGTTCTATGCTGGCCTGGCACGGAGGCTTATGCTCTTGTTCACCTGCACAAGAGCCACTGCAGTCATAAGGACGATGGTTACTGTTCAACATGGATCCTGCTTATGGTTAGAGGATGAGAACTGCTGTCAGATTCTTGCATTGCCTAAAAATATCCCATGGAGGCTCCAACAGTGCAGCTGCAATTCTGACACGCGCTTTTATTTTATCCTCCAATGACAGATCTTCTTTGTCTTTGCTTGTTCATTTGCAGCCATTTTTGAGCATTAGTAGGACATACAGAGAATAAAATATATGTTTTTATGCACCCAAATGATTTCAAAGCACTGCATTAGAAGAATAACTAATTCTGATTGCCTGCATGCACCAAGCATTGACAAAGTATTTTTTAGACATTATGAATGAAAGAGCATGCAGTTAATCTCATTAACTCCCAAGTTTCCCAAACGGCACCATAGTAACCTGTGGATCAAGCAAGGCCAAGTTCATTGCTCAGTGCAGTGGGGAGAACTCCACCTTGACAGAGGTCACAGGGAGGTGAAAGGGAAACACGTATAGATTTTGGGGATTCTGGGTTTGGGTAGTTCGAGATGGGTTTTTCAATACACAGATCTGATTGGGATGTTTGCCATATAATGGTTGAGGATTGGTGGACATAGCCAGGCAAGAGTTTTGGACAAAATTTTGATGAGGAAACAATCATCTGATGAATAATTGGGTTTTCCCTGTGTATTAGTCTGTTTTCACACTGCTGATAAAGACATATCTGAGACTGGGTAACTTATAAAGAAAAAGAGATTTAATGGACTCATAGCTCCACGTAGCTGGGGAGTCCTCACAATCATGGTGGAAGGCAAAAGGTGCATCTCACATGGTGGCAGACAAGAGAGAAAATGAGAACCAAGCAAAAAGGGTTTCCCTTTACAAAACCATCAGGTCTCATGAGACTTAATCACTACCACACGAACATTTGGGGGAAACCGCTCCCGTGAGTTAATTATCTCCCACCAGGTCCCTCCCACAACATGTGGGAATTATGGGAGCTACAATTCAAGATGAGATTTGGGTGGGGACATGGCAAAACAGTATCACCCAGTTAGTGATCTATTGTCCTGAGAACGGGGTTGCTTGCCCAGATGAGCCAACTATGGTGCTGCCAAACAGATTTTGGGGGTGTTGCTGAGGGTGATAATTCTGTGATTTACTCATTTACAGTCTTATCTTCCTGGCAAGAATTTCTCAGCACAAATAGAAAAGTTAAGTTGGGGCGAGTGCCTTCATTTCAGTCCTGAGAAGTAAGATACCCGGATGTAAGCATCACAGTTCTGGACCCACCTCAGCAATCTTCGATGAGAGAAACTAGTATCATCTTCCATTAAAAAAGTAAGGCACAGAGAGGTTGAGTAACTTGCCCAAAGCCACATAGCTAGTAAGTGGCAGAGTCAGGATTTGAACCTAGGCTTTCTGGCTCCCAAATCCACGCCCTACATGACACTGCCATTTGCAAAAACAAGTCCCAAAAAAGTACAGAAAAAGCAGAAGCCAGAGAAATCTGCAGAGAAAGTCCATTAAGCCATCCACAAAGCCTGCAGTTTAATTAGAAATGACAGGGTGTCACCCAGCGAGTCAAGTGACAGGGGCTCTCTCCTCTTCATGTCAGTGCGAGCCTCCCTCACCCACCCCAAGGATCACAGGAGAGAAAGAACAGTAAGAGAACTGAATCGAATCTCATAGAGGTAAAAAGAAAGCTGCAGGTTAAGATATTTTGAGCATTCGGATAAATAAACAATGCCTTTATTTCAAAGCCGTGATTGGTAAGGTAGAATGCTATGTTGTGGCCTGAAAAAAAGTTATCTCTTGTTCAAGTCCAACAAGATTGAACTTGTTAGAGCCATTTCTTCACTCTCCTATATCTTCTGCAACTTCAGAGCTGAATCTTATTTAGATTCACATGCATGCAACAAATGTACTCAAGAGAAGATTTACCATGTTCCAAAGGGGTCAGTAGCTGGGGAGAGCGGCAGCTGGTCTGTTCAGAAAAGGAAGTTGCTGCTTGCAGCAGGATAGGGAAATAGGGTACAAGGCGAGGGGCAACAACTTGAGTCTGATCCAAGAGGCAATGGGGAGCCATTGAAGGTTCTTGAACAAGGGAGATACATGGCAAGGTAGGCTGAGGCTCACAACACAGAAAAACAATGAAGTCAGTGAGTTTAGAGATAACTGTTGGAGCTGATTTATATGACTTGCAAAACTGTGTTTCATTGAGAGGCAGCGGATCTTTGGTAAATGATTAGGAAAATAAAATTTTAACTCAGACCCATTGGGACAATAGTTAAACATTATCTCTGCTATGTTCTCACCTCCATATAGGAGCACGTCCATCTGTGATCTCCCTGGGAGGAGGGATTTACTGAGCTAGAGGCTTTGTCATCAACTACAATCTCATGCTGGCGTGTTCAAGGAATGTTATCTCTCCCATATATAAGATCGATTCTACTCTATATTCAAAAGCCCTTAAACATGAGAGGAGCAATCTGTCTTCGTTTATGGCTACAGGAGGTGGAAAGGAAATCTGCCGTATTAAATAACCCAGTGGAGAGGCAGCGAAGGTCATAATCGGGAGGGACATCCCCTTCCTGAACCGAGTCAGCAGCAGCTACCAGAGCCTCAGGGAGGGGGGAGATGAGGAGCCCCCCGCAGGCCTGGCCCTGGACCCTTGCAGCCGCTGTGTCAGGTGTCAATGCCAGGCAGGATGCTGGGGCTAGCCTGAGGCGTGTGATGGACTGCCCTGTGTCCCCAAAATTCCTATATTGAAGTCCTACCCCATAGTACATCAGAACATGAGTGTATGTGGAGATGGGGTCTTTACAGAGGTCATCAAGTAAAGGCGAGGTCACTAGGGTGGGCCCTCACCCAATCAATGGTGACATCCTTATTAAACAGACACACAGAGGGGTGACCCTGTGAGGACCCAGAGAGAAGATGGCGTTTACAAGCCAAGGGGAGAGGCCTTGGGAGGAACGAGCCCTGTTGACCGACACCTTGATCTTGGACTTCCAGAGTTCAGAACTGTGAGACTGTCCATTTTGGTTGTTTAAGCTGCCCAGTCTGCAGTACCTTGATATAGCAGCAAACTAATACAGATGGTTTATGCAAAAATCCACATTCCATGTCTATGCAGCTGAGGCCAGTGGAAGGTTATACAGTTGGTTACAAATTAGCTGCTCACAGCATGGATAATCAAAATTAATACAACCTAGTATGTTCAAAATCTAATTATTTAAAAAGGAGTAAGAGGCTCTACGAGACTTTGTATAAATCAGAGACTTTCTCAAAGACTGACATTGATTTTCAAAAACTGTTAGAATGTTGCCCTTTCCCCTGATTCCACCAAATCCCTGGAGGCGATTCAAATGGAGGCCTGGTTTGATCAATGGAGAGAATGAAAGCAAATGACAAACTCCGAGGTAGGAGGAAAACCTTACATAAGGGACAATTCCTCTGATCAGTTTTCTATTCTTTCTAATGAATCGACTGGTCATCGCTGAGCTGGCAATCCAGGCGTGGGTGGAGAACTGAGTAATTTTGTCCAGGTAAACTGGCTCTCTGAAACCCTGCTCCAGTCTGAAAAGTGAGCTGGGGAGTCAGGATGATCTGGCCAGTCATGTATTAACTGATCCCAGCACTCCACTCTTTCTCTGCCTTCCTGCTACTAAAAAATTACATGTTTACTGCAACTGAGTTCATCTGTCTTTTCCATGTGCTCGGATCTCAGGTCAGGTCTTCACCCTCTTTTTTTTTTTTTTTTTTTTTTTTGAGACAGAGTTGCGCTTTTGTTGCTTAAGCTGGAGTGCAACAGCACGATCTCGGCTCCTGCAACCTCTGCCTCCTGGGTTCAAGAGATTCTCCTGCCTCAGCCTCCAGAGTAGCTGGGATTACAGGTGCCTGCAACCACGACTGGCTAATTTTGTGTATTTTCAGTAGAGACAAGGTTATTTTCGGTAGAAACAAGGTTTCACCATGTTAGAACTCCTGACCTCGGCTGATTCGCCTGCCTCGGCCTCCCAAAGTGCTAGGATTATGGGCGTGAACCACTATGCCCGGCCAGTCTTCACCCTCTTAGGCAGCTGTGGTGAGCAGGAAGGGGGTTCCCTGGGTGGAGGGGAAGTTGCAGAGATTAGCATACACTGTCCTTGCCTGGGTGCACAAAGGGTTAACTGGCTGATGGATGGCTCACTGCTTATAAAGGGGGCGGGCGCTAATTCATCCTGGAGGCACCAGCTTCAGAAACAGAAACCTTGGCCGTAAGAGAGAGCAACGGCACATAACCCCAATTACACAGGGTAATAAGGCTCAGCAGACACTTCCAAGGTATGGGGAGCATTTGCACCTGCTCAGCAGTTTCCTCTTAAAAGCCAACTATTTATATCCATCGTCGCCTTCGGACTCGATGGGAACCAAATGTATTTGGTGTTCTCTCTAGTAGGGGGTCTCATGTAACCATTTTATTTTTATGAATGGGGTGTTAAATCTTTAGAAAAGAAAAGTTCATTCCTCGCTCACCGGAGGAGGTGGTTGGTGGGGGGAGATTCACCTTGGCATGACCTTGTCCATGCCCTCCAGCTGCTCTTGGGTACCAGGGAGCCCAGGGCTGTGGCACCCCCTGGTGACTTAAGCAGTGGCCTGGTTGGGACTCTGCTTCTGGGTAACTCACATTCTCTCTGTGCCACCATCATTACTGACCTCCTAGGTCCTCTCCCGGCCACACACTGGCACATGAACATGGTACCCTAGAAACTCAGTGTTCAACCCTCAATTGCCAGCATTGAAGTGACCTGGGAAAGAAAGCTTAGAAACATAAGAGAGCCTCATGTCAAACAACTATGTGAGAAGCCCTAGGGTTAGGGCAAAAATTGACAGGGTTTAAAAGCTTCCCATTTTAGCCAGGCCCTGTGGCTCACTTCTGTAATCCCAGCACTTTGGGAGGCCGAGGCAGAAAGATTGCTTGAGTCCAGGAGTTCAAGAGACGTCTGAGCAACATAGGGAGACCCCACATCTCTACAAAAAATAAAAATTTAGCGAGGTTTGGTGGTGCATGCCTGTAGCCCCAGCTGCTTGGGAGGCTGAGGAGGTAAGATCTCTTGAGCCCAGGAGTTGAAGGTTGCAGTGAGCTATGACTGCACCACTGCATTCCAGCCTGGGTTACAGAGAGAGACCCTGTCTCTAAAAAAATAGGCTGGGCACAGTGGCTCACACTTGTAATCCCAGCACTTTGGGAGACCAAAGCAGGTGGATTACTTGAGATCAGGAGTTTGAGACTAGCCTGGCCAACATGGTGAAACCCCGTCTCCACTAAAAATACAAAAAAAAAAAAAAAAAAAAAAAAAAAAAAAAAAATTGCCAGACATGGTGGTGTGTAGTCCCAGCTACTTGGGAGACTGAGGCATGAGAATCACTTGAACCTGGGGGGCAGAGTTTGCAGTGAGCTGAGATCATGCCACTGCTCCACCCTGGGAGATGCTTAAGACTCCATCTCAAAAATAAAAAGTAAAAATCAAAATGAAATAAAATAAATAAAACAAGTCTCCCATGGGTTTCTATCTTGCAGATGGGGTTGAGAAAAACCATCCCAACCTGAAATTTTGATGACCTGACTTTCCCATCCCTTAGAGAAGGGAGAGCCAGCCAGGTCTCTTGGCTCTGCTGCTGCTAAAAGCATCTCAGTTGCAAGTGGCCTAGGGAAGGACAAAGGGCCGAAGGAGAAGGAAATGGGTATTTGCTGAACACCTGTATGTGTCAGGCACTCAGCAAGATGCTCTACGAATTTTCCTTCATTTAGTTCACTCAGCAGCATTTGGGGGAAAATATCATTTTCTCAATGCAGAAGATTAAAGATGGCCATAAAAATTCTTTGCCACTCTTCCCACGGAAAGGCGAACTCCTTGCCCCTCCACTTGAATCTGGGCGGACTCTGTGACCATTTGTCCAGTAGACAATGGCCGAGGTGATTCGGTGCTGCCTTCTGGGCCGGGACTTTCAGAGATGATAGCTCCCATTCCCATCATTTTAGAATGCTCACTCTTTGGGAAGACATTTGCTGTGTAAGAAATCAACTATTCTAGCCGGGCACGTTGGCTTATGCCTGTAATCTCAGCACCTTTGGAGGCCGAGGTGGGTGGATCACTTGAGGTCAGGAGTGTGAGACCAGCTTGGCCAAAATGGTGAAACCCCGTCTCTACTAAAAATGCAAAAATTAGCTGGGTGTGGTGGAGGGCACCTGTAATCCCAGCTACTCAGGAGGCGGAGGCAGGAGAATCACTTGAACCTGGAGGTGGAGGTTGCAGTGAGCCAAGATTGTGCCACTGAACTCCAGCCTAGGAGACACAGTGAGACTCTGTTTCAAAAAAAAAAAAAAAAAGAAAAAGAAAGGAAATCAACTACTCTGAGATGGCCATGTTGCAAGGAAGCCCAAGCCAGTCCCGTGGAAAGGCCATGGGGAGAGCAGGCCGCCCCACCCGCCCCAGCCTTCTGCCAGCCCAGCTTTGGTGCCTAAGATGTAAGTGAAGAAGCCGGTTTGCCCTTCCAGCCCTACCAAACCTTTGATGACTCAAGATGCAGCCCACATCTGGATGTGACCAGAGAGATTCCAGATGAAAGTCACTCCACTGAGTGCAGTCCATCCAGAAACTTTAAGAGATAACTTACAATTGCTGTTATAATGAAACACGAAGTGTCAGGGTGGTTTGCTCCATAGGAAACCACAGGAAGGGATCATGAGAGGTCCCATGTGTCTTGGTTGTCCTAAGAAAAGAAAGTGAGTCTGAAAATGATTGACTTCTCTGAGGCCACGAGATGACTCAAGGTTAAGAGAGACTGAAACTGCGATTTGCTAGATTTCAAGACTGTATTTTTCCCCAAACTGAATCCCATCAATACAATACTCATGTTAGTGTCAGAATTTACTACCCAATTTAAATTAGAGAAAAAGCTTTAAACCATCTCCTAAACAGTGCTGTCACCATTGTCTAACTCCCATCACACCCACCAAGCCCCTCACCTTTTCATCTGCACACCTGTGCACGCACCTGCCTCCACCCCTCTGCCGGAGAGCAGCACTGTCAGCCCCTTTCACAACCCGGCACCGCCCGTGGAGTGAAGCCGCTGCCTGCGTGCCTGCCGCACATCCGCCAGAAACCCCTTGACGCAGAGTATCCATCAGGCTGCTGCCACATGAGCTTCCTGCCTGCTGCTTGCAGCAACGTCTACTCTCAGAAATGCCATTACACTCTAATGAGCCGCTCGGAAGCATCAGCTTTGCAGCCTGCCCAGCTGCTGCGAGGGCCTTTATGGCTTCACTGCAAAGATAAAAGCACCCAGAACATTCCTGAAACTGATCTTAAACTAGGCTTTACTAGAAAGCAATCTGGCTGTTTCCTATCAGCTGATGAAACTCTGAAGGTCATTTTCACAAGGAGAGCAGAGTGGCAAGGGCTGGGTGACCACGGGGCCCAGCTCCTTCCTTCTTTTGACCTGGAATTGACAGGCAGTGCTGACTGCAGTCAGAAATCCAGGCATCCACAGACACACACACACACAGTTTTTGCCTTCACTTCCCATCTCCAGGGCCATAACAATGTCCTGACTTCTCAGAATGGGTTGGTTCATTCTCTTCTCTGCTGTCAGGAGTCCCAGACCCCAGGATACTTGGGATGTCACTGGGTAAGAAAAGGCTGGGCTTAAAAAAGATAGGAGCCCATGCTGCAGAATGGTGCTGGACTCCGACTTCACAGGGTCGGAGTGGAGATGGCTCAGCCAGTTTGTTTTGTTTTGGCCCAAGAACATACATCAGATTCCGGGGACCAAATGCACATTCAGCATGGGGGTGCCCCCGCTCGGGCTCTAATGATGACAGTGACAATGACAATGATGATCATAATGACTATGACAATAATAATCATCATGATATGTCTGCAGGAGCAATGTTTGCTACAGGCACTTCCAGGAAGGCCTCCATTTAGCCCTCACTCTACTTTGAGAGGGAGGTATGAAAACTTTTTTGGGGTGAGTAACCTCCCTGAAGCCACCCAGCGAGGAGGGCGGGCACTGATTCAAGCACCAGTTTATTCCTCAGCACAAGCTCTCAACTTACTTCCCTCATGGAAGCCGCTGAGTCTTTCTGTGTTCTCCTCTCCTCACTCAAGCTCTTCTTCCAAGGTTTGTAGGAGCTATGAGGGACATAGAGAAGGATCTCTAGCTTGATGAGAGTGACCTCTTTAAAACACATTTTGTTTTTCTTGAGATTGACAGAACTATCTTCCAATTTTCAAGTGTTGTTCTGTATCAGAAAAACCACACACCAACAAGAAGCCCTTCCTTGGTCCACGGACAGCTAATGATCTTGGAAACAGTCACACTCCTAAACTTATTAACAATTCTACCCATTTTTATTGAGCATCTACTATGTGGGCAAGGCCACCATGTTGTCTGTGGATGTGAGAACATGGGGGCCCAATGTCACCAAATGGGTCCAACTTTAAAAACATTTCCTCACAAATATAGCACGACGCATTATTAACATGCTGTTAAAGACACTGTGTGATTGTATAAAAATGGGTTCTATCCACAGTAAAATTATTTTATTATTATGTGCATATATTAGAAGATTAAGTAGTCAAATAACCAACTACAGCAATAATAACTTGCTATGCTTTTTCACATAATTTTGCTTATGATATGTTGATTAAACTCAAGTTCATTATTCCAGACAACATTGACCTACTTTGCTCCATTTAATATCATCCAAACAGCACTTTCGTATATTCTCATAACTGTCAAAACTGTCCTGTCCTTGGTAGGTGGGTTGCTCGTATGAAACGGTAACTTTCAGGCCAACTGCTGATGGAGCCAGGAGTGGGCATGCCAGTTTGCCAGAATGGAAGTCAGGTCTCGGTCTGTGACTGCATTATGTCTAGCTCAGTTCTTTTTTCTAATTTTGGGGGGTCAGAATGAGATGGGTTGGAAGATGTTTTGCGCTGGGGGATGTTGACCAGGAAAACCTGTGGAGGTGGGGGAAGGTTAGTTCACCCCTCCCTATGGGTCTCTCACATGGCGCGTCATGTCAGAGATGAGACAAATGGCAGCAGAGGTGCTAAGGTGACTGACTGCTCAGCTGGCAGGGAGCCCAATACTCCATCCAGAGTCCTCAAACATGGTGAGATGTCATTTCCTCTTGGCCTTACCAGAGCAGCCCCTTCCTCCCAGATTTCTCATCCCCTTCCCACCCCACAGACCTCCTCCCAGCTCCCCTGGACCTGTCCTTCAGGTCTCTGGTCAGTGACTCGTCCTGTGGACAGCCCTTCCTACACCAGGTTAGCTGCTCCTCCTCTGCGGCCCCTTACTTCCTCATCCCACTGGATTAGACTGCCATTGCTTGTCCGATTGTCCCAGCAAGATCCTGAGCTCTGAGTGTGGGGGTCTGCAGCACAGAGTCTGGTGCTCTGTAGACATCCAATAAATATTGTTGAACAAAATGAGCTCAGGACACAAAACCCTGGAACTTATGACCTGAAAGAGCCTTTCGTTGATTCTAATTTCCCATGACTTCAATCAGTGAAAATCTAACTCCCTGAAGTCAATCTACCCGTTCTGTAAGTTTTGACAACTGATGACACTGCAGGGCATGCCATCTACCATGAAGGGAGGGCATCTCTTAGATAGGCCAGAAGTCATTTTGACATTCATTAAGAGGGCCAGATATTTTGATGATGCCATCCCATCCCATTTAAGTGAAGAACAGATCCTAACCCATTGTAAAGTTATTTATACATTGACTCAATGAACAGGCACTAAAGATTCATGCCAGATGTTGTGAAACAAAGATTATTAGAGATATAATTAAAGTAACTCCCAGGCCATGGGGAGAGAACATAGGATGAAGTCACTAAATTGGATGCGGGATCAATGAGCTACAACAGACGGTTGACCAAGCAGAAGGCACAGCCTGTGAGCGCAGAGCATCTGCCTTGCAGGGACCAAGCCCTGACCCTCCCTCCAGGTGGCACACACCTTGTGGGCCCCAGGAAGCTTCTTGTGCAGGCTTGGAGCCCAAAGGCTCTCTGAGAACTCCCCACTTCCCTTGCATTCATAGGCACCACTCTAAACAACAGTAGGTGGAGACCAGGGGTTGGATCCTTCACTCCTATGGGTTGTTTGTTCTCCAGTAAAATGACAGTCTTGGACCAAGCCAGTGTTCAAGGTTCCTTCCAGCTCTATCTTCCACACAGAAAAAAAAAAAGGGCAACGAGTTTGGCCGCATGCAAGAGACTGGTTTTGCTTTGCCTGAGCCGCCTGAATCTCGTCACCAGTCCCATCACCACTTCTCACAGCTGCCCAAGAAGGAAAAGGAGTGGCTGTTGACGTAAAGTGGTCTCACATGGTCGTGACGTGGCCCGGGTCCAACCGTGACCAACTGAGTCTCCTCTGTAGCTCATGGGTCATATGGCTTCTCCAAAGGGGCTGGTCATCACCACAAGCCATACAGTTGAGGGCTTGATTTGTTCAGGTCAAAGTCAACAGAGTAAATTCTGAGCCCTGAATATCCATTTACAATATTAAAGGTGGAGAAAGCACAAAGTAAACTTTCTAAGTGTGTGCTTCCATTCTAAACTGGGATATCCCTGGTTTAGGGTTGTATCTTCACAGAGCTCACAAGTGATTTTTTAGAGAAAAAAAGAAAAACTTGATGTTTGTTAAGATTTTCCTGAGGACTTATGAGATACACAAGCTGCACAAAATCCCAGGAGCTTAAATCAACAAGCAAAAACCAAATAACCCCACTAAAAAGTGGGCAAAGGACATGAACAGACACTTCTCAAAGGAAAACATACAAGAGGTCCAACAAACACGAAAAAAATGCTCATTATCACTAATGAGCAGAGTGATAATGAGAGAAATGGAAATCAAAATGACAATGAAATACTATCTCATACCAGTCAGAATGGCTTTGTTAAAAAGGTAAAAAATAACAAATGTTGGCAAGGCTGAAGAGAAAAGGACACTTGTACACTGTTGGTGGGAATGTAAATTAGTTCAGCCACTGGGGAAAGCAATTTGGAGACTTTTCAAAGAACTGAGAGTTGAACTACTATTCGGCCAAGCAATCCCATTACTGAGTATATACCCAAAGGAAAATATCTCCTTCAACCAAAAGGATACATGCTGTGTACATCACAGCGCTATTCACAATAGCAAAGACATGGAATCAATCCAGGTGTTTATCAATGACGTATTAAATAAAGAAAATGTGGTAACGTATACACCATGGAATACTATGCAGCTATAGCAAGTGAAATTATGGTCTTTGCAGCAACATGGATGCCGCTGGAGGCTGTTATCCTAAGCAAATTAAGGCAGAAATGGAAAACCAAATACCATGTGTTCTTACTTATAAGTGGAAGCTAAACATAGGGTACACATGGACATAAATAAGGGAATAATAGACACTGAGGTTTACTACTGGGGGTGAAGGGCAGGGGCAAGGGCTGAAAAACTACCTACTGGGTAGTATGTTTACTACCTGGGTGACAGGTTCACTCTTACTCCAAGCCTCAGCATCATGTACATGTACTGCCTGATTCTAAAATAAAAGTTGAAAAGGAATAAAAAAAGAAGTCCCAGGTTCGTCTCTCTGCCTTCTTGAAATTCACACTTCAAAATTTACTTTTGGTTGGTTGGTGACTAAACTTCTCTCTTGGAGGCCTGAGGAGAAGTGAATGCCCAAGGAGGCCATAGGTTTTATCCAGGGATTTATGCCCGTGGGTCTCAAAGTTTTTGGTCTCTGGACCTCTATAAGTTCTTTAAAAAATTGAGGATCCAGAGTTTTTATTTATGTCTATTCTAATTTAACATATTAGAAATTAAAACTGAGGATTAAAAATATATTTATTATTTTATTAAAAATATAAGCTTTTTACATAGTAATATAAATATTTTTACTAAAACAACTATATTTTATGGAACAAAAAAATTAAGGGGTGGTGTTATATCAAAATTAAGAGTGGTGTTATATCAACAAATTTGCAAATCTGTTGAATCCCTGGTTTAAAAGGAGACAGATGAATCCATAGCTGCCTCTCCAGTGAATCACAATTGGTTCACTGTGACAGTCCATGACATGTAGTTTCTGGGAAGGTCTCCTCTCCGCCCCAGAGAGAATGACAGTGAAGAGGACAAGTAATATCTTAATCATCTTAGTATCTGGAAGAAAACAGTTTTGGCCTTGAAGACTCCCACCCACCACTGGGTCTAGGGACCTCCCAGGAGCACTCGTGCCATATTTTGAGAATCACAGCTCTGCACAGTCTTCAAGTAGAAACATTCAAGATCCAGAAAGTCTCAAGGCTTTAAATCCCTGAGGTCAAGCCCCATTCCATCACTTCCAAGCTGTGTGACCTTGGGTGAGTCACCTAACTTTCTGACCATGTCAGTCTCTTCTTCTCTAAAACAGAATCAATCACACCTACGTCTAGACCATGGTGAAATGAGAAGTCACGGAGTCCCAGCAGTAATGTGGAGCTTGGCTGGCCCCTGGCTTCAGTAGACATTCTTTTCCCAGAATGCTTCCTTCCAAGTGCAAAGGGATCTTCCGTCCGTAACCCCTGACCTCTCTCTGCCCCTATGCCCTCTTCTCTTCCCCAGGAAGATGAGTGACCTATCTTATTGGTAAATTTGGGGAGATAAACTGAGGCTGTCTCTGGAGAGCACACGCTCTCTGCTCCTTCATGGTTGAACACAGGAGTCCTGAGCTGGGTGGGCAAATCTACGTGATGCGGTTGGCTTTGAGGCTATTGGAACTGGAGCTGCATCTTCTAAACTAACGTCTGCCGGTGACGTGCTCACATTTCATCTTCCAATGGCTTGTTTTTCTTTGTGTTATTTATTTGTTTGGGGAAGACCCCGGGGGGAGGGGGGGGGGGGGGGGGCGGTGGGATAGGAAGAATCATACAGGTCCACCCAGAGGTCCCGATAGCTACCATTATTACCATTATCAGCATCATCATCTCATCCTTCATTCTGTCACTCATGCCATTTCATGCTGTAAAAATAGTTATTGTAGCCACTGAGACACAGGCACATACACACCCCACTCTCTCCAATATCTTCCAACAGATTTCTAAGTCCATTTCAAATTATATAAGAACGAAATACCTCAAAATACTCCCATAATCTAAGCATCATCAATTGGACTCAAGAGTAAGGGATTAAGAATAAATTGAAATTTTGGATTTCAGGAATTAGTTTCAGGATGGAAAAATGAATGTCAGTTAGTTATTTCACCAAACAACATAGTCAACCATAAAAAAAAAATTCTCTCCTGTGAATGAGAAATGTGAGAACAGTTGTTTAATTCTCAGTAAGTCTCTTATTCACTTAGTATAATCATTTATTCATTTACAGGCTTATAGGTGGTTCTTGAATAAAATTAATGAAGAGAAAATAGTCTTTAGGGCATGGCTCTGTGTCCCGTCCAAGAGCATGGCCAACCTTACAAATTCCCAGGAGCCTCGGTTCTGGGTCAAATCCCAAGATTGTCACCAGATGCTGACCACCGGCCCTTTCTAGGCCCCATCTCCAGCCACAGCCCTTTGCCTCTCCCTTTTGATGAGAACGCCCTGAGCCGGTTTACGCTGTTGGATAAAGTTCCAAACCCATTTCTAATTCAGCCGGGAGGTACATGAATGCCTTCATCCAGGCAATTGCTCCCAAGGCTGCAGTTCTTTTGATTCTTTTCCTTCCCGGCCTGAGCATCCCCCCAGGGCCTCTTAGTTATTGCTTCCAAGTTGCATCAATTCATGCAGGCCACTAAGGTGCCATCAGGGTCCCCGAGGCTGGAGACAAGGAAGAGCGCCCTCATTAGTAACTATCACCAGAACCTTCGCTGGGGCTAAAATAATTAGAGCCACTTAATGAAACGGAGCCAATTAACTTCCAGTTTATGACCAAGAAATAATTTCACCATGTGGTACAGACTCAGCGACAGAGGGAGATGAACGTTGCTCAAATCCCAAATCAGGGAAACGTTACCTTGCTTTATGCATGAGCTACCTTTCACATGACCTTTCCAATATCCGAAACCTAAACCAGCCTGGAGCTACCTGATGACTCCATCCCCAGAGAACATCCATCATCCTGGAACATATTTTTCCAGAAAGCCTTTCCAGGTAGGACCTTCATCAAGTTCCCCTTGCAGGAGAGGAGCCATGGACATGCCCCCTAGTTGGCTGTAGCTCACCATGGATGATAAAGGAAACCAGTGGCTCTATCCTCTTGGACCTGAAGACCTTAGAGGCAGGGAAGGCAGCCCCAGTGTGGACCATGATGTTGCCTTCATGGCTTCAGAACTCCTGGCTGCAGCCTCTTTTGCAGTGTAGTGCCCGTTTTACCCCAGATTCACCTGCCTGAGGACTGGTTTCCTAGAGTCTTACTCTTGCCTGGTCAGTCCAAGCCACAGTTAAATGCATTAGCCTTGGGGGCTTTTGCAGGTCACCACATGATCCCTGTGACAGCAAAGCCAGTTGTGCTTCAGGGTAATCTTTATGGCATTAAGATGGGCTGGAGAGATTTAGGCTCTGAGCCCCCAGCCTTACATTCTTCCAATCTCAACCAACAGGGCTGGGGGGCCACAGCCAGATGCAATATAGCAGCTGGACCACCCCAGAATACCAGCTCTCCCCTCAGTCTCTCTTCAGAAAAGTGAGGCAGCTGGGGCAGGTGTCTCCTCTCCTCGACAGAGCCTCCTGACCCTGGTCTTAGCCTAGTGTTGTCTGCTGCTCACATAACAGTCACGGGCCAGGGATTGTCGTAGGTGAAGGGGGCACAGAGATGAAAAAGGGAATGATCTTCCTCAAGAAAATAATAGGCAGGTCAAAACAGGTGCCCAAATAATTCTTATATAAGAAGGCCAAAAACATGTGTCAAGAGAGGAGGAAGAGATGATAGGTTCATAGAGAGGGAAGATTACAAGGAGTGTAGATTCAAGGAAGGCTTCATGGAGGAGGTGCCATTCTCAAAGGCTGTTGAATGACTTAGGGTGGAATAGATAAGAAAAGATGGAGGAATAAGAAAAAGCACAGGCAGAAAGAACAAGCATATCTATCAAGGAATAAGAATGAAAGAAATGAAATGCGAGAGGCCTAAGGGGTAAAGTTGGCATCTTTGTGATGGATTGGAGATGCAAGAAGAGTAAGTGGAAAGAGACTTGGGTGACGCCCATGCCTTTAGTTTGAGTGCAGGGAAAATGGTGGCAGCATGTTCATAAATGACTAAGCCAAGTTTGGGCATGTTTAGTTTGAGAAGTAAGTGGGGGCATGCAAGTGGAGATGTCTATTCAAAAGTGTTAGAAACACATCTGGAGTTTGAGAGGGTGGGTAGACCAGAGACGCAGATGTGGGAGTCATGGGCATAGAATTGAGAGTGAAATGAAATGACAGTGCTCAGAGAGGAAGACCACAGACCACCTCGATCACGTGCTCAGCGTAAAAAGAGTGGAGGACCCTGCACATAAACATCAACAGCGTGGGCGGACAAGAGATGGCGGACCCTGAGAAGGCTGCCAAGGGGCAGGCAGAGACAGCAGAGATGAGTGCGCTGCTGGATTTACATCTCTTCTCCAGGGTTTCCTCTGTGGCATCCAGGAGCACGCCAGCCTTCGCTTAGTTCTCTATCCCCATTGCCCATCAGAGTCCTTGGGACACAGAAGTTACTCAAGTATTCAGAACTAGCAACAGGAGGGAGAGGCAGTGTGGAGTTGTGGTGGGGGTGACATGGTTGGGCTGTGTCCCCACCCAAATCTCACCTTGACTTGTATCTCCCAGAATTCCCACATGTTATGGGAGGGATCCAGAGGGAGGTAATTGAATCACGGGGGCTGGTCTTTTTCATGCTATTCTCGTGATGGTGAATAAGTCTTGAGAGATGCGATGGGTTTATCAGGGGTTTCTGCTTTTGCTTCTTCCTCATTCTCTCTTGCCACCACCATGTAAGAAGTGCCTTTTGCCTCCCACCATGATTCTGAGGCCTCCCCAGTCATGTGGAACTGTAAGTCCAATTAAAACTCTTTTTCTTCCCAGTCCCAGGTATGTCTTTATCAGCAGCATGAAAACAGACTAATACAGGGGGCAACTCTGGGACCTGGGAAGAAACCAGAAGGTAAGTGGCTTGGAGCAAAGTGGGTCTTCATGGCTTACTGGAAAACCCTCCCTAGGCTTGGTATTTCCCTTCTCGTGAAATTGTCAAAGGGAATATTCTGTTGACACCAGAGGATGAATTCTGCTTCAAGGAGTGAGAAAGTACAGAGGGTTCAGTCATCACCCCTCTCAGATGCTTGCCCGTGCTGTGAACCACTGTGGGAAGAAGGGGGAAAGCTGTGGGTCCAGCCCACAGGGAGCTCAGCTGGTGTCCACAGCAGTCTGTAGAGCTCTTCTCAGCTAGTGATCAAGCCTAATATTCCAATGGCCCACATTTTCTTCTTTATATTCTCAGATATAATTTCCTATTAAAAATATAAATACCCACAAAAGTTCACTTTTTAAAAAAGTCTCATTCATTACTTATAACTAAATGTGAACATAGAGTCAAAGGGAAAGAAACAAGATTAAAGAGAGACCTAGGTGAGTACTGCATTTCTTACAGAGGGAAGCAAGGTCCACCAGGTCAGAAAAAAACAAACTACATGCAAGCTAGAGCGTAAAGGCAGAAATCTCCAACTTACAAGTTTTGCATGAGGGTTTGGGCAGAAAAAAAAAATCTGTTTCTAGCTTAAAGATGTTAGCTCTGTAGTGTTTTCGATGTTTGGTGTCTCACCATCAAGGCTGGACTCCAAAGTGACCATGCTGAATGCTGTGATAGGGGCTGCCCAGCGTAGTTTAGGATCCTGTTTGGATTTTTCTGAGCTCTAAACAATAATTGATTCCCTAGATACTTAGCAGAATCTGACCAGTGAAATTATTTCTTGTTCATAAACTGAAAAGTTAATTGACTTCATTTCTTTAAATAGATTCAATTATTTGAGCAACAATGAATCTTCCAGAGGTACTTACAAGTCAGGGATGCCTACAGGAGATGAAGGTTTAAAGATGCTACCCAAAGGCCCTTGCAAACAGCCACCAAGGATCTTGCAGATTGGGAAGGGATTTATTTGTGCTTATAAAATATACAAACTGCCCTCAATGGCATGATTATGTTGGATGCAACTAGCTTATTAAAAATTAACACAGCCAAGAAATGATGCTTGTATCTAAGACAGAGTTGAGTATTGTTGAGAACAGGAGGAATTTTTAATGGGGGGATTTTATGTGGAAACCCTCCATGTTTTCAGCCTCTCAGAGAAAGCAGCCAAGCCACATACCCAAGGCTGTTTTGGCCTCCACTCACTGCACCGTGACATTCTTTCCCTTCAACAGGACTCACTCTTGAGCTCTCAATGAAAAGGTTAATTCTTAAAGCTCACAGAGGAAAATCAGAGTCATGGCTGGATCCGTCCCGCATAAGGCTTCCTTCTATGCAATAGACATCTGAGGGTTTAGTTTAAACACCTCTTCCTACCACGTTCTTTCTCCCCTGCAGCTTGACTGACTCTGAATGTTAATCAGTCCCAGAATAAAGTGTGTAATTAGCTGAGAATGTGACCCGACCTCCAGCCCTCTTCCCTAATAAAAGTTGTTTCAAATTGCCCTGACCGTGTGGCCCAGGCATGTTATGATCTCATATCCATCCTCTCATATGCATGAATTACCTTCTGAAAGAACATGCTTGGAAGCAGAGTTCAATCATTAACCTTAACCCAGAATTTCACTCAAGCAAAGATATTAAAAACTGCAGGGTTAGATGGGTTAATTAGGAGCCAATATCCATCTTTTTCTTCAAACAAATGAAGACAAGAGAAGCGATCAGGGGCTGATGATTACATGTCTACTTTAAAGTATGGTAGGGGCTGGGGAATAGGGAGGTGCGGTCCAGCTTGCAGATTGGAGTTTTCTCTAATAAAACTAGGAAGAGAAAGACAGGAACTACAATGGGTTCTGGCAGAGGCTCACCCTGAGGATAAGGGGGGAGATGGCAGAATCAACTTTTGGAGAAGGGAGTTATCTACTCCAGGAGAGGAACATTAGTGCTGTTTTGGAGTTGTCCAAAGGACCTAGTGCTGAAAGCATTTAGGTGAAGTATGATACCAGACACCTCTTCAAATAACAATTAAAGCTGCACTTGTTCTTTCTCCAGGATCTGGCATAAGTCATATTGAAGAGTTGACAGTTTGGGACTGCATGTTAAATGCCTTTCTGAGACAAGGTCAAAGGGTCCAATTTAACCTTTTACCCTGAATACTGTGAATCATTTTTTGAACACCAGCTCTGTTTACAAGAACATAGCATGTCTAAGACATGTACATATGAAGAAAGCTCCCAGAGACATCTTATAAGATAACACACTTGCCAA
Source organism: Piliocolobus tephrosceles (assembly GCF_002776525.5). Taxonomy (NCBI): domain Eukaryota; kingdom Metazoa; phylum Chordata; class Mammalia; order Primates; family Cercopithecidae; genus Piliocolobus; species Piliocolobus tephrosceles. Next base: position 217,410,995 of record NC_045434.1, read on the forward strand.
TTTTTTTTTTAAATGAGCTTTTTCCTGGACTGTCTGCTACTAAATGTTTCACAAAGAGAGTCATTCAATATCTTATCAAATATCTTATGAAACCTCAAAACACCCAGGAATATTTTTTGGTAATTCTTTGGCTTCTTTTCCTTACAAGTTTTGAATTCCTTTACAGAAACTTGCTTCACACATACGCAGAGAGAAAAATTCTTTTTATTGCAAAGAAATGACTCATTCAGAAAACTATTCATTAAATTATGCTTATTATCAAATTTCTAAGTTCTTTCCTTATAATAAAATTATTTCCCTAAATGATACATTTTGCTAATGTATTAATATTTCTTTTTTTTATTTTTATTTTTTTATTATACTTTAAGTTCTAGGGTACATGTGCATAACGTGCAGGTTTGTTACATATGTATACATGTGCCATGTTGGTGTGCTGCACCCATCAACTCGTCAGCACCCATCAATTCATCATTTATATCAGGTATAACTCCCCAAAGCAATCCCTCCCCCCTCCCCCCTCCCCATGATAGGCCCCATTGTGTGATGTTCCCCTTCCCGAGTCCAAGTGAGCTCATTGTTCAGTTCCCACCTATGAGTGAGAACATGCGGTGTTTGGTTTTCT
>NC_045434.1:217416616-217437557 GCF_002776525.5 Piliocolobus tephrosceles
CCTATCCATGAGCATGGTATGTTCTTCCATTTGTTTGTGTCCTCTTTGATTTCACTGAGCAGTGGTTTGTAGTTCTCCTTGAAGAGGTCCTTTACATCCCTTGTAAGTTGGATTCCTAGGTATTTGATTCTCTTTGAAGCAATTGTGAATGGAAGTTCATTCCTGATTTGGCTCTCTGTTTGTCTGTTACTGGTGTATAAGAATGCTTGTGATTTTTGCACATTAATTTTGTATCCTGAGACTTTGCTGAAGTTGCTTATCAGCTTAAGAAGATTTTGGGCTGAGACGATGGGGTTTTCTAAATACACAATCATGTCATCTGCAAACAGGGACAATTTGACTTCTTCTTTTCCTAACTGAATACCCTTGATTTCTTTCTCTTGCCTGATTGCCCTAGCCAGAACTTCCAACACTATGTTGAATAGGAGTGGTGAGAGAGGGCATCCCTGTCTTGTGCCAGTTTTCAAAGGGAACTTTTCCAGTTTTTGCCCATTCAGTATGATATTAGCTGTGGGTTTGTCATAAATAGCTCTTATTATTTTGAGGTACGTTCCATCAATACCGAATTTGTTGAGCGTTTTTAGCATGAAGGGCTGTTGAATTTTGTCAAAAGCCTTTTCTGCATCTATTGAGATAATCATGTGGTTCTTGTCTTTGGTTCTGTTTATATGCTGGATTACGTTTATTGATTTGCGAATGTTGAACCAGCCTTGCATCCCAGGGATGACGCCCACTTGATCATGGTGGATAAGCTTTTTGATGTGCTTCTGAATCCGGTTTGCCAGTATTTTATTGAGGATTTTTGCATCGATGTTCATCAGGGATATTGGTCTAAAATTCTCTTTTTTTGTTGTGTCTCTGCCAGGCTTTGGTATCAGGATGATGTTGGCCTCATAAAATGAGTTAGGGAGGATTCCCTCTTTTTCTATTGATTGGAATAGTTTCAGAAGGAATGGTACCAGCTCCTCCTTGTACCTCTGGTAGAATTCAGCTGTGAATCCATCTGGTCCTGGGCTTTTTCTGGTGGGTAGGCTATTAATTGTTGCCTCAATTTCAGAGCCTGCTATTGGTCTATTCAGGGATTCAACTTCTTCCTGGTTTAGTCTTGGGAGAGTGTAAGTGTCCAGGAAATTACCCATTTCTTCTAGATTTTCTAGTTGATTTGCGTAGAGGAGTTTATAGTATTCTCTGATGGTAGTTTGTATTTCTGTGGGGTCGGTGGTGATATCCCCTTTATCATTTTTTATTGCGTCTATTTGCCTCTCTCTTTTCTTCTTTATTAGTCTCGCTAGCGGTCTGTCAATTTTGTTGATCTTTTCAAAAAACCAACTCCTGGATTCATTGATTTTTTGGAGGGTTTTTTGTGTCTCTATCTCCTTCAGTTCTGCTCTGATCTTAGTTATTTCTTGCCTTCTGCTAGCTTTTGAATGTGTTTGCTCTTGCCTCTCTAGTTCGTTTAATTGTGATGTTAGAGTGTCAATTTTAGATCTTTCCTGCTTTCTCTTGCGGGCATTTAGTGCTATAAATTTCCCTCTACACACTGCTTTAAATGTGTCCCAGAGATTCTGGTATGTTGTATCTTTGTTCTCATTGGTTTCAAAGAACATCTTTATTTCTGCTTTCATTTCGTTATGTACCCAGTAGTCATTCAGGAGCAGGTTGTTCAGTTTCCATGTAGTTGAGCGGTTTTGATTGAGTTTCTTAGTCCTGAGTTCTAGTTTGATTGCACTGTGCCAATTTTTAAATGAACCGAAGGGATAGCAAAATGATGGATACTTAATTTTCCCACCAGAGGACCCCTCCCCACCTAAGTGTGACACACCATTGCCATAGCTGTGTGCAGTGACTTTTGTCTTTTTTCATCTTCATGTGCTATCATGGAACTCCTCTCCCCAAATGATGTTGAGATGACATTGTCATTTCACCATTTATGCAGCATGTCTATTCGCTGTTTGACTTTTCAAAAAATCATTCGAAGTTAAAAGTGCAAAAACTAGTGTAAATATGGAATTAATTAAATCTATCTATGCTTAAGTCTTTTCAAAATTAACTTATGAAATGTTTGTCAGTTAAATTATTAACATGTTACTCTGAAGATAATGAGTCAGTTTAAGGTTATTTAATTGCTGGCAGAATTACAGTATTTACACTAAAATCTTTTCTGCAGCTCTATTCTCATGTGTGATAAGTTGCTGAAAGATTTTCAAGTCTAGCTCCTTCCGGCATTTTGTCTGGATGATTATTTTCACTTGAAATGATACGAATTTGTTTAATCAACAGGATCTTCAGCTACTGGTTAGATGGATGTCTCTAGAAACCATGTCTGTATTGACAGTGAAGTTAATAATGAGGCTAATTGATCATCCTCCTTCTATGCAGTGTAGTTGGGTATAGGATTGAGTCTTGAAAACCCATCCCTGGCTCCCTTCCTGTGTAGGATAACTTGGGTTGGGGCTCAATTAGTGCCAACTCCCAGGTCTTTATTGAAAAATTAGGGTTCTATTGGGAGCTGGACATTCATAGCACATAGTCCTACTGCCCTTTGAGTCCTTACTGGATAGTACAGAGATGTCTAGTTGAATGACCTTTGTGGTATTTTACTCATTCACCACTGGTGTGGGTTGAGATTCCAACCCAACTTGCAGGCCACTGCTGAGCAGCAAATGCCCATCCAATGTTTTCCCGAATAAGTTCTACTTTCCTGCAGAAAATCCAGACAGACTTTAGAGCAGAGTGCCTGAAGCAAAGGCCTTCATGTTGTGATCGATCAAAGAGACTGCATACATCAAATATGGCAGCTCCATCCACTGGCCTCTTTGATAACGCTTCTTCTCTAGCCAGATTGTCAATAACTGACTTTTATCTAATGATAGAGCAAGACAGAGAATCACTATCAGTGGCAGGGATGACATGAGGGGGAGGCAGAGGCTCTAAAGGTATCTTTTAACAACGAGCTGGGGCTGCTCTCTTCTTAAATGGAACAACTGTAGGAGACAGAGCTGAGCTGGTCTAAAGAGAGCTAAATGTCACAGATTGAAATAACTGTTGAGGGCCACCGTTAAGCCCTGTGATATATCCAGCTAGAGAATACAATGAGGGCAAAACTAAGTGGTCTATTCTCAAGGATTCAGGATTCAGAGAACGCCATCTTCCACCGATGCCCTCATTTTATAGTGAAAGAGAAAGCACTCTCAGGGCCTACGGGAGGGAATCTGTCCAGTAGCAGAGGATTCCCCAAGTAGGGGAAGCCTGGCATATTGGAGAAGAAGTCCTATTGGGAGTTCAGTGTCTCTGGTTCCAGTTCCAGGAAATTCTGTGGGCAGCAGAGATGTTCTCAAGCATGATGTGGTCATTCTCAGGCTGCTGGGCTGACCTTTCTCAGAACCTCTGTAGCAATCCAGTCACCCACGTGAGGTTGTGCAATGACTATTCCCCTATGGGGCAAGCTTTTTTTCTGTCAGGAGAGCAGGGTACACAGCTTTAGGGAGAAGTCCTCAGCACCACATAGCTGAATGGTGGGTGAGAATGGCTGTCATGGAAGGGAGGTGACTTCCTGGCCCCTCAGTGTACAGATGCAGAAGATGGCAGAGCCCTCAGAACACCTGGATATGCTTTAAAAAGGGGGCAAAATCCCTTTTTTGTCTCTGTCTTGGCTAGGGCTAACGTTGGATCTCACAAAGAGATATGTGGTTTCTCCAATCTCCACCTGCTTGGAGATGGGACCGGAGCAGCCATCAGGCCATTGACCCCATCCAGCCCAGGTCTCTGCCTGGTGGAAGGATCCATTCATCTCTGGGGTCGCTCTGTCTCCATTCCCACCAGCCTTCCTAGGATGCTCCAAGCTCTCCAAGACAAGGAGAAAGAGGAGAAAAACTATTAAATGGGAAGACTGTAAATGATAATTTTTTAAAGGATAAATAAAGCTTTACACCCTGAGCCTGAGAGATGGGCTGTGGGGCTCTCGAACCTTGACACAAAATGCTGAGATGTGACATGCAGTTAATTTTTCCCAGGGAGGCCTATAGCTCTCCATGCCCAGAAACAAGGAAGCCAATTTCATGCCTCAGGGACATGTGGATGGTCTGTGGGGTCGGGAAGGGACCCCTTCACCTGGGTGGGCCACTACCACTACATAGGGGATGTACATGAAAAGTTGTAAACTCAGAATCTCCAGAGACATACAGAGTGGCCAAAAGCAGACACTGGGATCATAAGGACAACTGAGAAATGCCATGATTAAAACAGAATCCAGTGGAGCATGTGGGAGGGGGAAATGAATGGTTTTAATACCGACACCCTCCCTTTCATTTTTAATAACAGTGTTGTCTGTACAATATTAGCTCCGTTAATTCTCACCCCCCATTCAATTCGCCTTTGTTTTCACACACTTGTGCTGTAATTTTCAATTTAATTAGTTGCAGTTCTGTTCAATGGCAACAGGTCCTGGTTTATCTTCCCAGCTAATACTGCTAATTGTTTATCCAGACTTCAGTAATATCTCATTAACTTTATAGGCTATCGTTTCCACATCATCTACAGAATTAATTTTCTGCAAATCTAGAGATGTTGGTGCTTGTGAACATTTTCCTTCAGAAACAAAACAAAACCAAACAGAAAAGAAAAAAAAAACCTGGCAAAGTTGGAGAAGCCAGTTGTCATTTTCTGTTGCATGTCCTCAAGAAAATAATGTCTAAAAATTATCCTTCCTTTATTTTTTAAAAAAGAACCCACCTAGGCAATTTTTCATTTTTATAACAGCCATTATCCCTAAGGCATTTGTGGATGCACAGATGAAAGACAGAATGTGTACACACAAGACTGGGAGGCAACACAGCGCGGGCCCTTCAATTATTTGATTTAATAGAATGAAGTTGTATCCAGATGATTTTTATGGCATCTGTCTCAATTATCAGGGCGTTTAATAACCATCCCCTACCTCCTACTTTGGAAGATGGGAAATTCAGAAGACAACAGGGCAGGATTCAGCTGTCATCCACCATGATCCCGTCTGAGAGATGACACCCAGTTCCGCCCCCCTCCCTCACCTCTTTGCTCCTCACCTTTGAACACAGGCGCAAAATGTTGGCTTTTCACATGCCCTAGAACAGGCCTCTTTGTGCCCATGTGGTTCCTCATGTTTAAGACAGAAAGATTTATTCTATCTCGCCTTCCCTCTACCCTCACCCCGCCCAACACATATATACCCTTGGACCACACGGATTGACTCTTTTCTGGGTTCAAGCAATCCTCCCACCTCAGCCTCCCAAGTAGCTGGAACTACAAATGTACACCAACACACCCACCTACTTTTTGTACTTTTTGTGGAGACAGGGTTTCACCATGTTGACCAGGCTGGCCTCTAACTCCTAGGCTCAAGCAGTCCTCCCACCTCGGCTTCCCAAAGTGCTAGGTTTACATATGTGAGCCATCATGCTCCGTTTCTAATTTTTTTTCTTTTAGAAATTCTTACATGATATTCCATATATACAATAAAATATAAAGAATAAAATAGTATATGCTCACGTGCCCCTCACCCGAGTTAAGAAACAAAATGTTATCAATGTCATTGAAGCTCCCTGGCCCCGCTTCCCAGTCATACCTCTCTCTCTCTGTAAGAGGTAACCACTATTCTGTTTGGTTTTTTTTATGTACATGCATCTCTTCTCCTTGTACTTCATATAGACACATCCATATGTATTGCTATTGCTATATGTGCTTTTGACCTCTTTTTTTTTTTCCCACAGTGTCTCACTCTGTCACCCAGGTTGGAGTGCAGTGGTGCAGTTTTGGCTCACTGCAACCTCTGCTTCCCAGATTTAAGAGATTGTCGTGCCTCAGCCTCCTGAGTAGCTGGGATTACAGGTACCCACCACCATGCTCAGCTAATTTTTGTATTTTTAGTAGAGACGAGGTTTCACCATGTTGACCAGGCTGGTCTTGAGAACTCCTGACCTCAAATGATCCGCCCCCGTTGGCCTCCCAAAGTGCTGGGATTACAGGAGCAAGACACCCTACTCGGTCCTTTTGACCTTTATATGAGCAACATTATTTTGGATACACTCTTCAACAACTTGCATTATTTATTTCTTTTAATTTAAAATATTTTTCTCAACATATTTGTGAAGTCTACCTCTCTTAAAAATTGTAGTGCTAGCTCATTTATGCTCATAGATATAGTATCCTTATATATATATATCTGTTTTCCTGTGGTTGGACATTTTAGATGTTTCTTTGATTTTTTTCTGTTGCAGGAAAAATTGCCATGAATTCTTTTACTTGTCTTCTTTTGAGCTATAGGAGTTATTCCCTGGGCTGCAAAACTAGGAATAGAATCGCTGGGCCACAGAGTCTGTATCTCCAATCTCACTGGGTATTGACATGCTATTCCCAGTGCTTATACCATCTACATTCCTGCCAGCAGTGTGCAAGGCTTCTCATTGTTTTACATCATGGATTTATTGGCCATTCTTATTCTCTTTTTATTGAATTGGCCATTCACACACTTTGTTCGTTTTCCTATTCTATTCATGTTTCAAAGTTATCACACATTAGATATCCTAAATATTAGTCCTTCATTGTTGCCTGTTACAAATATTTTTCCCAGTCTATCTATATATTCATATATCAGAAAATTCACCCTTTAAAAATAGGCCAGGTAAGGCAGCTCATGCCTGTAATCTCAGCACTTTGGGAGGCCGAGGTGGGTGAATCACTCAAGGTCAGGAGTTTTAGACCAGGCTGGCCAACGTGGCAAAACCCCATCTCTACTAAAAATATAAAAATTAGCTGGGCGTGGTGGCATGCATCTGTAGTCCCAGCTACTCGGGACACTGAGGTGGGAGAATTGCTTGAACCTGGGAGGCGGAGGTTGCAGTGAGCCGAGATAGCGCTATTGCCCTCTGGCCTGGGTGACAGAGCAAGATTCCTTCTCAAAAACTAAACTGAAGTGAACTAAACTGAACTAAAATAAAATAAAGTAAAATACAAGTCAGTGGCATTTAGCACATTCACAAGGCTGTGCAACCATAACCACTATCTAATTCCAGAACGTTTTTCATCACCCCAAAATGAAACCCCATGCCCATTAGCAAACATACCCCATTCTCTGTTCCCCCAGTTCCTGGAAACCACCAATCTACTTTCTACCTCTTTGGATTTAACCTGTTCTGGATATTTCATAGAAATGGATTCCTACATGATGTGGTCTTTCTGACTTGCTTCTTTCACTTATCATAGTATTTGCAACATTCCTCTGTGCTGTAACATGTATCAGCTCTTCATTCCTTTTTGTGGCTAATATTTCATTATATGAGTAAGGAGATCAAGCATCTTTTCATGTGCTGATTGACCATTTGCATATCTTCTTTGGAGAAATGTCCATTTGAATCCCTTGCTCATTATATTTGTCTTTTTATTGTTGAACCATGAGTTCTGTATATATACTGAATACTAGAACTTTATCAGATATTAGATTTAAAGTTTTTTTTCCACAATCTTTGGGTCATCTTTTCCCTTTATTCTGTCTTTCAAAACATGAAACATGAAATTTGTTAATTTTGATAAACTCCAATTTGTTAATTTTGTTACTTATACTTTAAGAAACCATTCCCTAATCCAAGATCTATGCCTATGTTTTCCTCTAACAACTTTCTCATTTTAGCTCTTACATTTAGGCCTTTGATCCATTTTGAGTTATTTTTGTATATGGTGTGAGGTACACATCCAACTTCATTCTTTTGTGTGTAGATATCCAGTTGTATCAGCATTGTTAGTTAAAAAGACTATTATGTCCTCAATTGATTTGCTTTGGCACTCTTATTGAAAATCAATTCACCATAAATGCATGAGTTTATTTCTAAACTCTCAATACTCTTCCATTTATCTGTGTCTATCGTATGCCAGTGCCACAGAGTCTTAATTCCCACAACTTTGTAGTAAGTTTTGAAACTTTTCTAGATTGCTTTGACTATTCTGATTTCCTTGAATTTTCATATGAATTTTAGGATTACCTTGTCAATCTTTACAATAAATAAATAAATAAATAAATAAATAAATAAATAAATGCCACCTAGTATTTTGGTAGTTGTTGTGTGGAATCTGAAGATCTGCAGATCAGCTTAGGAAGTTTGCCATCTTCACTATAGAGGCTTCCAATCGATGGTCATATGATATCTTTCCACTTATTTAGATTTTCATTTTCTTTCAATTATGTTTTATAGTTTTCAATGTACAAGGCTTATACTTCTGCTGTCAAATTTATTCCTAAGTATTTTACTCTCTTTTGTGCTGTTGTAAGTGGCATTGTTTTGTTTGTTTTCTTTCTGAATTGCTCATTGCTAACATACAAAAACACAATTGATTTTTGTGTATTGATTTTGTATTCTGCAACCTTACTAAACTTGTTTATTATCTCTAATGGTTGTTTATGGATTCCTCAGGACATTCTTGCACAAAATCATGTCATCTGCAAATGGAGATGGTTTTACTTTGTCCTGTCCAATATGAATGCCTTTTATTTCTTTCTCTTGCCTAATTGTCCTGACCTGTGGCTATTTTTGCATTTCCAAAATAAGATCTCCTGTTACCAAGAAGTTTTTTCTTTTTTAATTTAATGTACTTGTATTTAGCAATTATTTCTTCTGTGCTTTTTGCCTATTTGGTTTTCTTCAAAAATATATATTCCTGTTGTGAAACATTAAAGGTAGTCCCATAATTTTCTTCTAAATTTAAATTACTTTGCTTTTCTCATTTAGGGCTTTACACAGCTAGAACTGAATATTGAATGTGGCATGAGATAATGAGACTGGGACCTAATTTTATTTTATTTCCTATACGAACAATCAATTGTTCCACCTCCACTTATTGATTAATCCATTGTTTTACCACTGACCCACAGTAACATCTTTCTCTTATTTTAATTTTTTCACACATGCATGGACCTGTTTCTGAGCACTGTGTCCAGTTCAGTCAGTCTTTTACTAATACTGCTGTTTCCTACTATGACCTTGTTTGTCTGTTTATTTATTTATTTATTTTTTCTGAGACGGAGTCTCACTCTGTCGCCGAGGCTGGAGTGCAGTGGCATGACCTCAACTCACTGCAACCTCTTCTGCCCAGTTCAAGCAGTTCTCGTGCCTCAGCCTCCTGAGTAGTTCAGACTATATAGATGCTCATCACTATGCCCGGCTAATTTTTTTTTTTTTTTTTTTTGTATTTTTAGTCGAGATGGGGTTTCTTCATGTTGGCCAGGATGGTCTCAAACTCCTGATCTCAGGTGATCCTCCTGCCTCGGCCTCCCAAAGTGCTAGGATTACAGGCATGAGCCACAGTGCCTGGCCTCCTACTATGCCTTTATAATATGCTTTGACATGGCAATCTCCCCAACGCACCCACATCACCTTGTTTAATTTCCTGAAGATTGTCTTGGTCATTTTCATTATTCTCTTACATTTTTAGTATAGAATGAGATAATCAATTTTCTCATTATAAAAAAATTAAAATTTTGATTGGAATTGCATGACATTATAAATTTGAAGATAATTTTTATTTTTATAAAGCATGACCCATTGATGATGTTTTCTATACTGTTTTAAAATAAATCTCTTGTAATTTTCTCCATTAAATCCTGTACAACTTCTATTACACGTATTCCTGGATTTAAAAAGTGTTTTTAAACTTTCCATTTACAAAGCAACGAAAGTCTAAATTACATTTCATTTTTATTGCTGATATATGGAACTGAAATGTGTTTTCCTTTTTGGATTATTTTTATTTATTTACTTATTTTTTTCTGAGATGGAGTTTCACTCTTGTTGCCCAGGCTAGAGTTCAATGGTGCAGTCTCGGCTCGCTGCAACCTCTGCCTCCTGGGTTCAAGTGATTCTCATGCCTCAGACTCCCGAGTAGCTGGGATTACAGGCATGCACCACCACACTGAGCTACTTTTCGTGTTTTTGGTAGAGACAGCATTTCACCATGTTGGCCAGGCTGGTCTTGAACTCCTGACCTCAGGTGATCTGCCTGCCTCAGCCTCCCCCGAAATGCTGGGATTCCAGGCATGAGCCACTGCTCCCAGACTATTATTCTTAATTATGATCAAATTATTACATCCTTGGCCATTGGGAAATAAATCTATTCAAATTGGCTTTTGAGCCGGGCGCGGTGGCTCAAGCCTGTAATCCCAGCACTTTGGGAGGCCGAGACCGGCGGATCATGAGGTCAGGAGATTGAGACCATCCTGGCTAACACGGTGAAACCCTGTCTCTACTAAAAATACAAAAACTAGCCGGGCGAGGTGGCGGGCGCCTGTAGTCCCAGCTACTCCGGAGGCTGAGGCAGGAGAATGGCGTAAACCCGGGAGGCAGAGCTTGCAGTGAGCTGAGATCCGGCCACTGCACTCCAGTCCGGGCGACAGAGCAAGACTCCGCCTCAAAAAAAAAAAAAAAAAAAAAAAAACCAAAAACCAAAACAAAAACAAATTGGCTTTCGAGCCTTATTTATTTATTATTATAATTACTTTAATAATTACTTTAATAATGATGATGGTTATATGACCCCAGTAGTCTTTGGTAGTTCCTTTCATTCTATATAAAAGGTGACTTGGGTACATCTTGTTCATTTTCTGCCTCATATTTGAAGTCAACTGTTTATTTAAGGAGCCCTAGTCCCTCTAATGGCATGTAGAGACCACAGTCTGAGTGCTGGGAGTGCTCATTGCTTATGGGTGTGTTATCATTTTCAGCTCTTTTAGTGGATACTATGAAATCATGGATATTTAGGAAACATTTTAATCAGAAAATACATTATTAATCAGAAAATATATTGTTAATGTATGTGGATTTTTTAATATAAAGTAAGAACTATGAAATATTTACTAAGTATCATTGGTCTTACATCCGTATTTTATTTCTCCCACAATGAAAATCCTATTTTCAGAATACTAACACACTTGCTTACTTTCTTCATCTCACAATACACATATAACCATCTCAGAAAAATATCAGTACCACCAAAAGTATGATTTATGAAAACTGAAGAAATATCTCCACATTTATTTTACCTTAGATTGTAGTCTACTAGGGATTTATAATCCAATTCATTGAAAGTCTTTTAAACTAGTTCTTTTCCATGGTAAGATTCCATGCAACTTGACTCAATGTATAATTAAATTCATTCATTTATTTTTGCTTTAGATTTCTATGAATTGCTTTGGGCATTTGATTCATTTTATGCTGAGATTTTTATGTGATATCAGAGGTCCTCTTCATTCTTTTGCATGTGGATATCCAGTTAAACATGCTTTTTATGGTTTTAAATATATTTTAAATTACATAAAATATTTACAAAACATTTCAAAGTCAAGTCTACAAAACAATGTGTATTCAAATATTTGGTTTTATGGCTCTTCCCACTAACCTATCATTTCAATGTCTCTTTGGTCACCATTTTCTGTTACAGTTTATGCTTTACCCTTCCACTATGTCTTTAAATAAAAAAAAATACAAATATTTTTAAAATTTGTTTTAAATGATTTTGTTAGAAAAATGGCTGAGATAGTACAGAGAGCCCCTAAACACTCTTCACTCAGCTTCTCCTGCTATTAACATGTTACTTAACCAGGGTCCATTCATCAAAACTAATAAATTAATACTGATAAAATGCTGTTAAATAAACTGCAGTCTTTATTTGAAGTTTGCCACTTCTTTTTTTATTTTTTTTACCAATATCCTTTTTTTTTTTCTGTTCTGAAATCCAGTCCAGGATATCATTTCATGTTGTGTTCATTTATCCTGCCTCCTTAGTCTCCTACAGTCTGTGGTGGTTACCTTAGTCTTCCACTATTTTTCATGGCCCTGACACTTTCCAAGTCCACTGGCCAGGAATTTTACAGGAGGCCTTTCCATTTGGGCTTGTCTTGTTTCATCACAATTAGACTGAGCTTGTGAGTTTGGGGAAATAAGACCACAGAGGTAAGGTGTCCTTCTCATCACATAATGTATTAGTCTGTTTTCACATTGCTAATAAAGACATACCTGAGACTGAATAATTTATAAAAGAAAGGGGTTTAATTGACTCACAGTTCCACATGGCTGGGGAAGCCTCATAATCATGGTGGATGGCAAAGGAGGAGCAAAGTCATGTCTTACCTGGTGGTAGGCAGCAGCACGTGTACAGGGGAACTCCCCTTTATAAAATCATCAGATCTCATGAGAATTATTCCCTCTTATAAGAACAGCATAAGAAAGACCTGCCCCCATGATTCAATTACCTCCCACCAGGTCCCTCCCACAACACTTAGAGATTATGGGAGCTACAATTTAAGACAAGATTTGTGTGGGGACACCGCCAAGCCATATCCCATCGTATCAGGAGGTGCATGATACAAAGTTGCCTTATCGTTGGTGATGTTAACCTCAGTCACTTTGCTAAGATGGTATCTATCAGATTTCTCCACTGCAGTTACTATTTTTTCCTTTCCATACTCTATTTTTTGCATATGAGTCACTAAGTCTACCTCATCCATAAGGAGAGGGAAATTAAGTTCCAGCTCCTGGAGAGGGTAACATCTGTATTTATTACTTGGGATTCTTTTTTTCTAAAGAAGACTTGTTCCTTTTATCTCACTGAATGATTGATTGATTGAATCATTTATCCATATCAGTATGACCTCATGGATATTTGCTTTAGTATTTGGACTATAATCTAATACTATCATTATTTGTCACTCAAATTATTCCAGCTTTGGTAACTCTCTCAGGTTGATTCCTGTGTCCTTTTGACATACAAATATCAAATATGCATGCTATACATATTTTTTCTCATATATATGATAAAACCATAATACGAAAAAAATATGTATCTTTTCTGTTTTTACTTGCTACCTTGATGTTTTCACTTAACTCTGCATCCTGGAGATTGCTTTGGAGCTGTGAAAAAGAAATCCTCATTCCATTTTACAGCTGCAACATAAGTGAGAGTACCATGGTGTCATTGGCCAGTCCTTAGTGATGGGCATTGGGATAGCCCTTCACCTTCTGCTCTCTCCAGTTGTGCTGTGCTGGTTCAGCTCGTGTGCATGTCTTTTCATGATTTTCCCAGTGCATCTTTGGAATAGACCCTAGAGGTGGATTCCTGGGTCAAAGGGGAAACATTAATAAGGTTTTGCCAAATTTTCCTTCATAGGGTTGTAATATTTTGCGTTTCCACCAGCAATGTTTCCCAAGCAAGCCAACAGTGTATCACCGCTGTTCTCTATTTCTACCCACCTGCTGAAAGAGGGTATTCCTGTGCAAGGCTTAACACCTGGAGGAGCTGAGACAACGTCAAGTGGTGGCTCCAAGCGGTGCCCCAGACAAAATCTTACATTAAAAAGATAAGGTGAATGAATAGGGAGCTCTTTGGGTTCTAATTCATGTTGGGGAGCTTCCACTTTTTGCTTCTCCCAGACGTGCTTGAATAAACCCTGGGACAGCACAGAGCACCACTCAAAGTCAGGTCACCAATATGATTGGAATTAAAGCTCAGTGATCTTTTCTACATGTGAGTGAAACTCACACGCTTGTCACGGACGATACCCCAGGCATTTTCCATGGGGGACCCTGTCCACTCCTCACAACAACCTTATGAGATAAGTCATCACCACCACTTTTTACAGAAGAGGAAACTGAGGTTCAGAGAGACTAAGTGATGTGCTCTACATCCACAGCTCATGCCTGGATGCACCAGCATTTGACCTCAGTTTTCTAACTTCCAGAAACATCATTCTTTTGCTGGTAGATGAAGACAACTTTAGAAGCATCTGCCCTTGTTTGGGATATTGTCTTTTGGGTTCCACATCTGCTCACGTGTCAGTGGCATGATCTTGACTCACTATAGCCTCAACCTCTCAAGCTCAGGTGTTCCTCCTGCTTCAGCCTCCTGAGTAACCAGGACTACAGGCTTGTGCCACTATGGCTGGATAATTTTTGAATTTTTTGTAGAAATGGGGTCTCACCATATCGCCAAGGCTGGTCTCAAACTCCTGACTTCAAGTGGTCCTCCTGCCTTGGCTTCCCAAAGTGCTGGGATTAGAGGCATAAACCACCATGCCCGACGTCATATGTTCTTTTAACAGGGCTTTTCCTGTCTTGCTGTGGTGTGTCATCTCAGATCCTGGGACAGCAGCTCCCTGGCATGCACATCCCATTGCTAGGGGCTTCTCTCCAAGCCCCCTGCCCCCACCTCAGCCTGCATCATGTAGTTCCTCCTGTTTCTCCATGGTCAGTTGAGCAGAAGGGAAGAGGCACTATATTCTGCCTTCTGCCTCGTTGCTTCGGTCCAAAATGAGGAGTTAAAGATAGCATGAACGCAGGCTGCATTTCAAGCCCTGCTCATCACTCTGCTAATGAGTGTATGTTCACAGATGAGACTTCTCTAGCTAAAGAAGGAATAAATAAATACAATTTGCAACAACTTTTTATCGGTTTCTCTCCCCAGCGCTCCCAAATGATTGCTAGGACTCTGGTGTTCTGGAGTCGAAAGTTGGGGCTTTGATTTTGCAGTCAAAGATTGGACAGTTCCTAATTCTCTCTAAGCTTCTCAAACGTCTTTCTCACATTCATTTTACGTTCCCAATTTGGTGTCTACCACTCATGCCTCTGGCATCTTTGTGTTTTAGATGAAGCCTGGGAAGCTGATGGAAGACATTTTTAAACTAGTGCTTTCCTTGGGATGTCTCCTTGGTACCGAGATGTTTTTCCGGAAGGGAAAAGCCCTAAGGACCGAGGTTTGCTTAAGCTCCAGGGTGGGTCACAAACACCTCTGGCATTCTCAATAGCTATGCTGCTGACCAGGCAGCATCTTGCAGCAGAATGATGCTACAGGAGCCCCTTTTTCATTTTAAATAAGAAAACTCTGTAATGATCCATTGCGATGAACTTGATTAGACTTCTGCAGGTAATTTAGTAGAGCATGACAGGAACAACAATGTCACCAGGTTACACTGTTGGCTACGAGCCATACACAGAGTGTCTTGGGTGAGCATCCCAGTCGTCCTGTGAAAGAAGTGCCATTACCTCTGTCCTGTAGAGGAGGAGACTGGGGTTGAGTGAGCTTAAGCAGCTTGTCCAAGAACACTCAGTCAGCAAATTGTGCTGCTGTCCTACCTGTCTGATCAGAAGTCCTGATGCCAAGACCTGAATCCTTGCCCAGAGATGAAGCACAGCATGGGGGCTAAATCTTTTTGCTCCTCATCAAGTCACAGAGGGAGGCTCCATCACAGCTGTTGAGTGAGATGGAAAAGTGTCCACTTGTATGTGATTCGCAGGAAAGGTGGCTTATAAAGGCCTGTGGTCTTTGGAGGGGTTTGTTTTCACAGCTCAAACCCCAATAAGCCGTAGGGACTATGTAAGGGCTCTGTACAGAAACAGAAACAATAGGCTGTGTGTGTGTGTGTGTGTGTGTGTGTGTGTGGTGCGTATAGGGGGTGGTGAGGTTTTAAAGAATTGGCTCACATGGTTATGGAAACTGGCAAGTCCAAAATCTTCATCGTGGGCCCACAGGCTGGAAACACAGGGGAGAGCTGATGTTTTAGCTCAAGTCCAAAGGCCGTCTGCTGGCAAAATTACTTCATCTTGGGGATCCTCGGCCTTTTTCTTAAAGCCTTCAACTGATTGGAGGAGGCCCAACCGCATTATGGAGGGTCATCTGCCTTACTCAAAGCCCACTTACTGATTTAAATGTTAATCTCAACCAAGAAATACCTTCACAGACACATTCAGAATAGAGTTTGATCAAATACCTGGGTACTGTGGCTTAGTCAAGTTGATGTATAAGAGTCACCATCACAGGGACTTTCTCCATCACTAGTGCTATATCCTGAACCTACTGGGACACATGATTTCCAGGGGTGCAGAGAGGCAGGCCTGAGCAGCACCCTTGAACGTTGCCCATGCAGGCTCCAGGGCTGCCTCACATCCAGGACCACCCGAGTGAGCTCAGCAGGACCCATCTCACATCAATGACACGCTACAAGTTTGGGCATGTCTTGCTGTCAGGGGTCACATTCGATCCTTTGTAACTTCTTTGAACTGAGGCCTGTAGCCAGCTTCTGCTTCGGAATGTTCATCTCCTGCTGCAATTTCAGGATGGAGAGAGACCCCCAGAAGGGCTATAATCAGTCCTTTCTGCCTCCTGAGGGGATCAACAAATCCCCTGGTAAGGAGGACACCAGGTTTGCTCGAGGTTTGTGATCACTCCAGGTATTGCTTTACTTATTTTTATTTTATTAATTTTTTTTTTCTTTTTTTGAGAGAGAGTCTCACTCTGTCACCCAGCCAGGCTGGAGTGCAGTGACGCATTTGCAGCTCACTGCAACCTCTGCCTCCTGGTGCAAGAGATTCTCATGTCTCAGCCTCCCAAATAGCTGGGATTATAGGCACACGCCAAGCCTGGCTAATTTTTTTTTTTTTTTTTTTTTTTTTGTATTTTAATAGAGATGGGATTTCACCATGTTGGCCAGGCTGGTCTCTAACTCCCGATCTCAGATGATCCACCCGCCTCGGCCTCCCAAAGTGCTGGGATGACAGGCATGAGCCACTGTACCTAGCCCAAGTATCGCTTTAAGTGCCATCCTGTTTCCTGGTACCCTTATTTCGAGACCAGATCCATAATTAGACACACAAGATACCTGCCAATCGGGAAGGGTAACCTTTCACCTCGACTTAGCCAGTCAGAATGAAAAAACTGACTCCACAAGGAGTATTTTACAAACTTCCCACTAAATATTGGATTTATCATAACCTTTGGACTGAAGATTGGCTTCTGCTAGCCAGCAAATTTGTGAGCACAAAGGTGATTTTTAAAAATAGCTTCCAGATATGTGGTGTGCTAACAAAGGCACAGGGTTGTCTGGCGAAGTTGGTCATTTATATTCAGCGTTACCCGACAGCCCCTATCTGGAAAACGCTTTCCAGGTGCCCATTTTCAACTGTTGCTTACAAATTTCATAGCTATTGCTCCAAAGCTGCCTTTAGTTTTCTACTCAGGATTTAAATCCTCAACCTTTTCACCTGCCTTTTATGGCTCTCGCTGTGTGTGCAAGGCTCTCCAAAGCAGCTCTTGCCGGAAGAAATCAATCGCAAAAGCAATTGCTGGCTGGTTTCTAAACCACCCGAAGCTCAGACACTTGCATGGGTTTCAACATCGCTGTTCATCTCAAAATGATTTCCCATGCCTCCTTAAGAACTCTATTTTCCCACTACGAGACAGTCATTTGCATCTTCCTCAATAACCTAACAAGAGCAAAACCTAACAAGACCAAACAATAGCGCAAACAGCCATCTTTGCTGCTGTATCCTGTGAGCTCCTGAATGTGCCCTTGCAGGTCACCCAGGAGCCTGGAGCTTCACAGCACGGTGCTGCCGGGCTACCTGCAGAGATGAGTTGACAGGTGTGCAGTCCTGGCGGGGGCTGGAAGAGGGCCTGTGGCCTCTGACCCTCCGCCAAGCAGACCACATAGCCGTGGGTTTTCCTGCTTCCTAGGAGCATTGAGACTGTGTGCACCCTTGATGACCTTGCAGACGTCACTGTTGGGTCTTTAAATGTATAAAGAGCAATGATGGAGCGTGGGAAGGTGTATTTCAGTCACCAGCATCTGGGGTTGACATCCAAGGAGGACCATGGACCTACTTTCAAGGTGTTCCTGCCTTTACATGTCACCATCTGCGGGTCTGATCTTCCTGCCTTTCCATTTCACCGTCGGTGTGTCTGGTCGGGTGGTCTGCTGTCATCCCAAAGCCTGGTGTTTCCCTGGGGTTCCTTTTTTCCGTTTTGTTTTTTGTTTGTTTTGAGAAAGTCTTGCTCTGTCGCCCAGGTTGGAGTGCAGTGGCGCTATTTCGGTTCACTGCAACCTCTGCCTCCTGGGTTCAAGTGATTCTCCTGCCTCAGCCTCACGAGTAGCTGGGACTATAGGCACCCACCACCATGCCTGGCTAAGTTTTGTATTTTTAGTAGAAACGGGGTTTCACCGTGTTAGCCAGGATGGTCTCGAGCTCCTGACCTCATGATTTGCCCACCTCGACCTCCCAAAGTGCTGGGATTACAGGCGTGAGCCACCGTTCCTGACCTCCCTGTGTTCTTTCTTCTTCGAGCCTCCTCAGCCAGCAGAAACTGAAACCCTTCTTTACCCAGGAATCCTCTCTGGGACTAGGGGTTGATCTGGGGGCTTCCTGAGGCCAGGAAATGGGGCCACCAATGAGCATGAACCCTGGAAGGGGTGGGGGGACAGGAGCTCACGCAACTACCAGGCACAACAGTCCAGAAGCTGCAACAGGTGACAGGTGACAGAGCGGGCAGCAGGATGCGGTATCTTCCCAGACTCATGGCGCTCTGCTGTTTTACCAGAAGCAGACACAGAGATGGGAGTGGCACCTTCCCTGAAGACCGCGGGTGGGAGCTGTGTCTACCACCCAGCAGTGCACAAGAGCTTTGAGCCCGGGGCCCTCCTGAGAATCCGCTCTGCCTCGGTGAGAAAATTGACTCCTGTTTGGTCCCTCCAGCAGCATCCTCTTGTCCCCGAGAATCTGTCATTAATCACCTTCACAGCTGCAGATTCCTGAACTTGGCCTGGCAGAGAATGCCGGCTTTATTGTTTGCCTGAAGGCTGGCCTTGGTGGGTCCTGAAGAGCCAAGGTGACTTTGGCAACAATTTAATCATATTTCATATCCTCCTACAGACTTTGTTTTGTTCCAATGAGGAAGAGAGGACCTGCTGCAACTCGAGTTTCCTCACCTCCACTGCATCCCGCTCCCCACCGTTCACCCCCAGAAGGGCTTAAGAAACACTCCTTCCAATCTGAGACAACTTTACAAAGGAAAGAAGGAGGTGCGGCCTCTGGACTACCGCCTCTCTCTGCCTTCCAGTCATTTCTGTTTAATATGGGAAGCACAGCCAGCTGTAGCTTTCCAGGTTGGCAAAGGAGAGCTGGTGCATAACCGGAGAAAACCAGGCTCAGGCAGCCGGCGAGGTTCTAAGTGTGACGCCACCCAGACGGGAAGGCACCTGGGATCTGGCTGGCCCCGACGTTTCGCGGTGCTCTGTGTGGGGAAAGGACGTGCATGTGTGATACTGCACACACCGCACCCGAAGGCTGCAAGTGCACACACACAGGGGCCTCTGCTGGCTGCACTTCTGTGCTGATGCATCAATCAGGAGAAGCACCAGCCCCTAGCGCAGGCAGATAGTAAGAGGCGATATTTGCAAAGGGCTGGCGAGTCACGCAAACCAGCTGCTCGCTTATTAAACATAAGGGAGGAGCCAGTGCTCTCAAAGATGGCACGCAGGAGGGGCACAGCACTCTTCATTAATTTTTTAACTTCCTGGACTCTGCCGTCAGCCTGTTTCAGAGTTATAGGCCATGTAGCCCTGTGCTCCAGCCTGCAATCAGGTTTAAAACGCTCAGCTTTCATGCCCCTTCCACAGTCAAAGGCAAGCAGGATGTCCGGTGAGTAACAGGGAAGCGGGGGCTACAGTGACTCTAGGAAGCAAAGACGCCTGCCTCGGTTCACGTTCTCAGGTTCAGGGCCCCAGTGAACCGGCTGTGCCAAGGTGGTTCAAGGTGACATGCACCAAGCCAGCCAGGGCAGCCACCTGACAGCCCAGCAAGAGCACACCCTTCCCAGAAATAGGACCATTCACATCTTTAGTTTGACATGAATGGCAGTGTACAATAGATGCTCCTTTGAACTTTGTTTCTTTTACACTGACCAATGTATCCTGGAAATCGCTCCATATTCACCCACAGGCATCATTATCTTTTTGACAGCTGTATATTGCTCCTTCCCGTGGATGTGCCATAGTTGATTCAACCTGTCCTAGGTGTGAGCATTGAGGTCGTTCCTGATATTTCACTGTTACAAACCATCCGATTAAATAAAGCATCTTGTGCGCATTTATTTTTGCATTGTTGGGGGGTAACTTCAGGGTGAATTTCTAGAGGAGGGATTTCTGGCTCTGAGGAAACTGCATATGTAATTTTGTTACCAAATTCCTATGTGGAAGAGTTGAGCCGCCAATAGGCACTGCCTTCCTTCATTTCTGGAGCTGGCTCCCAGGGGCCGATTTGGAGCTAGAAATTGCGCAAAAATTGACAACTGAATTACAGGAAAATTGGGACCAGAGCCAAAATTTAATGACTGTTTTTCTGAAATGTAGGGGTTTGGCAATCTTCCAAGCTCTCTGAGGGATTACAACACTAACAACAGAATGGTAGACGGCGACCTTTACTTCACAATGACTATTTTTTAATTCACTGCTTCTAAAAACTCTGTCACTGGTAAATAAGCCAGGGTGATCAGTAACCCTTCGCCATTTTACAGGCTAAACCCACTTAAACAGGGAGCCTAGGAGCCTCCCCCAAAGATGCACAGCACTTATTGCTAAAACAGAAGACATGCTTTCCCCTTGATTCTGACCTTTAAAATGATGCCATCTTACCACATGTGACTATAAATAAGAATACTATTAAACTGTCAAGTAAATGCAAGGGAGTCCAACGGAGTGTGTGTTTTTCTTCTTGATGCCTCTCTTGATGCTTAAAAACACACACAGTCAATCCTTATTATTCATGGATTCTGTATTTGCAAACTTGCCTACTCACTAAAATCTATTTGTAACGCCAGCATCAACTCGAGGTGATTTCATGGTCATTCCCAGAGGGGTGAAAATGTTGAGTCACCCCGTGTGCAGATTCCCAGCTGAGGCTGAACAAAAAAGCATTCTGTCTTCTTGTTTCAGCTTTCATGCTGTCAATGAGTGTCCTTTTTGTGGTCTATTTAGTTTCATATTTTTCACATTTGGGGACTCTCTGTTGGTGGCTTTGCTGTTTCAAATGGCCCCAAGCAGTGTCGAAGGGCTGCTGTCGTGTGTTCTAAAGCACGAGCACCGTGTCGAAGGGCTGCTGTC
>NC_045434.1:217437957-217443375 GCF_002776525.5 Piliocolobus tephrosceles
CACCGTGTCGAAGGGCTGCTGTCCTGTGTTCTAAAGCACGAGCACCGCGTCGAAGGGCTGGCTGTCGTGTGTGCTAAAGCATGAGCACCATGTCGAAGGGCTGCTGTCCTGTGTTCTAAAGCACGAGCACCGCGTCGAAGGGCTGGCTGTCGTGTGTGCTAAAGCATGAGCACCATGTCGAAGGGCTGCTGTCCTGTGTTCTAAAGCACGAGCACCGCGTCGAAGGGCTGGCTGTCGTGTGTTCTAAAGCGTGAGCACCGTGTTGCAGGGCTGCTGTCTTGTGTTCTAAAGCACAAGGAAGCTGTGATGTGTGTCATTATGGAGAAAACACATGTATCAGAGAAGCTTCGTTCAGGCATGAGTTATCAGGGCTGTGGGCCACCAGTCCAATGCTGATGAATCAACAACATGTATTAAATCAGGCGTCTTTAAGCAGAAACACATAAAACAAGTCTAGGTATTGATTGGTTGATGAAAATGTGGTGGCCAGAGGTTCCTAGGGGGCCTAGTCCTATATTCTCTCTAGGAGAACTGGTTCAGTGTTTGCTGATTCAGTGTCCATGAAGTTTATAGAACAAAACTCTTAGAATAACAAGAATTACCTATAAAATTAATACTTCCCTCATCTTTGGTTTCCTTGCCAATTCTTAAGGGATATGTACAGGATGCCTTGCCCATAAGCTATCACTAGACCCTAGGGTTAAGAGGCAGGCCTGGATGGGCAAGGTCTCTATTTATGCCAGGCTTCAAGGTGATGGCCTCCCTTAAATTCCAACATCCAATGAGGCTGGATTCTTGGGAGTTTCTGTGTGTCCTGGAGCCATGCACTGGGCCCATCTCTGCAGAGACCTTGTATAGCATCCAGCAATCAGAAAAAGAACAGCTTCCCCTGGTACAATGAGATGATAAGCACGTGGCACCCACTGGTGCTACAAGCTCTAACAAACATTTACTAAGGCCTTTTGGAAGCCTAGCATCACACGGAGCATTGGGGATAAAAGGACAACCAAGACATGCTCCCTGTCTCACACAGCATGGAACCCAGTGGATGAGACCAACGGAGGATCCAGTAGTCATGACGTTGCTAAGACAGGGTTGCCTAAGATGGGGCAGCTTTTCCTTAAAGGACCACATGGTACCTATTTTCATCTCTGTTGGCCAGGTGACTGTCACCATTACTCAACCCTGTTGTCATCCTGTGAAAGCAACCTAGACAATATGTAAATCATGTGCATGTCTGTGTTCCCATAAACCTTTACTTCTGAAAACAGACAGCTGGTCTATGCATCACGGCTTGCCAACCTCTGGCCTAAGACAGTAATCCAAATCAATTTGAGAGTTCCTGGAGTAATTGGTTTTGGAGACTGCTTGAAGGAGGTGGGGTCTGAGCCAATCCTTAGAGAATTTTTATTATTTTGTTAGCCTGGGATAGGGAAGAAGAGCATTCCAGGCAGAATATGGTTGTGATGAAAACACGTGACAGCGACAGCCTTGGTCAGCAAACGAGCCCTCCTTTGCTTTCACAGCTCATCTGGTCACCCCCATGTGACTGAGAGCCAGATGAAGACAGGAGCTCATTTTGTAATTCATCACTTTTTTTCTGAGAGCATTTGGCAAATCTCTGCCTCTTGGGTACAGGATCAATCAGAATAAACATCTTACCCAGTCCTTAGAGCCCCTAGCTGCCTGGACTAATCTACTTTAATTTGTGTCATCGTTGTCATCATCATCATCATCAGTCTAATTTTCAATCCACAGTGGATGGCATTTGGCTCTCTTATTTTCCCTCCTCCTCTACCCACCATGAAAATGCCTCTGATTTCTCCCGTGTGTGTCCTGATACTAACCCACGCCCCTGAGAGCACAGCTGATCTTCATGAGTACATTTTTTCCCCCAGAATGTGAGGGTGGGGACTGGAACAAGAGAAAACTGGGGAAATGATTTGGAAGGATAAATATGATGTTTATCTATCCGTTCTTTTTTCCATCCTTATGAAGGACTGGGGCAAAGGGAATCACTGATCAGCTTTTCTCAACACACCAGAAGATGGAAAAGTAAGAAAAGAAATGAAATACCACATTGGAAAGCTCAGTTGTGATTTTCTAAATTATTTATCACCTGTGCAGGATTAAGGGCTTATAGACACTTCTTCAGGGAGTGTAACTCACCATGATTCGTTCATGACCATTGATGAACCTGGAACCATTCTTTGGGCGATGACTTTTCACCAATACTCTTTGAAGAATGAGTGGTTCAGAGTGGGGTTTCTGGACCAGCTGCATTCACATTACCTGAAAACTTGTTTTAAATGTAAATTATCTGACCCCCACCCTGACCTACTCTGGGTACTCTGGGGATGAGGCCGGGCAATGTGCTTCACCAAGCTTTCAGGCGATTCTGATGCGTGCTCAAGTTTGAGAACTCTTCCGCTAGACAGAGTGGACAGCCCCTTTGCCCTCCCTGCGTGCTTTCCTGAGGTGGATGAACCACAATACGAGGAAACCTATGTAACCGAAATGCTGTGAATTCCTTCTAGTTCAGCTGAAATTCACCTTTTCATTATCTGTAAACAAAGGGCTTAGTATGGAAGTGAATTAAGTGAACAAAATTACAAGGCAGCTTATTCAAAGGGGAAAAATTGTTTTTGGATACCTTATTACATTAATTGTCTACATGCAAATCATTTTTTCTAAATGCAGATGAGTCTCCATTATTAGAACAGATGCACGGAAACGTACCGTGAATATTCAAGTCAGCTCGCTGCTCATGCTTGAATGCCATCCAACAAAAACACCCTCTCATTTGGACCCTGCTACAATTCAGGCCATTTTATCCTCAAACTAGCAAGTAAATTCCTAGAGTGAACACCTGAGGACAGAAATCTTCACTTTTATTGATAAATCGCTAATAAAATTCCCACATCCATTGCCCCTTCCAACTTTGGACACATCGTCGCAATGGTACCTGAAAAATAAGGAATGAAAAATGACTTGCAGTAAAGTGTGCCCCAGCTGATAGTCTCATCAGACAAAGTGACAGAGAATCTCAGGACAGGAGCATGCAAATAACCAAATGTTTCCCTAACCTCGTATTGACTTTGGCTTCTAAAATCAATTTTCTTTATTAGCAGATGAATCTCTGCAAAAGACCGGCTGTGTGGAATCTGGATAAATTATTTAAGCAGTAAATTGTTTCCATTCTAACTGGTAAGAGCGGGAAGGTTTAATGGTATAAGGCAGAAGCTAAGGTCCTGGGGCAAGGTCACCTTGGAGGGGAAAATGAGAGCTTAAGGAACCCACAGAAGTATATCTTTCAGGTCAGAAGCGGACAGGACATCCACACTGCACAACCCCCAGGAAGGGCTGTTCAAATTGTAGCCTAAGTGTGATTGGGCACCCTATGCACTGTGCAGCCTTATAGAGTGGCTTTGGTAATCTCTCTCTGTTTCTCTCTCTCTCTCAAGCTCCCTCTCCCCACCTTCCAATGATATATACATAGAGAGAGAATAGATGAAATTAACATTTAGATAGATGAAATGATAGAGAGATGAAATTAATGGAGAGATGATAGATAATAGATGAAATTAACATTTAGATAGATAGACAGACAAACAGATAGATAGATTAGAGAGAGACAGGGAAAGGGGATTTATAGGATTTATTGTAAGTGATTGGCTCATGTGATTATGGGGGTTAGCTCTCCAGCAGGGTAGAGACAAAGGGAAGAGTCAGTGTTATAGCTGAAGAATGAAGGCTGCCTCAAGGCAGAATTCCTTCCTTTTTGGGGACCTCAGTCTTTCTCTGAAGGCCTTCGACTGACTGGATGAGGCCCACCCACATTATGGAAGGTCATCTTAGTTACTTAAAGCCTACTGATTTAAATGCTAATTTTATCTACAAAATAACTTCACAGCAACATCTAGACTGTTGCCTGACCAAACAACTGGACAACAGAGCCAAGTCAAGTGGACACATAATATTAACAAGGAACTCAACTCACATGGTCCTTGGGAGGCCTCCTCTTCTTCACTCAATCCTTGGAACCATGTGTTTGGATACACAGAGTGAACCTTGGATTTCAGGTGTAGATGATGAGTCAGGCCTGATCAGTCAGCTTATTCCCTTTCACTTCATGCTCACCTTCACTTCTTCCTACAGGCCATAGGGACTGCTTTCAGCTTTCAGGATGGAAACATGACCCAGGCTGGTCAATGAAGAGTATTTTTTCTTTTTACTCTCTACTGCTGGCCAATGTGGTAGATCCAGGATTGGACAGTAACTCAAGTGGTTCCTATGAGACCCTACTCAGGTGAAATTGTATGAACTCTTAGAAGAACTGAGAAGTTGAGACAGGAAAGAGGAAAGCTTGTGAGTCCTCTAATACCATTTGAACCCCTTATCTAGAGTGTCTAGATGTTTCTATGATGAGACTGTAGGTTCTGATGCTAGCTCCAAGAGGGCAGAGCTTGGGTTCATTCACATCTCCACCTAAAATGCCTAGAACCATGCCTGACATATAGTAGGAGCACAACGATTATATTCAAATAAGTGAATGAATAGACCAATGATGTTCCATTCTTGCTTACACCCGTTGGGTATCTGTCACTTGTACAAAAGCACATACCTACATGAACCAAAATAGCCTGGGACAATGGACCATGGAATCCACCAAGACTTGTAGTACTGTTACAACTAAAGGCAACTCTACTTTTCCATCCAGGTCATAGCTAAGCTCACTCAAAAGCTGTGTGACTCAAGTTGATTGGCAAAAACAAGCCTCGTGTATTTTCTTCCTCCATAAGTGACACTGATACACTCCTAAAGCTTCTTCTTCTAACGACCTGCCAATGTTTCCCTGCAAATCAGTTGCTAACAAAAAAGAGACCTGGCTGAATACTAATGGTCCAGAATAGGAAATCCTTTTCTTGGGCTTCCAGGAGTGTGCTGATTCAAAGGCAGGTGAGTTTAGGTATGGTCAAAAGATTCACAAAGAAGTTTAAAGTTCTTGCAACAAGCGGGTTTCAGAATTATTTTGTGTTTAGTTTGTATGCAGAAAGATTTTTCTCCTATCATTGGCAGAAATAGCAGAGGATGGTTTTAACACTGAGTTACCAAACCATGAAAGTAATGGGGAAGCCAAGGCTCCCAGTGTGGTGGAGATAGAAGGCATGTGTGGTGGAGGTGGAGGTGGAGGGTCCATGTTGGGTAGAGGTGAAGGGTCTGTGTGTGGTAGACATGGTGGCATCATGTATGGTGGAGGTGGAGGACCTGTGTATGGTGGAGATGGTGGGGTCATGTATGGTGGAGATGGAGGGTCTGTGTGTGGTAGATATGGTGGGGTCATGTATGGTGGAGGTGGAGGACCTGTGTATGGTGGAGATGGAGGGTCTGTTTGTAGTGGCGGTAAAGGGTCTGTCT
>NC_045434.1:217443385-217443539 GCF_002776525.5 Piliocolobus tephrosceles
TGGTGCGGTCATGTGTGGTGGAGGTGGAGGGTCTGTGTGTGGTGGAGATAGTGAGATCATGTATGGTGAAGATGCCTGGGTCATGTATGGTGGAGGTGGAGGGTTCATGTGTGGTGGAGGTGGAGGGTCTGTGTGTGGTGGAGGTGGAGGGTCT
>NC_045434.1:217443549-217509726 GCF_002776525.5 Piliocolobus tephrosceles
AGATAGTGAGGTCATGTAAGGTGGAGGTGGAAGGTCTGTGTGTGGTGGAGACGGTGGCGTCATGTGTGGTGGGAAGCAGGTGACCCTAGGCCCCTGAGCCATGGGTCCCTCTGTTCTGGTGACTCTGGTCTGAGGGCTGTCTGGGATTGGAGACTCTCCGTGCTACCTCTGAGGCCGTGGGGCACTAGCTGGGCTCCTGACTGAGGACTCCTCACCCCGGCAGCATTGTGCTTTCTTATTCCATCTCCCCAAGTCAGCCCAGTCCTCTCCCAGGTTCACCTGCTCCTGAAGGAGGAAAATGTCCATGAACATCAGCTGATGAAAGGTGTCTTGATAGGAAATCATGAGCCTACAGAACTGACTGGCCATGCGCATTTGACTAAGATCATTCACAGAAAGGTGCATGGGTGCCAGGTCGGGGCAGGCCTGGGGCAGAGGTGCAAGTGTCAGATTTAAATTTAATACGTGTTAGTGATTTCATTTTTCACCGTGACTGAATGTACATCAATCTCTGCTTGGGGGCTTTCTGGGCCGGGGCACCCACACCCTCAGCAGAGAGTCTTGTTCAGTCCAGTGTTCCCTTTCTTGAAAGGCCCAGTCCACACCAGCAGACTCAAGTGTCAGGATCAGCAGTGGGTCCCAGGGCTGTGCCTGGCCATGCAAGTCTTAGGGAAGCCTACTCAGGACCAGCGTCGTCCACTTCCCAGCTTTGCTGGTGGTCCCGATAGATGCACAGCCCACAGGATTCAGCAAGAAATCCAGCACCCATGCTGCATCTTCCTGGTCACTGCCGGTGACCATGGCTGGAGGGACTCTGCCTCCCCACATGGCTTGCAGCGTGGAGGCACTTCCTCCGAGCTGTCTCTTTTCTGGATTATCCTCCGAGACCCTCTTAACCACTCAGCACCACTTTCTTCTAAGCCGTCTGCCTTTTCCTTGAATTTCCACAGCATCCCAGACATAGTTGTTTGGGACCACAGTCTGACTAGTCCCTGTAGCCCAATCTGCAATAGAATCCTGGGGCTGCCACATGTTGTCATCAACCCTGTGGCTTCAAACAACAGAAATTCACCCTCCTGCAGCTGTCGGGGCTGGAGCTCTTAAATCCAGGTGTCCGCAGGGCCTCATTCTACTGATGGTTCTCAGGGTGGTTCTTCCTGGCCTCTTCCAGCTTCTGGTATCAGCAGCCCTCAGCGTCTCACATGTCATTGACACGATGCATCCCTCCCCTTCGGTGGCAGGCTCCTTCCTGCGTCTTCACATCGCTGTCTCTGTGCCTGTGTCCAAACTTGCCCTTTTTTGTAAGGACACCAGTCATATTGAATTAAGGCCCACCCGAATGATTAGAGCCCACACTCAGGACCCCATTTTTCACTTGATTACCTCTGTAAAGACCTTATTTCCAAATAGGGTCACATTCTGACATGCTGAGGGTTAAGACTCCAATTTATCTTTTTGAGGGACACAGCTCAGCTCACAACCCCTTCCACTGCCACAAAACTGTGTTCCACTCAGCAACACAGGGGTGGCTGGAGAGCAACCAGAACTGCAGTCAGACATCTGACAGCCCCCGGCTCCCAGCACCGACCCATCCTATGCGGTAGACATGCAGCGCTGACTCTAGGTCTCCACCATGTGCACCTGTCTGCTTCCTCAGGCAGCCCAGGCTGGGGAGGCTGTGCCTGGACACCAAAGCAACACTCAGCTTTCAACCTAACTCCAGCTCTGCAGTAAGGACATCGGCAGCAAGCCCTCCTCACAGCTCAGAGCATCCCAGCCTGAAGAGCCTCACTCAGAGAAGCATGACATCAGGGTGCCCCTGGCCAGGGCCAACAGAATGTGGGGGAGGAACCTAGGTGGTGGGAGGGGATGTCTTGTCTTTGTGCCCCTAACTTGAAACTTCTCCCCTAAGTTAATTTCATGTTCTTCCTATAACTCTTGTCTCCAAAAAGGAAACACTGACATTTTTTACTTCCCTGATCTCCTATTTCTCTGTTTCCGGATAACTTTACGTCTCCCAACCCAAACTACACTGTTCAGATTACAAGATGATAGCCCAGGAGAAAAGCTATTCACTGTCTCTTACGACAGAGAATTCAAATAAGGAGTTGCCATCTCTGCCGTCCCAGAGCTGAGGATTCATTGGAGGGCACATTCTATGTCGTTTCCTGGGGATTCCTGGTAAATGAGTGTCATTGGTGGTGGACACAGAGTTGACCATGCCTTTGAGGGAGGGGCGTGAAGACTTCACGGGGGACCAGCATGTGGAACGGATCCAAAGGGAATCCCTATGGTGACGACGGCATCGTGCCAGGGAACGGTGCCCACTGCAGAGAAGACTTGAGAAGCAAGGCTGGACAGGCTGTCCTTATGAAGTTGTGTGAAGATGAGGTGAGAAGGAGAGACAAAATTCATCAGGCAAGCTTAGGGACCCCACACAGATGCTTCCAGCCAGAGCAGGAAGCTGAGTAAGCAAAAGCACCCCAGAGCAGGCTCCTGCAAAGACCGCGGTCCTCTGCAACTGACATGGGTAGAATTTTGCCATTTGCTATCCCTTCTGTTTTTACCACTGTTCCTGGGCAGATTCTTTGAAGGCCCGCCTCCTATAGGAGTCCAGGTCATGCTGGCCTCCGAAGCCAGGGTCAGCTCATTAGAGCCACCTGCTGTGAGAGGCTGTCACGTGTGTCTCTCCTGAGGATGATGTATCCCGGTGGCCCCATCTCCTCAGATGTCAGGGAGCCTTTGCAAAGTACTTTGATCGCCAGAGGGGTTACCTGTGACCCAAAGGTTTGCAGAGCTGTCAGCAGGCTTGACCATGGGAAGCCTGGCTCCGCCCAGCTGTCGGCTCCTTCCTGGCAGGGACAGGCCATCTATTTCCCAGGGGACCCAGGGCCCTGTCCAGGACTGGCTCCCGCAGACAGCTGCAGTGGCAGGGGCCAGCGTCTGGGTTAAGCACCGCAAAGTGGACGATGATTTAAGGGAACCACAAGTGGGCAGCCTACATGAATTAACGCGACACTTCATGCATGCTTAATAAACCTTTTGTTCCGTGTTTAGGAATTAATATAAACATATCAAACTGTCCGAAACAGAGCCACGTGAAGAAGCTGCGGGGCTTGCCCCGGTGGAGGTTGGGGGTCTGATTCATCAAAGGATTCATGCGACGTGCTCAGCTCTGACTGAATCACTGCGCTTTTCTCAGGATGAATGATTTACGCCTTGTTGGTGGAAGTGATTAGAATTTTTACCCTCGCCTTTCTTGCTTCTTAGACTGTGTCCTGTTAGGCTATCTTCATCAGCATTCACCTCCATCGTATATAAAGTGCTGTTTCTAATCTACCTTGTTTAAAGCAGCTGACTGGGGCAGTCTGAGGAAGATGTGTCTGGGAAGAGCTGCACGTCTTTCCCGTTCTGCAAAGGTGTTCAATTTTGTGACAAACTTTTTCTAAATAGGAGCAAGCCTGGAGGCCATCCAGCTTGTGATGTTCTTGTGCTTTGCTGGACAATCAGTATCATTTCCGAAGGATTGCTCCACCGAGCTGCCTCCTCTGGCAATTAACTCCAGTACCGGGCTTCTAATGGGACTCAGCCAGCACCTCACCTATCAGTGATAACCCTCTGCCCACCTTGTCCCCAGACTTATACTCTGTGGCCAAGACATGCACAAGCAGACAGCACAGGAGCCTCAGGGCCATTGCGGAGCAGCCGGCTGCACCTAACTTCCAGCCAGCAAGCACTGGAGCCGGGACAGGTGCCTGCAGGCTTTCTCGGGAGAAACACTTCACATTTAAAAACAGTAAGGCTTTGGATTGTGTGGATAGAGAGAAAAAAAGACGACTCGTAAGAAGTGGCCATCAATATGCCTCACTTTTGCATCCAAAGCTATTTCCAATCTGTCTTAAGCTGTTTGTTATTAGGCTCTTCAGCATTAAAAATGTTCTGTATTTAAGTCAAGGCGAGTGCAGGCACTGGAGGAGGTCGCGGGGAGCTCCCTCCTTCTCACTCGCTCTAATCTTGTGATTCTTCCAGCTCAGGGGTCACTAAACCATGGTGCGGCCACACATGGCCCACCACCTGTTTTCGCCCAGCTTACAAGCTAAGAATGGCTTTTACATTTCCGAATGGTTAGGGAAAAAGTCAAAAGAAGGGTATTATTTTGTGACAGGTGAAAATTATATAAGAATCAAATTTCACCGTCCACAGATAAAGTTTCCCCGGAACGCAGCCATGCTTGTTCCTATCCAGGTGGCCTCTGGTTGCTTTTGTGCCACGACTTGGAGTGGAGCCACTCTCACAGGGGCTGCACGGCACGCGAGGCCTGGAGTGCTCACCACCAGGTCCGTGACTTGAGACAGCCTGCTGACCCCTGCTTTAGGTAAGTTGTCATACATGGAAGGAAAAGGGCCAGGGTGTTGAGGAGCCTATGGTCAAAGTTTGGTTGGAATATGTGTTTGGGAATTAAATTTATCTTCTCACAGTTCTAGAGGCCAGAAGCCTGAAATTCAGGGTCAGCAGGTCGCGATCCCTCTGCAGGCTCTTCCTTCCTGATTCCTCCAGGCTCTGGTGACTCCAGGCTTGTGGCTTTATCGCATGGCCATCTTCTCTGTGGTTTCTGTCCTCTCCTCTTCTTAGAGGCATACTCGTTGTTGGATTTAGGAGCCAACCTATATTCAAGATGACCTCGCTTCAACATCCTTTACTTAATTACGTTTGCAAAGACCCTTTTCCAAATCAAAAAATCACCTTCCCAATTGGTGATTTCCCATTCACCTTCACAGGTTCACAGGAGTTAAGGGTGAACATATCCTTTCGGGGCACTGTGGCTGCGGGGCAGAGAGCTGGGGTCTGGGAATACTTTGTCCTTTAACTCGGTGGCGCTGTCGCCGTTCTCTTCCCACAGCCATGCAGTTGGACCAATCACTGGCCTCCATTGTTTCTGCTCCTGGGGGCGGGAGGGGGGCATTCCTCAGCCTTCTGCCAAAGGTGGCAGCCTCTGGACAAAGGGACAGCCAATACTTTCTCTGTAAGTCCGGGTACCTCTAACTCAGTCAGTAGAAATCAACAACCTCCCACGTCTGTAGAGCGTTTCCAAGGCAGCCCGTTCACAAACATGCCCCTCATGGCTACAGACTGTGTGTTCCCCTCGCCTGTAATGTGGAGATGCGATGGAGACATGCAGGTAGAAAGCAGGGCTATCTCAGGGA
Organism: Piliocolobus tephrosceles; assembly: GCF_002776525.5. Lineage (NCBI taxonomy): Eukaryota > Metazoa > Chordata > Mammalia > Primates > Cercopithecidae > Piliocolobus > Piliocolobus tephrosceles. Next base: position 217,448,754 of record NC_045434.1, read on the forward strand.
CACGATGGAGGGGTGCAGATAGAAAGCAGGACTATTTCAGGGACATGACGGGGACCTGCAGGTAGAGGGCAGGGCTATCTCAGGGACATGATGGAGAGATGCAGGTACAGGGTGGGGCTATCTCAGAGACACGATGGTGACGCACAGGTAGAGGGCAGGGCTATCTCAGGGACATGATGGAGAGATGCAGGTACAGGGTGGGGCCATCTCAGGGACATGGTGGGGCCGCGCAGGCAGAGAGAGGGGCTATTTCAAGCCTACTGCCCTTCCTCCTTACATTGCAGTGACCCTACAGGGGCTTTTAAGGCAGGGGTGGGGGTTTGGGAGCACACAGGGAATGGCCATCTGAGACTTGCCTTGGAGAAAGATGAGAGTCCAGAGGCCTGAGCTTTCAGGCCCCAGTATGGTTTGTGCCCATGTGAGCTGGCACAGATACAATCCTGACCATGGGAAAGCACTTAATCGAGGTTTAACCTTGACATGCCACCTGACAAGCCACAGAAATCCTGGCTTTAGACCCATTTCCTCAGACCCCTCAGGACAGACCTGGTGCCCTTGTGTTCTGGATGTCCCCGGATGAGACAGAGGCTGCAGGAGCAGAGCGCCACCTCCTGCTCCCAAGGATTAAGGGAGAGGTCTCTGCTTTGTCATCTCCTCAAGAAGGAGCCACTTTCCCCAGCCCGGGAGGCCAGCTCCTCATGCCAGGCCGCACGGCCGTGGAGAATTCCCTCTAGCAGCCTCCCTGGAGCCGAGCCTGGTTTCCCTCCCCACATTAGCTATTGCCCTCCCTACAGAAACCTGGGAAGAGAGCTCATTTATTGACTGGGTAATAGAAAGTCTGCCGACTCCATTTTGTAGTTTTATATGCAAATTGCATTTAGATCGTCAAACCTGCTTTCCCCTCATCATCAGGCATGAATAGAAATCAGCTCAGCTCACACCACCACACAAAACGGGACATGCTTGGGGGAGAGGGGCCCGGCTGTCTTCTGAATTCTCAGGTTCTCGTACCTGGATCCTAAAAGAGAAATCACGGAGTCTCTCCAAAGCTGAGTGGATGAGGGGAGGGCTGGGTGGGAGGAGGGGAACGCAGGACCCTGGGGGCAGCTTTGTACAGACACAGTGGGGGTGAGAGGCCAGGGTGCAGTGCAGGTCTGGGAGTCAGAGGCCCAGGCGGGACACATCTTGGATTGTCCATCTGGCAAATTCCTCCGCTGTGACCTCACTTTTCCCATCTGAAGGGAAGTGGGGCAGATGGGTGGTTTGGTTCCTGTCCACCTTAAAAGGCCTGTGACCCCTTAGCTAGGCATGGATTAACTCACTCCTTCACCTCTGTTTTCTGGGTCAGCAGCCCACCAGGATAGGAGCATGGGGGTGAGACTGCACGAGGTAGATGGGACCCCAAAGGCTGGAATTGTGGGGGACGGTGCTCCCCGAGAACTGTCCCCTGGGATGCCTTCACACTCTCCCTCCCTGACTACTCCTGGCCACTCTCCTCTCCTCTGCAGGGCTAGAGCCAGGGCAGGAGGGCAGTGTGCCCACCCCATCTTTCTAGGCATCAGCTTTCTTCCCCTTCTCAGGACACATGGCCAAGCCCCCAGGACGGGGTAGGGAGTGGAGGGAAACGGAACAGGTTTTCAGGAGAAAAAGGAGCCCACGGCCGCCTCCATTCCCTGTCCTCCCTCTCCCCACCCTTTCCCATCTGTCTGCTAACAGCATTTGGCCTTTATTGGGATTCCTGCCCAGAGGAATCTATCAAAAGATTTAGGAGAAAAAGTAGGAAATCCCCCAGCCATGAGAATCACACAGCAAGATGATGCTACTCTGTGGTTCTTGGATGAGGCCCCAGCCCCTCCTGGCCCTGAAGCCTAATTAATTTTATGTAACAGAACCTGGTTGGTTCCAGACACTGCTTGGGCTGGGGAGGGAGGAAGCACGTGGGGGAGGAGCGAACAGTCATGGGGGCATTGGAGGGACGTGCAGGAGACGTACGGGATATGGCTTATGATTTAGGGGCAGCCACAGCTGCTGTGGCCTAGACTTGCATGAGAGAAAGAGGAGATTCCTGGGGAAGAGAGCCAGCAGGGCCTCCTGGGAGGCGGGAAACTGTCCATGAGTGCCTTCTCTTCCTCTCCCTTCCTCCCTTTCCCGTCTCTCTTTGTCTCTTCATCTTTGCCTCTGCCTCTCAATCTTTCTGTCTCCCCATCACTGTTCCTCTCTCTCTCTTCCCCTCCCCCTCTTTCTCTCTCTGATTCTTCATCTGTCTCTTTCTGTCTCCTCAACTCTGTCTTCCCCTCTCTTTCTCTTTCCCATTCCTCCTGCAAACATGCATTGGGTGAGCTGAGCTGAGGAGGTACCAGGTCGGGGGACACTGAGCTCCTGGGTCCACCTGGGCAACAGGCTCTGCCAAGGAGGCATCCTAGTCGGTCCAGTTCCCCACTGGTTGGGAAGTGGATGGCCACAATGCTCTGAGAAGAACAGTAAGATGTTGACCCCATGAAATGGTCCCCAAAATGCAGTAACAAATCCTAAGAAGTTTCCCCATCTCTGGTCTCTCAACTCTGGTCAGATGTCTGCACACTCCGCACCTGCCATTCCTACCCACGTCCCTGCTTTCCCCAGATCCCTGCCTGGGTGGTAAATGCCAGCGATTCCCATTGTAGAGTCACCCTCCAGCCTCTCACTGGAGGCTCGTCCCAACAGCCCAGTATGGTTCAACGTAACCTCCTGTTGAAAGCCACCGTCAACAACGCACAAATGAATAGGCGCCGCCTTGTCCCGACAGAAGTCTAGGTATGGACACCAAAAGGGATTTTCATAGAATTTTCATGTCAAGAAGGAATATTTTTCTTTTGATTTACCTTTTCAATCAACTAAAAATGTAAATACCATTCTCAGTTTGCAAGCTCTGCAGAACCAAGCAGGGGCTGCATTTGGCCACCCTACTTTAAACCGGGCCCTGAAAGGGCGGACTACATGACACCACCTTCCACACCCATCGCCTCCCTGCCCTTCCTCCCACTCACTGCCACGCTCCTTGTTCCCTTGGCCAGGCTGACCGCTCTGCACGAGGCTCCCGGGGGGAACCTTCCCTGGAGCCTCGCAGATGTGTGCCTCCCACAGCTCCATCAGGTGCCTCCGCCTGACTCTGCCACAGCTGCTTGCCTCTGCATGTCAGCAGGTCCTGGTCGCCCCTCTAGTGGAGCAGAGAAGAGCAGGACATGACCACTCCCGGCAGGCACTGGCTCCATCTCACCTGGGACTGTAGGGATGTTGTGTGTCCTCTGGGACTCGGGCCTCTTGATGGGCTGGCTGGTATCGAACTGGTTTGGGGAATGCAAATGGTGAGATGACTACTAGGAAGCTAAGATGCTCTCCTTCCTGACTGGATGCACTCAGAGTCTCAGGAAGTCACGATTCCCAATAACAGCCACTGGATTCGTTTCCCTGTTAGGAGCGGATCTTAAGAGTGCCACCTGCTCAGGTGGTCTCATTCATTCTCTGCCTGAATGACTGGAAATGCATCAGTAGTTCTCATTCTCTCTCCACCAAAACACAGTACGGCCCTTCGGATTGCATGATGGTTAAAGTGTTAAAGTGTCTGTGCCACTACTCAGGAATTCAGGAAGCTTCCAGGCTGTGTAAGCCACACCTTGTTGAGAGGTGACAACCTGCTAGCAGCCCTCGCTCTCAGTGCCTCCTCAGCCCCAGCATCCACTCAGGCCACGCTTGGGGAGCCCTTCAGCCCACCGCTGCACTGTGGGAGCCCCTCTCTGGGCTGGCCAAGGCCAGAGCCAGCTTCCTCTGCTCGTGGGGAGGTGTGGAGGGAGATGTGTGGGTGGGAACCCAGGCTGCTCCAGGCGCTCAGGGGCCAACGTGAGTTCTGGGTGGGCGAGGGCTTCCCTAGCCCTGCACTCAGAGCCGCCGGCCGGCACGGCCAGTCCCGGACAGTGGGGCTCAGCACTCGGTCCAGCAGCTGCCGAGGGTGCACCGGGTCCCCCAGCACTGCCAGCCCACCCGCCCTGGAATGCTCGCCAGGCCTCAGCTGCCCTCCCACAGGGCAGGGCTTGGGACCTGCAGCCCCTGCCATGGGCTCTCCTGCAGTCCGAGCATCCCTGACGGGCCCCGCCCCTTGCTCCATGGCACCCGGTCCCATTAACGCTCAAGGGCTGAAGAGTGTGGATGCATGGCTCAGGAGTGACTGGCGGCTCTGACCTAGACTCCTACCAGGCATCCACTAGATGAAGCCAGCTGGGCTCTTGAGTTGGGTGTGGACTTGGAGAACTTTTATGTCTAGCTGGAGGATTGTATATGCACCAATCAGCACTCTGTGTCTAGCTTGGGGTTTGTGAACCCAGCAATCAGCACCCTGTCAAAACGGACCAATCAGCTCTTTGTAAAAGGGACCAATCAGCTCTCTGTAAAACGAACCAATCAGCTGTCTGTAAAATGGACCAATCAACAGGATGTAGGTGGGGCCAGATAAAGGAATAAAAGCAGGCTGCGGCAGCAAGCCAATGTGGAATGATTGGTTTTTCAGAGTTTGGAGTAAGTCTTGATATTGCTGAGTCTTTCCATCCATGCTACTTTTGTGAGCTGTAACACTGCTGTGGAGGTCTGCAGCTTCACGCCGGAAACCGGCAAAACCACGAACTTACCAGGAAAGACAATAACTCCAGACGTGCAACCTTTTAAGAGTTTAAACACAGTGTGTGAAAGGTTTGCAGGTTTACTTCTGGAGTCAGCGAGACCATGAATTCACTTGAAGGAAAAAACTGTGGGCCCATATGAACATCTGAAGGAACAAACCCCGGACATACCATTTTTAAGAACTGTAACTCCGGGAGGGTATGTGGCATCATCCTTGAAGTCAGTGAGACAAAGAACCTTCCAATTTCGTACACATTGTGACTAGACAGTGTGCGCGTCTGCTTCTAAAGTCGTTTTTGAAAGAGACTTAGCTGTGATTCTCAACCAGGGTTGATTCTGCTTAGGGAATATTTGGAAGTGGCTAGAGATATTTTTGGTTGTCACACTCCGGGGAGGCCAGGGATGCTGCCAAGCTCCTACGGTGCACAGGACAGCCCTCTCAAGAGGCCTCTCCCGCGAAACATCAAGAGTGCTGGAGTTGAGAAGATTTGGTCGAGACACCCCACAGGGCTCTGAAAGGCATCAAAGAAGGCCTCCTCCCCAGCTGGTTCGGTGGAGACCTTGATAAGAATTTTCTGTGGTCAAGGCCTCTGTGTTGTTCCAGTTCTTTCCCAGAAACAGCGACTGTGCAGGGTGAATGCGGGGGAGGGGTTGAGAGGCCTCTCTCCTGGAGCTGGGAGAAGGCAACTTGCACCAGAACTCATTCATGCTGATCAGTGGCTGTTGGCAGGTCCTCTGATGGACAAGGCATGTCCAAGTTCTTGTGGGAGACACGTACACTCTGCCCTCTGTCTGCACAGTACACAGACAGCGAGGGCTATCCTGGAAGTGTGAAAGCTCTGTTGGCTTGCAATAGCTTTTTCTCACACCTCTCAGCTCAGGGCCATAAAAATAGCAGGATCAGGACATCAACACAAGCCTCCGAGAGTCACACAAGGGCAGGGTGTTGAGAATTTAGGGCTGTGCTTTGAAATCAATCCCAAAGTGTGGCTACATTCCCCTGGCCCTATAAAGAGGCCCGTACTTCTATTATAAATTCATAATCCATGAATTCGCCTTGGCCATGTCATAAATTCCTCTGAATTTTCAGTCAGTGTCATTTCATGGAAGTGATAAGCACCAAACCTGTGCTCCCTGGAAGGCTGGAGCACCTCGATTGGGAGGGAACTTGGCTGCATTCACGCCCTGCCCTCAAATGGTGCATTCTTCCCAGTAAAGCATCATGGGTGGTGCTGATGGTATTGCAGCTCCTTTGATTTAAGGAAGGCTGGAAACGCCTGGGTTTCACCCAGAGGGCACTTGGTGGGTGTCGGGGAGATTTTGAGGTCTCCGCCCTCTTTCTCAGGGCCCTGTTCTCTGAAAGCCCTCTCCACACCCCGCTGCTCAGCAGAGACAGCCATATTGTGTCGGGGGCTGCTCCTGCCTGCCTAGGTTCAGGCCACCAAAGGCAGAGTCACCTGACAAGTACTCAGCATGATTCCCTCTCCAGAGTCCAAACTGAGGATGCAGGGGTGGCTGCTGGTAAGCACGGGGAATGTAGGAGTGAGTCTCCTTCAGTGCAAAGCTGCAGACAGACAGTACTGGGGAAGCAAAGGCAAGAAGCAGAGAGGGCAACAGGAGGCAGGGGGCCTCAAGCATGCAAACGCCCAGTGAACCCGAGAGTCCTGGCCCAGCCCCCTCGACTACCAGGCACATGCACGGGTTAACTCCCAATGCTGAACATAATCTCCGCAATCTGAGCCACTTTGAGTTTCTTTTCCTTGCAATCAAGAACTTTTTTGAGGGTGCAGCGCTCTGTCCAGAGGGGATTCTCTCAACCCTGGGGCGCAGGCAGGCAGCCACTTGGACTTCCTTTTCAGGAAGGAAACGTGTCTTCTTGGGCCAGCCCTGCTTGCTGTGGTATGCGCTCCCCGACAGTTCCTTCACCTCCCTGAGCCTCTGAGTCCTTCCCCACCCTTAACTCCCTCTCCAGAGCTGGCTGTGAGAAGCAGATGAGAGAAAACGCAGGGAACAGTGTCCAGCTCACAGAGAGGCTTCCTACCCCGACTCACGACCCTGCCTGGGGGCAGCAGATGAGTCAAGAAAAAAATGGAATGATCTACACACTTCGTATCTGCAAAACACACACGCGCACAGAGAGACACACACACAGTGAGCTGGGCATGGTGGCATGTGTCTGATGTGTCCGTAGTCTCAGCTAGTCAGAGGCTGAGGTGGGAGAATCTTGCTGAGCCTGTGAAGTCAAAGCTACTGCAGTGAGCTGTGGTTGCACCACTGCCCTCCAGCCTGGACAACAGATTGAGACCCTGTCTCAAAAGAAAAGAAAAGGGAAGGGGAAAAAGGGAAAGGAAAAGAAAAATGAAATGATCCACATGGGCCTGGGGACATGAGGAGGGAGGCAGGAGATTCCAGGGGGACCCATGTGGCCTGGCTTTTCGTTTTCTGGGTTTGCCTCAAGCCAGTGTTCTGCCCACAAACCTACCTTCTGGCCTGAGCTGCTTGGAGTTGGGTTTCTGCCTCTTACAGCCCTGACTCACGGAGTGCCTTCGGGGCACTGCAGATTTCAAAGTGCTGGCCTTTGACCGCAAAGAGGGGCTCAAATGGTAGCTCTGAGACTTAGAAGAGCCAGGCCATCATCCATGTGAGTGACTGCAGGCGAGAAAGCTCAGATGTCTGCTGCTCCCACGTGACATGGGGTGAAAATTCATATTCTGACCCCCTGCCATGTTAGGGGGCTCCGAGGAGGCAACGGTTGTGAAATCATCTTGAACCAATAAAAGTTGCTAAAAGGAAAGGCATTCTTATCACCGTGAGTCCAGTCTCCGTGTCTCCATTAAAAATTCGACTCTAATCGATTCACCACTTCCTGCCGGCCGTGTGGCATCAGCACTAAGAGCTGGGGGCAGAAAGCCCTGACACCACAGTTTACGGTACCTGTGACTTTCCTTTCAGACACACCGCTGGAAAGAGCAAGATGCCTGGAGTCACCCACTCAGCTCTCCACCTGGCAGGCAAATACCTCTCCTCCTGCCGGGAATGATAATCCCCCCAAATGTACCTGCCTGTCCTCCCGATGAAAGATGGCTTGTCATCAGTCCTCTGAAGTGTCAAAGAAACAATGAAGCTGCCAAAGGAGCTGGTTCTAGACACTCTGCCCTCTATGGCCTCCTGCAGCCTGGTAGAGGCTGGGTCTCCTCCTCCTCTTCTGGGCAAGGTGGCCCTGCCAGAGTTAGATGGACTAGCAGAGGCCAGTAGGAATGACACTTCCTCAGCACAGATTTGGGGAAAACACTTACACAAGTCTCCAAAGTCTTTACTCCTAAAGCACTGTCTGAGCAGAGATTTTGCTGAACACAAGAGAGCTCTCTGGGAGCCTGGGTGGATGGTCCATCCACCCTGCATCCCAGACAACTTGGCCTCCTGAAACCCCTTTCTTCTCCTTAAGCTAGGATTTCCTCTGCATGCCGGCAAGGGGTGAACCAAGCCAGCGCCATCTTCCAAAGACCCACACAGGACCAACAAAGGCAGCAGCTGCTGAAACCTCCATGCAGGGGCCTCACGCAGGTTCCGTCCTTGTGCTCTGACTCGTCACTTAGCACAATGTTCTCCAGCTTCATTCTCATTGCCACAGATGGCAGGATTTCCACTTCTTTAAAGCTCCATTGTAAGTATAGATCACATTTTTCATCCATTTATTCATTGATGGACATTTAGGGTTTTTTCCACATCTTAGCTATTGTGATGTGAGGTATCTAAAATAGTCAAACTCAGAGGAACAAAGAATGGAAGGGTGATTGCAGGGGCTGGCGGGGGCAGTGGAAATTGAAGTTGCTGTTGGATGGATGTAAAGTTCCAGTTATGTAATATATAAGTCCTAGCGATCTGCTTCTGTTAAGAGGGTAGACCTCACGTTGTGTTCTTGCCACGATAAAAGATAAAGAAAAAGAAAGGCAGGCTCCTCCAGTTCCCAGCAGGAAAGCCTTGACCACCAGTACCTTCCCTATCTGTGGGTCCACTGCCAGGAGCCTGTGTGCTAACTTCTAACTGATTCCGAAAGCTCAAATCCTCAGGAACCTCCTCTCTAATCCTGAGTCGAAATCACTTCACTTGGTTCCCTGGACGTGCTGTCAAAGACACATACTTCCAGCAAGAGCAAATCTGTTAAGAAAGAAACACCTGGTCCTCAGGGGTCCACATCCGCTTAGTCAGTATCGGAGCCCTTGATGTGGACTCACTTAAGAATGTTCCTTCACTAGCAGAAATAAATGGCAGCTCGTCCCAGAATGTAATGTCTCAGCTCTAGTAAGGAGACGTAGCTGCCAGCCCGGAGCACCTGTCACCTATCGAGGAGCAGAGCGCCCATGAGCCTGCACATTGCGCACACGGTTGGGGTGGCTCAGATGGTGCTTTCTCTGAGTCTTACAGTGCATGGCGTCCATTTCCTCTGGACTCCATCAGTGTTCATGTGGGGGAGAGGAAGGAGAGATGTCTGAATATTCATGACATGCAAATTCAGAAAGCAAAATTGCCAGCGATTTACCTGCTGTGCCTCCCATTTTCTCCGCCGCACCCTTGGACCAAGCATCCTCAGCAGAGATGTGTGTTCCTGTGGCCGAAGCGGTCGTGGTGACGATGGTCTCGATCTGATGAGGTATTCAAGGGGAGCTGTCTTCAAAGTGTTCCTTATTTTCCTGGGAAAGAACAGTGGCTCATAACACAGTTGAGGGGAGGAGTTTAATGGGTATTTCTTGCGTGAGAGGCATAGGGTCCCTGAGAAGCAACTGCCAGGTACTGAGTGGCTTTTTTCCATCTCTTGCCATTTGTCACTTCACTTTCTTTATCACACTTTAGACCTTTAAAGTAGGAAGATGGAGAGACACTGGTGTGGATGCAGTTCCCTCCTCATTGCTCTGCTGCTTGCTCCTTGTCTCATGGGGATGTGAGGAGAAGGACAAGAGACACCCACCATGGAATGTGAGCGGAGTTGCTCTGTGAGCTGCCCGGATGGCTTCAAGACCTGTGCACTTGAGGGCTCTATGCTCAGAAGGGCTAAACCTGCCCATGTTTTAAGGCTGCGCTATGGTAGTCCTTTGCATTTTCAGTTTGCACTGGAATCTTGGCTTAGTCTGTTCCGGCTGCCCTAACAGAGTGTCATAGACTGGGTGGCTAGCACACCACAGTTCCAGATAGATAGAGGTGCCAGCAGGTTCAGTGTCTGGCAAGGTCTGTTTCTTGGTCCCTGCGTCCCCATGGAGTAGAAGAGGCTAGCTAACTCCCTCTGACCTTTTTAAAATGGGCATGAATTTCATGATGGGGTCCCCCTCATGATCTAATTATTTCACACACTTTAATACCATCACCTTAGAGGTTAGGATTTCAACATAGGAATTTTGAGAAGGCCTGAACATTCAGTCCACTGTAGCACTGAAAATTAGGTCTCTCGCCCCGGTTATGGGGGCGCTGGGCTCCATCCATCACATGTGAAGAGGACACCCTCCCTGCTGTAGAAGGAAAAAGAGGGCCTGCTTCCGGGGGGTCTGAGGAGTCCTCAGGGGCTTCAGGAGCATCTGCCTTTAGTTTTGGGAGCCCCCAAGGGTGAAATTGAGGACCTACTGGGTGAGACAATACCTCTGGGACAACTTGGCCATCTTCCCCTCCTGGCCCAAGCACCTTGTGGCTCACACTTTTCAGGAGACCATGGGCAGTAAACAGCTGCAGTCTCACCTCTGCAACTTCAGGTTGCAAGAACCCGAAATAAACAGTCAAGTCATTAACACATACGCAGACGCCACCTACTCAGAGTGCAGTTACTCGAGCAGGAGTACCCAGGTCCACCCAGAACTGCACTGGTTTTACCATGTTGACTTTTTGCATTGGTGTGATAATATCAATTTTGTATAGGGTCCTAATCAAAGTGTTCCCAGTCTGGCCCCTAATGTTTGTTAGAGCTTGCCTTCGCTGTCTAGGATCTGATCAAAGCTCATGCATTGCATTTCGTGGACACGTCTCATTTGTCTAATTTACTCTAGAACAGTTCCCTTGCTTTAGTTTTGACTTTATTTATGTCTAATGATTGACGTTTGGAAGCATTTGGCATAGTTGTTTTACAGAATGCCTCGTAACTGGGATCTGTTTCCTCACAATTAAATTCAGGTGAAACCTTTTTTGTCCCGATCCTAGTCCTTCTCAGTGCACACGATGCTTGTTTGTCTCATTAGGGGTCAGAATGGTGCCCATCTGATCTCTCCACCAATGGTGCCCAACTGATTTTTCCATCAATAATGCCCACCTGACCTCTCCATCAAAACACACCTTTTCCATGGGTGAGGAAGGGAGTGCTTCATGAGAGTGAGATACTGTTTATGAGTCAGCTCAGGCAGTTAGATAGCCAACACCACACTCCAGGGGCCTTCAATAGCAATTTATTTCCTCGCAGTCTTGAAGGCCAGAAGTCCAAGATCAAGGTGTTTTGGGGCGGGTTTCTCCCAAGGCCTCTCTCCCCTTGGCTTGCAGAAGGCCATCTTTTTTCTGTGTCCTCACAGGGCCTTTCCTCTGTGGATCTATGTCCTGGTCTCCTCTTCTCATGAGGACACCCATCCTATTGGATTAGAGTCCATCATAATGACCTTGTTTATCTTAATGACTGCTTTAAAGACCCTCTCTCCAAATATACCACCTCCTGAGGTGCTGGGGGTAAGGACTTCCACATGTGAATTTGGGGCTGGACGCAGGTCAGCCCATGGCAACTGACAGCTTCTACCCAAAAGTTTTAGCATAACTGATGGCCTTGCTTGCCTGTTGTGTTACAGTGGTGGCTGTAAAACAGGAACATTCTAACCTATCATTCTCTGATTCCATGACCTATGAGCCTTCTTTTTTCTACAAAGAACTGTTCACTCACCACCCTTTTCCAGACCTTTCTGGGCACCACTGCAGACAATGGAGTTTCTTTTAAATCTCAATGTCTTGTCATCTGTCACCAGCATTATTCTTCTGATACATCATCCCACATTGGGCCAGTGGGGATCCCTCAGGCTGTCCCTGGGCATTTTCTTTCTCTTTCTTTCTTTCTTTTTTTTTTTTTTTTTTTTGGAGTCTCCCTCTGTTACTGAGGCTGGAGTGCAGTGGTGTGATCTCAGCTCACTGAAGTTTCCATCTCCCAGGTTCAAGCGATTATTCTGCCTCAGCCTCCCGAGTAGCTGAGATTACAGGCACACACCACTGTGCCCAGCTACTTTTTTGTATTTTTATTGGAGATGGGGTTTCACCATGTTGGCCAGGCTGGTCTCAAACACCTGACATCAAGTGATTCCCCCACCTGGGCCTCCCAAAGTGCTGGGATTACAGGCATGAGCCTCCGTGCCCGGCCTGTCCATGGGCCCTGTGCTTGCTTGCTGACTGCTGGCACAGCAGGATGGTCCAGGCCCCCAGCACTCTCCCTGCCCCATACCTGGAATCAGACACTTCTCCGTGTAGTGCTGGGCCCTGTGAGTGGGGAGCAGTATTCATAAACTGAGATCTGGGCACAGAGGGTGCCATTTTGTTTTGTTTTGCTGTTAGCACCTTTTGGAGATGTGTTTTTGAGGGAATTTAGATTTTCAGCGTTCTTTTAACTAGGTTTTATTTAAAAAACCCTGTTATAAAAGAATGAAAATGTCCTTGAGGCCACATTTTGTCATACACAGAGAAATGTATTAAAGGCTGAAGGAAAACAGAGTCTCTACATGGAGAAAAGCCAATGATGGGGCCTCCCAGGAACCCTCGCCCAGACTAAACATATTTGAAATTTTACGAATTTTACAAAAGAGCCACTGCGTCGTGATTGCTGCGTATTTGGAAATGACTCTAAACGTTCATCCCAGAGAGAAAGCTGCAGGTCCATGGAATGGCGTAGGGAGAAGGTTTTACAAGGTGCTATGACAGGGCAGGAAGAGAGGTTTGTGAATGTTGGCGCAGGAAAACACAAAATAACCCCCATAGCCTTAGGAAATAATGGGTTTGGTGCTACCAGCGATGGCCCCAGAATGAGATGTTGCCAGGAATAAAAGTGTTGGTTTCCTCCTCAGCTGTTCTTCCCCAACCCCTCAAGGCAGAGTTCTGCTCATGTCTCTGTGTGCCCCTGCAACTTGGCATCACAGTCAGGCTGTGTACATGGCAGTGCTGTCTCCTGGACTCTGACTTCTTTGAGGCCTATGTCTTGTGTGTCTACTCTGTGTCAAGCCTTCAGACACAATGAAGAGCATCAGTAGAACAAAAAGACACAGCCCGACATCAGCTCCCAGAGTCAGGGGTCCCATGGAGGACGCAGAACATCGACGGATGACACCGTGTAAAAGATGCCACTGCTGAGAGTGCAGGTGCAACCGAGAGAGGCTCCGTATGATGGAGGCAGCTGTTGGTCCAAGGGAGGGTGGAAGAGGGGGGTGTTGGGGGAAGTCATAATCACACAGAAATCTCAAGAATAAAAGGATTTGGGGAGAGAGGACAAGGAGGGTGCCAGGCAGGATGGCAAACATGTGCTGAGGGCTTGAGTCAGGGTGCGAGGAGGGGCAAGGTGGAGTGTGAGGAATATGAGAGACAAAAGAAGGCCGTACAAGGAGAGCAGAGACTATGGAAGGGGGTGGTAATGGAAAGGAGGCGGGGCTGGCTTTGTTGTTGAATGACTTTAAGAAGAGTCTGTAGAGTGTTGGGCATACACTGACTCCCCACTTCCATTATTCTACGCTGATGTAGAAGGTCTCTATTTCTCAAAACCCTTGGGCTTCTTTCTATGGACTAAATCGTGCCCTCCTAAAATGAATATGCTGAAGCCCTAACCCCAAGTATGTTGGTATTTGGAAGTGAGATCTTTGGGAGGTAATTAGAGTTAGATGAGGTTGTGAGGATGGGGCCCCCATGATGGCACTGGTGTCTTCATAAGAAATGGAAGAGAGACCAGAGCTTTCTCTCCACCGTGGGAAAACATAGTGAGAAGGCCGCTGTCTACAGACCAGTAAGAGAGCCCTCCCCAGACACGGAATCTGCGAGCAGCACCTTGATCTTTGATCACTTTATAGCCTTCAGAGCTGTGAGAAGAAATGTCTGTTATTGAAACCTCTAGTCTATGGTATTTTTGTTATCACAGCCCAAATGAGCAAATATGCCTCCTGACCCCCTTTACTCATTCACTCTTCCGAGTACTATCTGCTTCTCCAGGTTTCGATTGTTGAACGGGACAGGCTGTGCCTGCAAGGTGGAGGTCTGCAGTTGCTCAGGCCACCTGCGACTGGGGGAGTCACTGTTCTGGGGTGCACTATTAGGGAGCCCCCTTGCCATATTTCCCCAAAGTCACATTTTCATTGCATCCATGTGTGATGAAGCTGGCATTTTGGTCTCCATCTGCTTGACTCCCTGTTTATCTCAGAATTTGTTCTAAATCTGAACAAATTATGCATGACCCCCCTCATATCCCAATGTAGTTGGAGGCATATCCCAATGTAGGAGGTGGCGATTTTGTGGAAAGGGAAGAAAGGAGGCCAGGATGAATGTTCATAAAGCAATTAGGAAAGTCATGCAGTCTCTGGACAAGAGCCTGGAGAACTTGGGTTGAGGGATGGTGGGAGATACAGAGTAGTGTGGGCTGAGTTGAAAGGGTGCTCAGGATGCTGGTGGGAAGGATCTGATGCTGTGACAAGACACCATCTATGAAGCAGAGGGCTGCTTTTCCTAGATGCCAAATAAGATGGTGGATCAGGGAGAAGGAGGTCTCAGAGGGATCCCAGGCTTTTGGCTGAAGCTCTCCTTGGAGAAGGCTCCCTGGACATGGCCACAGCAGGTGGGGTGGGGGTCCCTCCTTCTGTTCAGCTATGCACCCTGCATGCAGGCCTGCTGCCTGGAATGGCTCTGGAAGCTGGAATGAGAACAATGACCAAGTTCCACCAGTTTACTTTCTCATGGGGCGTGCGGACAGTAAACCAATACACAAACCAACAAATGGCATCATCTGGGGCCGTGGTTACTGTGCTGAAGGACAGTGATGATCCTGAGCTCAGACCTGCACCTGCTGAGTCTGAGGTGCCTTTGAGAAGTTTAAGTCTGAGGTGCCTTTGAGAAGAATGCCAAGAGGCACAGGACGCAGCTGCCCCTCTGTTTCCGGCACCGCCACCCACCCGCTCCCTGGTAGCTACACTTGATGATTAGTTCCTCGGTTTACTTTTGCTTATATTGAATTCAAAGGGCAGGGCCACTGTTTTGAGTTCATAAAGGTCAAGGGTAAAATCTTCCCGGATGTGGACCTGCCGCTGAGGAGGGCATGCTGGGTAAGTCCTGGGGCCCTCGGATGTTGTATCCAGTTTTGTTTGGGCCGGTTAGGCTGACCTTGCTTAAAGAGAGACGTTCTCTTCAAGTTTCAGCCAGATCACCACAACCAGTGAGCATCAACCCCAAACTCCATTGCAGAACCACAGAGATATTTCATTGTACTTTCTTCTTTGTACACACATTGGCTGCAGGAGATAGAGACAAGTAAGACAGGCAGAGCCAGGCTGTCATGGAGCTTATGATGCTGACATGACAGAAGCAAACAGAAGGCAGGTTTGATCCAAATGGTGACGAGTGATTGGAAGCAGAATAAGATACAGTAAGGGTGGGAGGGGATGTGAGGGTGGTGTGCAGGAGGGGTCTTCAGGGAGAAGAGCTGAAGAAATGGAATTTGAAAGGAAAACTCAAAGGCTCTAGACTAGACTCCTGCAAATCTCTAGAGACAGAAGGGGCTATTCCAAAAGGCAGCCAAAGCCCTACTTTAAATTAATCTTGATCATTGAACACACTTGTGTATTTTTTGGGTGCTTCTGGATTCCTAGAGGCCGTGGCTTTTTCTGAGTCTCCAACTTGTAGCAATTCTTGTTACCACTCTTCAAAAAGAACCATCATAGATTTGAGAAAGGGTCAGAGGGCATGAGCAATAAACAGCAGCGGGGATATGAGGGCTTCTGTAGGCAGACACAAGTATTTAAGGGGAGCTACGCACTTCAGGAGGCCGAGGCAGGTAGATCAGATCACTTAAAGTCGGGTGTTCGAGACCAACCTGGCCAACATGGAGAAACCCCATCTCTACTAAAAATACAAAAAATTAGCCAGGCGTGGTGGCACTGCACTGTAAACCCAGCTACTCGGGAGGCTGAGACAGGAGAGTTGCTGGAACCTGGGAGGTGGAGGTTGCAGTGAGCCAAGATCATGCCACTGCACTCCAGTCTGGGCGACAGAGCAAGCCTCTGTCTCAAAAAAAAAAAAAAAAAAAAAAAAGACTTTGTCTCAAAAAAAAAAAAAAAAAGGAGGCCACAAAGTGAAAAAGTTTCCAGTGTCCTCTCTCTGACACCCCTGCCATTATTGTGGACTTGCTTAAATATTCCTTTATATCGAATCTCTCAGGCACTCCCCAAGCCTTAAGAGATTATCTGAGGGGGAAATGTAACTCACACCCAACCTCAGACCATTAACTGACAGAAGTGGTCATACTAAAAATAAATGGTCCAGAAAGGGTTTTGATTAATGAAGGAGCCCCAGTGTCCTGCCATGCTATTAAAGGGAGTTTGGAGTTCTTTCCCGGCACTTGGGGTTGACTCAGCAAAAGTAACCGGACCTCTGGCAAAGTGTGCTTAGACCTGCTGTTAGAGACAAGATGTGAGGCTGGATGCAAAGTTGGCCTCACTCGGTGTGGCAGGAGTTTTTGTTGCACGTGCTGTTTCCAATTGCCATTTCCACACCAAATCATGGATTGTGTTCTTTAGTCGGATTCTCAACAAAATGTGGTATAAAGAATTTGACTAGCCTTTGTCCGTTGTTCCTGAGGAAGACTGAAAATCCTTGGAATTTTCCCAATAACTGGGATGTCTTTGTTATTCATTAACTTTTTGAACAACATGTGCATTGGCGATAACAAGATGAGGGTGGGGACTGGTCACCAGAAAGACTGATCTTTTTTCTTTTTTTTTTTTGGAAACGGAGTCTCACTCCGTTGCCCAGGCTGGAGTGCAACGGTGCGATCTCAGCTCACTGCAACCTCTGCTTCCCAGGTTCAAGTTATTCTCCGTGCCTCAGCCTCCCGAGTAGCTAGGATCACAGGTGCCCACAACCACACGCAGCTGATTTTTGTATTTTTAGTAGAGACGGGGTTTCGCCATATGGCCAGGCTGGTCTCAAACTCCCAGCCTCAGGTGATCCACCCGCCTCAGCCTCCCAGAATGCTGGGATGATAGACGTGAGCCACTGTACCCGGCCCAGAAAGGCTGATCTTGTGATGAGAGAGTTGGAGCTTTGAGCCTGATAGTGCCAGACCGGAGGGAGGAGAGAAGGGGCTGCTGATTGCATTTGGTCACCTGGCCAAGCATTCAATCAACCATGGCCACATCATGAAACCCTGATAAAAGTTCTGGATGCAGAGCCTTGTGAAGCACGTTGACGTGCCTGGAGACTGGCCCCTGATTCCACAGGGAGAGGCCATGGAAGGTCTGTGTTCGACACCCTCCCAGACCTTGCCCTCTGTGTCTCTCCATTGGGTGGTTCCTGAGTTGCATCCTTTAAACTAAAACTCTAATCATAAGTATACTGCTTTTTGAGTGCTGTGAGTCCTTCGAATAAATTATCAAACCTGTGGGATCATGAGAAGTGCTGAATTTGTAACCAATTGGCCAGAAGTGCAGGCAGCTGAGGACTCTCAAAGTGCACCTGGTGTCTGGCCTGAGGGCAGCCTTGTGGAGGACCGAACCTTCCACCTGTGGGGCCTGTGCTAACTCTAGGTGTGAGTGTAAGAACTGAATTGAATGGCGAGAGCTGGGGTGAGACGGGTTGCAGTGGAAACAGAATCAAGTTGACTTAGGCGTTCTCGTGTGTTCCTGCCGATGGAGGTGCATTCCAGTTTCCGGGTTCTGATTTAGTCAGTGCACCTGACTCAATCCCAGTGGCTGGATGGGCTCCAGAACCCATGATGGAGCAATAACATGGGACTGGGTGCAAAAATTAGAGCAACAACTTCCAAATCAGAACCAATTCATCTTGTCATTACCAAGGCCAAGATGGTAAAGGGGCCCTTACAGCAAGCTGACAACTTTCCAGGATGGTGAGTCACATTCACGGGCCATAGACGGTAAAATAATCTTAGTTGGGAGAATGGGGTCCCCAAAATAGTTGGGTTTCAGGAAGCTTTGCTGAGGGTGCATGCACATTTCCCAAGCATCATGGTTCTGTTCCTGGCTCGGGAGCTCGGAGAGTCACTGTCATGAGGATGCAGCCGACTGGCCTGCAGATGCGTCTCTTCCTGGTCCCTCTTTGCTCTCTAGAAGACAACTGGACACTACATTGCACCACTGCATCTCCAGCAGGAGTGCATATGTGTGTGTGTGAGAAACAATGTGCATGTGTGTGAGTGAAAGTGTGCACGTGTGTGTGAGTCTGTGTGTGTGTGCATGTGTGGGAGAATAGGTATGTGTGAGTGTACAGGGGGTGTATATATGCGTGCACATGCAAACGTGCATTTGTGGGAGAGAGTGTGTGACTGTGTGTGTGAATGCATGCAAGTATATATGAGTGTGTACCTGTAAGTGTGAGTGTACGGGCATATGCAAGTGAGTGTGTGTGTGTTTGTGAGTGGAAGTATGTGCATATATATGAATGTGTGTGCATGTTTGTGTATATATGAGACTGTAGGTGTGAGTATAGGTGCATGCACGTATAGGAGAATGTGTATGTTGTATGACTGTGGGGGTATATGTGTGCGCATGTGTGAAAGTGTGCATGACAGAGTTTGTGAGTGTGTATATGTGTGAGTGTATATGAGTGTGTATGCGTGCTCCTGTGTAAATAAGTGTGTATATAATATAACTGTGCATGGGAGTGAGTGTATGTGTGAGTGGTGTGTATATTGTGAATGTATGTATATGTATATGTGTCTACGTAAGTGCGTATTGGTGTGAGTGCGTGAGCATGTGAGCATGTATAAGTGAGTGTGTGTGTGCATGTGAATGTGTGCACATGTATGTGTCTGTGTGAGTGCACATTTGTGTGAGTACGTGAGCATGTGAGCATGTATAAGTGAGTACGCGTGTGCATGTGAATGTGTTTGGATGTGCATGTATGTGCAACTGTGCACGCACTGGCATCGCCCACATCAGGACAGGCCCTCCACTGCCTCATGTTCTCACGTCTTTTCTGGCCTGCACAGGAAACAGCTGTTCCATGGTACTTCTTGAGGCATCAACTCCAAAAGACGGAAGGTGAAAAGTGGTTCTGAGCGACCGGTGAAAACCTGGCAGTCTGACAGTGGAGAAATTCTTCTGCCTCCAGGATGACCTCACTCTTCGCTTTTTCATTTTGCACTGTCGGGAGCTGGGAGGCAGCTCTCCCTCCCCAAGTTGGGGGTTGGAGGGAGCCTCACTTAGGGAGAACACCACCGGGCTCATATGGCAAGATGGCTTTTCAAGCATTCTGCATTCTCCCTTCTCCCCAAGCTGCTGCCAAATCCATTCCTGGTGAGTGACAAGCCCCAGCAATTTATCATGAGTCCTGCGACCTCCAGAACAATCCATCAGTGACAGAGGAAGTCAACAGAGTGATGACAACTTGCTGTTTACCCACCGTGTATGTTTCATCAACTTCCCAGCATCTGGTCCCAATATCAACATCCTCTTTTATTCGTTCTTCCCCTTGGAAAGGAACGTATTGAGTCTCAAGTCCATAAACATGGCTCCTTTATGCCCTTCCTATGCTGTGTAGCACCCTTGACTATGTTCTCCGTCTTACAATAGGCACTGTATGTTACATGTGTTTTATATGCATATATGTGTGTAATACCTAATGGGCACTGTGTACACATACACAGGCTCTGTATAGTAAGACACAGTGTGTGTGTGGATGCATAAAACAGCCCTGCGTTGGTTAGTTCTGGTGTGTCCATCAATCCATGTACAGTTTCCTTCCCCTTCTCCATTCACCATTCCTTGCATTGCGCACTCCCCCACCCTGCCGCCCTCCACATACACACCCTGCTAAGGGCAGAAGGAGGCAAAGTAACTAAAGAGCCCTGGGTCTGGTGGAAAAGGCAAGGATGTCTGTTGGGCTTTGTACCAGGACAGTTGTTCCTTTTCAAAAATCTGCAGAAACATAGAGACAGGGCTGATCCCTTCTATCTGAGGGAGTCAGGAAAGACTCGGTTCAGCCTGGCTTGAAAGACTGAGAAGAATCAAGATGGGCAAAGATGGAGCCACTCAGAGTGGGGCACCTGAAATGAAGACAGGCATGACAAACCCCACCTTGTGCTCCCAGGTCCCCCGTGCACCCCCAGTCTCCCCTAGTCTCCATCCTTGAAACTGAAATAATCTCACGTGCTAGAGGCAATGAAGGGAAAATAAAAAATGGAGTCATTAGTCTTGGTGTCACATTTGCCATCTCCCCAAGTCCCAAGTGGAAAAGGGAGGAGGAGGGGCCATGGGGCGTGGGTCGGGCATTTGGAGGGCTCTGTGGCCACCTGGTGGCTGGACGTGTCTCCCCACTGGCACAGCTCCCTGCCCAGCTCCTGGGGCAGACTGCCCAGGATGGGGCCAGGGAAGCTCTCTCCCCTCTTTGAGCAGGGGTGGAAATTGTTGGGGCCTGAAAGGGGAAGGAAGACAAGAACTCCAGCCTCGTGGCTTTCAGAGCCTAGACCCAGAGTTACAAACCCATGGAGAGGAGAAAAGGGAGGGGCAGCCCCCCATCCAGGGGCTGCAGGGGGCCTGCCTGCAGGTGGGACCTCAGCTTTGCCCCTTGTCTTTCACACTGCTTGGATGTGGAATGTTCCAGCATGAGGACCCAGTCGCATCCCAGATTCCGCTCCAACCTCAGGTTACAAACATCAGTGGCTGACAGTGCCTCGGTCCCAGATGTGAGCCAGGCCACCTCAGGCTGCAAGCCTCACAGCTGTCTCCTGCGGCACATCAGGAGACCATGTTGCCGTCTGGACAAGTTCATGGAGGACATACATCCTGGACCTTCTGGTCAGAAGCCAGTGGGCCGCTCCCCACCCAGAGCTGAGGTCTGAAGCTCCCCCAAAGAGCCAACACCGGATGAGACCCTTCAGGAATGCCGGGCGCATTCCCCCACTCAAATTCCATCCTTTCATTCAGCAAATATCTGGGAGTGTCTCCTGTGGGCTCAGCAGTCCACGGCCAGCCGTGCACAGAGGAGACGTGGCCCCCACTCTGTGGAACACCACCGTCTGTGAAGTTCTGACCACATTCTAGATCTCTCTGAAAAGCTCACATGTGCTAATAATTTGCAACTAACAGCAAGTGTCATTGGCTTTTAAAAATAGAAGTGCTCGCAGGATTTTATGGAATGGGGAAGGGTCAGGTTTGAACCTGAGCACTGTGAGCCCAGGGCCTCACTGGACACAGCCCCTCACGGAAGGGACAGCCTGGTGGGGCAGGCAGGCAGAAGATAAAGAGAGCACTTCAGCAAATGCACTGAGGGCAGCAGGTGCTGGAAACAGTGCAGACGGAGGGGACCATGACGACCTGCTAAGAAGAAGGGACATTTAAGCTCAAAGTGTAAAGAAGACACAGCCACACAGAGATGTGGGCATGGAGGCCCTAGGCAGAGGGCACTGCAGCGGTGTAAGCCCTGGGTTGGGAAGAGGTCTGATGTATTCAAAGACAGTGTGGCGGGTTGAAAAGTGTCCCCCAAAAACGCACGTCCACCTGAAACCTCAGAGTAGGACCTTATTTGGAATAGGGTCTTTGCAGATGGAATTGGCCAGGATGACATCATTTTTGATTAGGGTGTACATGAGTCAGGGTTCTCTAGAGGGACAGGACTAATAGGACAGATGAATATATGAAAGGGAGTTTATTAGGAGAATTGACTCACACAGTCACAAGGTGAAGTCTCACAATAGGCCGTCTGCAAGCTGAGGGGCAAAAAAGCCAATCCGAGTCCAAAAATCTCAAAAGTAGAGAGGCTGACGGTGCAGCCTTCAGTCTGTGGCCAAAGGCCTGAGGGCCCCTGGCAAACCGCTGGTATAGGTCCAAGAGTCCAAAAGCTGAAGAACTTGGAGTCTGATGTTCACGGGCAGGAAGAATCCAGTACAGGAGAAAGATGGAGGCCCAAAGACTCAGCAAGTCTCGTCCTCCCATGTTCTTCTGCCTGCTTTATTCTAGCTGTGCTGGCGGCTGGTAAGACGGTACCAACCCATCTTACTGAGGGTGGCTCAGCCTCTCCCAGTCCACTGACTTGAATGTTAATCTCCTTTGGTGACACCCTCACAGACACACCCAGGAACAATACTTTGCATCCTTCAATCTAATCAAGTTGACACTCAGTATTCACCATCACAGGGTGGGCCCTAACTCCTCCTATATCTTTATGAGGAGAGGAGAGGCGTGGGATGACGGAGCCTGACATGAGTCCTGCAGCTAAGAGCATCAGGAGCCCCAGTGCAGCTGGACAAGGCAGAGAGGGTCTTTCCCTAGCGCCTTTAGAGGAAACTCAGCCCTGCAGACACCTTGACTTTGGACTTCTGATCTCCAGAGCCACAAGATAATACATGTCTATTTTTAAACTACCCAGTGTGTGGTAATTTATTATAGCAGCCACAGGAAAGTAATGCAGGCAGGAAGGGGAGCACTGCACCAGGGTCATGCTGAGAAGAGCAGAGGAGCACCAAATAAATCCCAAAGGTCAAGGTCCTTGTGGGCTTGGATTTCCATCTCAGGGGCAATGGGGAGTCGCTGAAGGGTTTGAGCGGGTCAATGTCGTGGCAAGGTCGTTGCTATCACAGTGTAAGAAGGCAGCCGTCCACGCCCCACAGAGACCAGGAAGCCGCCACTGCTCACATACAGACAAGACAAGAGGTGGCATCTGCTCACGAGCTCTGACTCGATAGGGCAGAAGGATGCAGGCAGACTTGAGTATTGTTGTCGGGCTCCCAAGACCACTCCCAGGTTCACCGATTTGCTAGAAGGACTGACAGAACTCAGAAGAGCTGTTATAGTCAATGGCTATGGTTTATGACCGTGAGCAGATAGAGACTATCATCGGCAAAGGCGTGAGTCCAGGGGAGATAAGGCACAGAGCTTCCAGTTGTCCTCACTATGGAGTTGTAGGGATAATGCTTCATTCTTCCAGCAATGACATGTGGCAAACCACATAGAATATCGTCAACCAAGGAAGCTCAGCCCAGCCATGTTGTCTGGGGTTTTTGCTGGGGGTCGGTCATGGAAGCAGGGAGCATCCACATGACTGACCTTAACCACTCAGTGTCAGCCTCTCCAGAGGCTGAAATGATACCATGTGGCCCAGGCCCCCACTGTCAGTCACATTATTTGCAAAGACTATTCATGTGGTCCAAGGCCTCAGGTAAACAAAGACACTCGGCCGGGTGCGGTGGCTCAAGCCTGTAATCCCAGCACTTTGGGAGGCCGAGACGGGCGGATCACGAGGTCAGGAGATCGAGACCATCCTGGCTAATACGGTGAAACCCCGTCTCTAATAGAAAATACAAAAAACTAGCCGGGCGACGAGGCGGGCCCCTGTAGTCCCAGCTACTCGGGAGGCTGAGGCAGGAGAATGGCCTGAACCCGGGAGGCGGAGCTTGCAGTGAGCTGAGATGCGGCCACTGCACTCCAGCCTGGGCGGCAGAGCAAGACTCCGTCTCAAAAAAAAACAAAAAAACAAAAAAACAAAGACACTCCTACCAGGATTTCCAAGGGCATCTCCCACAAGCAGGTTGAGAGCCAGAGCTTTCTTTGCAGTTTGCAGGGTTTGGGCACCCAGACCTGCTGAATGTGTTCTTCCTGCTCAGAGGTGAAAAAGATCGGATGCAGGGTGTGAGGAAAAGGGACAATGAAGCATGACTCAGCTTTTGACTGGAGCATCTGGGGAACCCTGGTGTCATTATCCGAGATGGGGACACTGAGGTCATTTAAGCTTGGAAGGTTTAGTTATTAATCCGGTGAGTTTGAGAAGCCTGCAAGACCTTCGAGGGGAGATGTCCTGTAGATGGTTGAGTGGATTCATCTGGATATGGAAGCTGGAAGTGTCAGTCCAGGAACTGTCAGCCTGTGGATGTTTCCACAACGCTAATAGACAAAGTACCCTCAGGCAAGGGTATGCATAGGGAAAAGAGGCCCCAGGCCCCAGCCTTGAATGCCTCCTATGTTTAGGATCAGAGTGGAAGAGAAATCAGCACAGAGACCAAGACAAAGTGTCCAGAGAGGTAGGACAGTGGAGGCTGCGCCATCGTGGAGGCCAGAGGAGGAAAACAGTGAACAGAGTGCACGGAGCTGAGCAGCAGAGTGAGGTCAGGACACAGGGAGGGCTGGGGGCTTGGGTCATGTGGGTCCTGCTTTCCCTGGACCAGAGTGACCCTTGGGGAAATAGATGTGAAAATGGAAGTTTCCAGAAGGACCACCCTGCAGAAAAGCCTGACTGTGTGTGATTAGAAGCAGAGAGAAGGGAGAGACCTGGAAGGGACAGTGGGACCAAGGGAAGACTGTGACTCAAAGCATGACTGAATGATGATGTGACTGACACATTTGAAAAAGAAAGAGGACAACACAGAAGAAAAAGGAGGTGACAGGAGAGAAGAAGATCCAAGGGGATGTGACAGAAGCTGGGGCTGTCAGATTTAGCAAATAAAAATACAGGAAGCCAGTGAAATTTGCATTTTAGATAAACAACAAAGTACTTTTTTCATATAAGTATATCCCATGCACTATTTGGGAGATACTTATGCTGACGTATTCTTCATTCTTTTCCTAAAATTCAGATACAACTGGGTGTTCTATATTTAGCCCAGCAGCCTTGTCACACTTAAAGTCTGCCTGTGTAGGAGATATGCTACTTCCTCCATCCGACATTCATGTACTCACTCAACAAATGTTTATTGTGCAACTACTATGTGCCAGGCAGTGATCTGGGAACACAGCAGCAGATAAGATCACAGAATCCCCTCCCCACAAGGAACTTACTTTCTAGCATGGGAGATGGATAGGAAACATACCAACGCATTCAGAAAATTGAAGTCTATTAAAGAAGTAAAACACATTGGGGTTGGGAGAAAGAAGCGGGAGATGCTGGTAGATTTCTAGACTCAGGATTTGAAAGTTGCTGCAACAGCAAAATAAACTAACATCAGAGTGAACAGGCAACCTACAGAATGGGAGAAAATTTTTGCAATCTATCCATCTGACAAAGGGCTAATATCCAGACTCTACCAAGAACTTAAACAAATTTATAAGAATAAAACAAACAACCCCATCAAAAAGTGGGCAAAGAATATAAACAGATACTTCTCAAAAGAAGACATTTATGCAACCAACAGACATAGGAAAAAAATGCTCATCACCACTGGTCATCAGAGAAATGCAAATCAAAACCACAATGAGATACCATCTCACACCAGTTAGAATGACAATGACTAAAACATCAGGAAACAGCAGATTCCGGAGAGGATGTGGAGAAATAGGAACGCTTTTACACTGTTGGTGGGTGTGTAAATTAGTTCAATTATTGTGGAAGACAGTGTGGCAATTCCTCAAGGATCTAGAACTAGAAATACCATTTGACCCAGCAATCCCATTACTGGGTATATACCCAAAGGATTATAAATCATACTACTATAAAGACACATGCACACATATGTTTATTGCAGCACTATTCACAATAGCAAAGACTTGGAGCCAACCCAAATGTCCATCAATAATAGACTGGATAAAGAAAATGTGGCACATATACACCATGGAATACTATGCAGCCATAAAAAAGGATGAGTTCATGTCCTTTGCGGGGACATGGATGAAGCTGGAAACCGTCATTCTCAGCAAAATATCACAAGGACAGAAAACCAAACACTGCGTGTTCTCACTCATAAGTGGGAGTTGAACAATGAGAACACACGGACACAGGGAAGGGAACATCACACACCAGGGCCTGTTGGGGGGTGGGTGTCTGGGGGAGGGATAGCATTAGGAGAAGTGCCTAACGTAAATGATGAGTTGGTGGGTGCAGCAAACCAACATGGCACATATATACCTATGTAACAAACCTGCACATTGTGCCCATGTACCCTAGAACTTAAAGTATAATAATAATAATAATTAAAGGAAAGTTGCTACAGCAAAGTCGCTTACAGCACATCCTAAGGGTGCCCTCATTAGCTTTTAAACTATCATGAGGCCATACACCAAGCCATGGTCTTACAGTGTCCTTTGGTACCTGTCTCAGAAGAAGAGCACACATCCATCTACTCTTCTCGACACAGATGTCATCATCTGCAATAGACTCAAGAACGCTGCTCTGACATTCTCTCAGTCATGTTCATCCTGGGCCAGAATTCCACGCCCCGCTCCAACCAGGAAAGCACTTGTTGGATGGGTTTGACAGCCGCTCAGTGGCCTGCTCCCTGCCTGGCGCCCCCCGCTTTCCAGCCACCCAGCCCTCCACTCCACCCACAGTGCTCAGCCCCACCACTGGGGCATCATGACTTCCTGCCCTGGCACATGATTGCCCAGGCTCTAGCTGATAGATGGCTTCTGGCTTTCTCAGCAGGTAGTGCCCTGGGGAGCTGGACCTGGGAAGGGAAAGAAGCAGCCAAGGTCCTCAAACTCACAGCCACACAGACCCACCCTCTGCCTCTCACTGAGCTCCTAGGAGAACAGAGCTGGAGGGTCCAGCACACCCCAGAGTTTGCTTCATTACACGGAACTGGTGCTTCTCAAGCTGTGCCCAGCAGCCTCCCTCCTGTGGTGCTTCAAGATGGTCTCATCTCCTGGGAATAACCTAATTATGCTGCTGGCACCCGAGAAGGGAAGTGGACAGGGATTCATTTGCAGCCTGCTACAAAACTGCTTCTCCAGTTATTGGATTTTTCTAACTCGCTGCTGTGTTTCTTTTGATCGATGAGCGTGAATGGATCTTTGCTGGGAGATAAAAGGAAAAGGTCTCGGGGTAGCGTGGCTGCTCCTGATCCCGTCTCCTGGTGGCCGTGGGAGGCTCAATGATCCAGGCTTGGCCTCCTGTGCTGTAGGGCAGCAAGTCCTTACCTGAACTTGCAGGCGAGCCTCCCAGCTGGGATGGACTCTGTTGTGCTCTGGACTCCGGCACACCAAGCAATTTCACATTGCTTGACATTAAGGGATGAGCCAAAGGGCAAGAGCGTTAGCTCCAAATATTTACCCCAAGTCCAGAGGAGAGCCCATGTTGCCCAGATGTTGGGTGCTAACCTCTTAGCCGTCATCGTCCCCTTTGAATCAAGCCCACTGACAAGGATGCATTTGGCAGGACAGGGGAGCTCTGGAAGCTTGTGTCTGAGGGAGGAGATGCAGACTCCACAAGCTTCCCCACCAGCCCCATGGCTGGGCACTTCCTTGACATCTCACGGGGCCTGGGCTCTTCCCAGGGAGCCTCAGTCAGAGGACCAGCATCATCCTAGACAACCCTCCTCTGTTCATGCACTGAGTCAGGTGGGCTTCCCACCAAGGCTCCCAGAGCTGCCACTTCTGTCCTTGTGATGAGCTGAGTTAGAATCTCCCTCCCTGCATGACTGCCACGGCCCCTTCAACCCACTCCCTGTATCCTTTTGGGGCCCATTCCTCACCCCTAAACCCTTCTCTCCAAATGGCCTTCAGTGTGACCATTTCCAATGATGCAGGGGTTATTTCTCTGCCCTCACCCTACTGCCCTCGATTTCCCTCTGCCTCACACCCTCAGTGACTATGCAACCACTGGCTCCTCCTGCTTTCCTCTTCCCTTAGGACTCTCCTCGTCCTAGGTGGGCACATGGCCACAGTCCCTGCCTCTTCTACAGCAGAGGGCAGCTGGGTCCTGGCTGGTGGGACATGAGGAGAGGGTATGTGAGCAGGTTCCCCTCCTTCCCCCAAAGGAAACTGCTGGCCCTCAGCTTCCTTCTCCTCCTTCCGGCCAGCCGGCCTGCAGACTTGGACAGCTTCCAGCAGGCCCACCAGACCCACACCGCACATCAAGGGTGCATAGCAGCAAGTTGGAAGGAGCATGGGTTTCCAGGGACCCCTTGGAGCACAGAGACCTAATACCTCCAGGTATCTACCTGTCAGAACTGTCACTTGAAAAGCAACAGCACTGTTATGTGGTCTCTATGAAGGCAGCCAAGCCAATGATACACATGACTTCTTATTTTTCTTTTTTATTATTATTATACTTTAAGTTCTAGGGTACATGTGCACAACGTGCAGGTTTGTTACATAGGTATACATGTGCCATGTTGGTGTGCTGCACTCATTAACTCGTCATTTACATTAGGTATATCTGCTAATGCTATCCCTTCCCCCTCCTTCCACCCCACAACAGGCCCCAGTGTTTAATGTTCCCCACCCTGTGTCCAGGTGCTCTCATTGTTCAATTCCCACCTATGAGTGAGAACATGCGGTGTTTGGTTTTCTGTCCTTGCGATAGTTTGCTCAGAATGATGGTTTTCAGCTTAATCCATGTCCCTACAAAGGACATGAACTCATCCTTTTTTATGGCTGCATAGTAGTCCATGGTGTATATGTGCCACATTTTCTTAATCCAGTCTATCATTGATGGACATTTGGGTTGGCTCCAAGTCTTTGCTATTGTGAATAGTGCTGCAATAAACATATGTGTGCGTGTGTCTTTATAGCAGCATGATTCATACTCCTTTGGGTATATACCCAGTAATGGGATGGCTGGGTCAAATGGTATTTCGAGTTCTAGATCCTTGAGGAATCGCCGCACTGTCTTCCACAATGGTTGAACTAGTTTACAGTCCCACCAATAGTGTGAAAGTGTTCCTATTTCTCCACATCCTCTCCAGCACCTAAAGGGCTTCTTATTTTTGTTTAGACAAATGCCCAACCCCAGCCCTGTTTGGCCAGACCTGACCTCTGTCCACAGCCTCTGGCCTCACTGATACCTCTGTGCCCTCACTCCTCCCTCTGGAACTTCCTAGGTGTGCCACATTGCTTTCTCTTGCCACAGGACCTTTGTATGCGCCCTTCTCACTGCTTAGGAAGCTCACCCTACGCCACCCGCCCTCTTCCATATGGCCAACTCCTGCTGGTCCTTCAGGTCATGACTCAAATATCCCTTCCACTGGGGAGACTCTCAGAGTCCTCCGTTGGGGCCAGGCCTCTGTTTGAATCCTTCATTCAGCCAGTTAGCCTTCCAATAGCCTTGCCCTCACCTCACTTCTCTCAGGTTCAAATTTGTTATTATTATTATTATTATTATTTAAAAATTATTGGATTAAAGTCTATGTTGTGGGTTGAGATGTGGTCCCCACAAAAGATATCTTCAAATGCTCACCCCTAGAACCTGCAATTGTGACCTTATTGGGAAGCAGGATCTTTAGGGTGGGCCCAAATCCAGTGACTTCTGTTCTTACAAAAACAGGGAAATCTGGACACCGACACACAGAGAGTAGAATGTCCTGTGAAGGCACAGACACAGGGACACAGGGACACAGGGACAAGGCCGTGTGAAGACAGAGGCAGAGACTGGAGCAATGTGGCCACATCCAAGGAGCGCCTGGAGCCAGCAGGGACTGGAAGAGGCAGGAAGGATCCTCCCCCAGCACCACCAGAGGGGACATGGCCCTGCAGTCCCTTGGTTGAAACCTTGGTTTCAGACCTCTGGCCTCTAGTGCTGTGAAACAGTGAGTGTCTCGTTCAGAGCCACCCAGCTCGTGTTCATCTGTTACAGCAGCCCCAGGAGCTCATGCAGCCTCATTTTCACCAAAGAGCCGGCACCACGAGGGCAGGGCTGGGTTCATCTTGCTTCCTTTCCAGCGCCAGAGCCTGGGACAACAGGCCAGGGCCTCCGTAGATGGTTGTTGTGAAGTCTGTGGATACTGACTTAGGTGGTTATAACACAGATGAGAACAATGTGACTCAGAGGCGCTGACCAGACGGCCTTCCAGGAGCCTCCCAGGTGGAGGCACAGGGCACACAGAGCTGTCCCACAAGACCTGCAGCTTCCTGCATGGCAGCCACTGCCTCTTCCTCCCTTTGTTTTCCGCTCCCCCTCCTCTCCGCTCACCTTTCCTGTTTCTTCACTGCTTCCTTTCTGTCTCCTCTCTCTGGGACCTGCCAAGCCCCTTCAGACCTTCACTCCTGATGGTCCAGGTGGCGATGGACCATCTGCATCACTGTCATGGCTGAGCCTGGCTCTTCCTCCTGCACCCTCTGCCTGGGCATGGCCAAAGCCAAGGTCAGGCTAAGC
Source organism: Piliocolobus tephrosceles (assembly GCF_002776525.5). Lineage (NCBI taxonomy): Eukaryota > Metazoa > Chordata > Mammalia > Primates > Cercopithecidae > Piliocolobus > Piliocolobus tephrosceles. The sequence goes on from NC_045434.1 coordinate 217,478,628, forward strand.
TGGGAGGCAAAAGCCTTTACATGAAGCACGTGGTGCAGTCAGTTGGGGACGACGGGTCACATGGATGACCCGCCCATTGGTGGGATCTCAGGGAATGGCGGCATTTGGCCAGTTTGCTTTGGGTCCCAGTGGCCGTGGGAGCTTGTGGTGGGACCATGGCCATGTGGTATGGTGTGGGGGATGCAGTGAGTGGATCCTGGCTAGAAGTATCCCAGGTTGAGTGCCACCTGCCTCCCAGATGTGGGCACTTGGCCATCGCTTCACCTCTGAGTGCCCACTAGGACAGGGAAGGGGATGGCACTAGCACTGCATTGTGAGGTGGTGGTGAGGATTCAGGAGTCACTCTGGTAAAGCCCAGTGACGGGCACTCTGGAGGTGCCATTTAAGATTCAGGGACTAGGATTCTCAGTGGTCTTGAGGAACAGGATCGGACACGCGGCCTGAGGGAGGGAGGGAGCTGGGTCACATAGGAGAGGCCTTCGAGGGTGGAAAGGTGAGGAGAGCAGGGCTCGGCAGCAGCCCAGAGTGGGCACACAGCTGTAAGGACTTTTGTTTAACTTTTATTTTGAAGTGAAATCACATTTCAGAAAATGAATCATATTCAAGTGCACAAATCAGTGGCATTTAGTACATTCACAATATTGTGCAACCACCACCTCTCTCAAGTTCCAAAGCATTTGTATCACCCCAGAAGAAAACCCTGTAGCCATTAAACATGCGAAGGCTTTTATTCTCATAGTGTTCTTGCTAACTCTACGAGGGAAGGAGGATGGTTACTCTTCCTTTTTTTTTTTTTTTTTTTTTTTTCCTTAGGCAGCATCAGCTGAGAAGTTTCAGGGGTGTGGAATTGGGTGGAGGATGGAGCCCACCACCAGAGGATTTGGGTGACAACGCTCCACACCTTCCCCACAGCCCCGCCCTGAGGCCAGCACAGGGCAGGGCAGGACCAGATTTGCCTGTGAGTCTGGGAGGCCAAGATCTCCCCGGGCACCCTAAAGGCATGCTGTAAACACTCCCCTTCCTCCCTCTCAGCCGTCAGACATTCCAGCCAAATGCAAATGTGCGATGCCTGTCTGGGTAGAGCTTTTTCTGAAACATTATCCTCTGCATCTCCTGCACCTCCCTCGTTTCACCAGGGCTGAGCCTCTGCAGAGATTCAGAGCAATTTGTTGCCATAACAACCCCTCTCCCACTCCAGAACGTTTAAATACCAGCCTTCTTCAGCCTCGTTCTTCTCAGGGGACTCTGCAAAGTGGTTTCCTCAAGGGAGAGGGGAGGCAAGTCCTCCTCCTCTGTTCTTGGGGTGTGGAGCTCCTGATCAAACCCCCAAGTAGGGACCAGCTTTGCCCTCTGCCCTGGTCTAAAAACAGCTGAATCCTAAGGAAACCAGCTCAGTTTGGCCTCACCTCAGAGCCTAACACTTCTGTGTGACTTCCAGGCTTCGCTTAGCTTTGTTCCATCACAGAGAAATTATGAAAAGAATTATGGAAAAGCAGAAGTTAGTTTAGGGTTGTTTTCCCATTGGGAAAACCACGGTCCCAAGGCGGCGTGAAGTGTCTAAGGCCACGTCAATCACTGCCCAATACAGTGGCAAATCCAGGATCTGCTGTTGATGCCACTTCTCTTGAGTGGAGACCTTCAAAGGTCTTGAGGGAAGACTTGAGCCACTTCCACATCAGCAGGCAACTCCCCAGAACCCAAGGATCAGGCCCACCCAGGAAAACAATGTGTTTTCCTCTTTTGATATTAAGGGAGACCCAGAACGTAAATGAGTCCAAGCCTTGTCTACAAACCGAAAGATGCTGAGAAACCCCACAAATGGCACTGCCCTAAAGCATCAAGGAATGAATGGGCAACCAACAGGCTTCATTCTGTAGAATCACAAGAACAAGACAGCCAATTCGTGAAAATCCACTAGTACAGAATTCTCTGTCCTCCCAGCTTCTACCATGTTCCTCTCCTTCCCCTATCAATAAAGCCTAGATGATATATTTATTCCTGGAAATCCTTTTGCCCCTGCCGGGGTCTTATTTATAAGTCAATCCTGACTTTTAAACAGAGGTTGTTAAATGCCAATAGTTTTGATTTTATATCTAAATCAAGCAGAAAGCTTTCTAGGCTTATAAAAGAAAAACCTTTGTCTGAAATCCTGCCTTTTCAGCCAGTTTCCTTCAGGAACATTTTTTTTTTAAACCATAACTGTCACTTATAAATTATAAATTCTGTTCCCTGGCCTCTCATGTTCGGTTGTATAACCTTGTTATGTTAACATAGAAATTAAACACGAGAGATGAATCAGCTAAATTGGATTTACTTATATAGATCAAATGGCCGCAGCCCAACTAGTATGAAAATGGCCCTAACTGGTGCCAGGAAGGAACTAGCTTATTTCAAGGGATCTCAATTTGAAGAAGGAGAATGAGAAGGGCTTGAGGAATCAACACCAGCACTCAGGGTAGGTGTGGTTTCTGATGCTCTTGTTGTACATTCCAGATGGTTGGAGAAGGAGCATGACAAGTTATCATAAAGTGGTTGGGGAAAGGACAGCTCAGGGGAGGCCAAGGGGAACCAGGAGCATCCTGGTAGGTGACTGGGTGGGAGTGGCATGCAGACCTCCCTCCTTCGCCCTTGCGTTGGGCCATTTTTCAGCACCTTTTCATACATGATCTGCTTTGAGCCTACCAAGAGCGGACATAGGCAGGAGGGAGGCAGGTTCTGTTGTTCCAGTTCTGCTAATTGAATTGCAAAGGCGGAATGGGCTTCCAGATACTCCATAAAGACAGCTCCATCACACAGAAAAGAATTAAAATCAAGTCACCTCGATCATTACTAGACAAGGCTTGGATCTAAGTGCCCAGTTCCTGGCCCAGAGCAGTGCCCCAGAAGTGATCCTCCTCCCAACTTGCCCAGCCCTCACTTGGGGCTCCAGATGGCCTAAACTGCTGCCCCTTCACTAAGCAGGCCCACTCCCCAAATGCAGGACCTAGGCCTCATTCTAGAACCCATTCCCCATCCTGAAGTGCCCTGGACTCAGCCTTTGGGGCTCAGTTTAGACACTACATCCCCAGTCCCCCAGGACTGAGTTAGATGCCCTCCTTTGTACTCAAAGAGCCCTCACGGCACTCTATAAACCACCTGTCTTCCTGCCTGTTTTACCTGCTGGTCTCCAGGCCCCAGGACAGGGGTGGGCCTTGCCTTCCTGTGGGCATCTCCAAGCTGGTGCACAGCAGCAACTCTGAAGCTACAGATTGCAAGGCTGTGAGGGGACAGGTTGAGGTGAACCCCAGCTGGTGTGCAAGTGAGAATTTGGTCCTCAGAGATGCACTCTGAGATCATGCCTCGAGATCCTCATTTCTTTCCTCCCAGAGAGACCCTCTCCCCTGGAGATAGGCAGCCTTTCACACTCTGCTGCACTGTGGCTTCCAGCCACATGGGCTCCAAGACTTGGCTTACTTGGTTTTCTGGAAGAGATGGGTGTCTGTGCTGAGTTTTTGAATCATCTGAATGTTGCTCGAGCCCCATGGTGCACCACAGCCATTTTGGGTGTGAGTCTGCGAGTGGCTGTGGGAAAATACGGCACAGGGTCTCCAGGGCAGTGAGACATAGCCTTTCTGGGCAACGGCTGAGGGGAGGCAATGGGCAGAGGGCAGTTGTGCTCCAGCTCCCTCCGTCTTCTCCCCAGCATGAGGCTGGGGTCTTGCTGGGAGACCTACTGCAGTGTTGCACTGGGTCTCCAGGTGGCCTGGATCGAACACTTCTCTCCTGTTTTAAAGGTGTAGAGGCGAAGCGGAGAGAGGAGAGGTGCTCGCCCAAGGTCAGAGGAAGGAGCAGGGGCAGAGCTACCTCCTGAGTTCTCTGATCCCCATATGCCCCCATATGCCCCCGTGCCCACTGTGTCAGCTCCCAGCCTTGCAGGAGGGCAGCACACATCTCATGGGCAGTGCTGGACATGCAGGCCCTGCGGGAGGGCAGGGCTGCAGCAGGGAGGAGCACGTGGTGGCCACGCAGGACAGCGACCGGGGAGTGCTTCCTGGGGAGAAACAGCAGCAGCAGCAGCCAGTTCCCTGATGGGGATCCTCACACAACACAGAGGTGCACAGACCGCGGAGAGGGCCGGAGAGCAAGCCGTCCTCATCGTCCTGATCACGGGAGGGTCACTCTTGAGGAGGGGCAGGGCCTGTGACAGGAGGAACAGTTCCCATTGGTTCCCAGAGGGGATATGTCACTAAGAAGTCAGTTATCACTGGCTCCCAGAGGTGGCACACCACTGAAAAGACACCTCCCAATGTTTCCCACAGATGGCACATGATTGATAAGATAGCTCCCATTGGCTCCCAGGTGGCAAGGGACTGAGAAGTCAGCTCCCATTGGCTCCCAGAGGTGGCACGTGACTGAAAAGTCATCTCCAGATGGGTCCCAGACACCGCAAGTGACTGAGAAGACATCTCCTATTGGTTCCCAGGTGGCATGTGACTAAGAAGGCAGCTGTCATTGGTTCATAGGTGGCACAAGAATGAAAAGTAAACTCCCATTGGTTTCCAGTGGTCATGACTGAGAAGTCAGCTCCTATTCACTCCCAGGTGGCTCAGGACTGAGAAAGTTCCCATTGGTTTCTGGAGGTAGCCTGTGACTGAGAGGTGACCTGAGAGGGGCTGCCCCACCTCTGTCCCTCCACCGGGGTGGGCCTTTTTCCCCATGATCTCTAGGAAACCACTGGGACTGTCCTCTCCAGGCTCTGTCCCTCTGCAGGTGGAGAGGAACCACATCCTGTGGGTTTAAAGGTGGTACCGATTCTTTGCTACGTCCCACTGAGCAGTGAAATACACGTCCCTCACCTTGGGCATGGGCTCTGGCAACCACCTGACAGCAGAGTGAGGTCTAGGGCTCCCAGACAGTCTCATTAGATCCCTGGAAGATGCTGCTTGGGCCTCCTGTGAGACCCACCCTTGGAGTCCCGGCTCAGCGGGAAGCCAGACGCTATGCCATGGAGCTCACGACCCGGGCAGTGCCACACCCTGAGGGTCCCCAGCCACTGGAGAGACCATGGAGGCTACAGTTGTGGGGAGAGAGCAAGACCTGGGGACACCAGGGCTCAGGCATGGAACTGAGGTGGCCTAGCTGGCCCCATCCACCAGGGACACCCCTAGACAAGCCCTGCTTGAATGTCTGACCAACAAAATCATGAGCAAAAGCACAGGTCTGTTGTGAGTCGCTGTGTGTCAGCGGCTTCTTTGTGCAGCAAAAGTCCTCCAGAACCGGAGCCCAGACTCCAAGCGTGCAGGGGGAGTTAAAGAATTAAAGCGAAATTTCCGAAGATAAAGATGATGAACAACACACCCTGGGTCACTCCTTCTTCTATCCTTTTTTCCCCCCAGTAAATGTCATGCTTCAAGGGAGCATAACTAAGGAAAGTTCAAAGTAATAATATCAAGAATCTGCTTCCTTTTATTTCTTCTGACATTTTATTGTGATATGTAATTGGAAGAAGATGAAACCTCTGATGGGTATATTTAGTTCGTTGTGTTGGTGAGTGTTTCAAAGGGGGGTTCTCTGTGGCTCTCATTAGCATCAAGTATACGAATCTCCAAGTTGCTCCTTTACTGAGCTGAGTCACGCTATGGGCATGTGACATATCCATATCTAGAACTGGGCATCTCATGACTGGGTCTCATATCATAAACCTGGAACTCAGCCCCAACAGAAACACACTCCTAGCTATGGCAGCTGCTCGGCCAGCACAGCCTCACTTCTGTTCAGTCCCAGCGGGGGCTCCTGACTGAGAAGTCAGCTCCCATTGGTTGACTTCAGCAAGTGTGAGCCATTTTCTTCCAGATCTGTAGGACCCAAGGGACCCGACTTCTTAGTCACATGCTACCACCTCTGGGAGACTGACAGGCTTTATCCCAGAGAAGCCTTGTCCAAGGGAACACCAAGCTGTGAATGAGTTCTGGCTGTTATTTTCAACTGAGGCAAAGATAATCTCATGTCCTTGCCTATCTCAGCAGGTGGCCTTTGTTCCTTGAAGCATGGCTCAGTGTCTCACCAGGGAATCAGGGCACACTTGCTCCTGACTGGCTGATGGGATGCACTGCAGGCCCTCTGGGATGTGGTTCTCTGCTTGTCTTTGTTAGTTTGGCTTTGTTGTCATTTTTAATGGTAAGTGTCTCAGAGCACTATCTCTCCAAGATCACACTGAGCTTGCCATGTCCTCTGGTAAGGGAGAAGGTGATTGTGGTCTGACGTTCTGGATTCATCCAATCAGTGTCCCCCAACCTACCTACCTATCAGTCTAAGCCTTCTGAGCCAAATCAGCCTCCATAGCCACATCCACTGGTAATGCTACCCACGCAGCATGTGTCGGGTTATTTGGCTAACTGAGACCTATCGGGCCTCCCCAGTGTGGCACACAAGCTCTACACTCGGAAGTTCATTGGTAAAAGGAGAGATGAGGTCATCTTCCCATGTGGCTTAACTCCTAGGGGGCCAGACAGCCAATAAACAAGTAAATCAATTCACAAGCAAAATAAATGCAGATAGTGGAGACTGCTGTGAAGAAAATAAAACGGCAAAGCTAATGTGAGGAGCCCAGGGTGTGGGGAAAGACTATCTGGTGGGAATGTCAGGGAAGGCTTCACTAAGAGATGACACTAAGTCCTGCTTGACAGAAAGAAGGCAGCCATGCAGTGGTGTGAGGACCCAGGAATCCAGGCAGAGGGCATGGCCAGTGCCAAGGTCACGAGGTAAGAATGAACTTGGAGAATCTGAGAAACAGCAGGGTCCACATGGCTGAGCAAGTGGGGGAGCAGAGGGATTGCCTTCCACCATTTGAGGTTCCGCTCAAAATCCTCCTTAGATTGACTTTTCCTGACATCTCCTGCTGAGAGGTTCTGCCTGCCCTGACCCTGACCCCAGTGACCCTCCAAACCTTCACCTTTTCTATTCGCTTGGCAATGTTTATCGATTTCCAGGCCACCTTGGTCGTGTGTTTATCTGTTCACTGTCTGTTTCTCCTGCTGGAGTATATGCTTTGTAGGGAAGGTCATCTCTGCCTTTTCCACAGCCATATCCCCAGTGCCTCTTACAGCTCAGGGTACCTGGTGTGTGCTCAAGAAATAATTGTTGAATGAACAATTCACTACACCCATCAGGAGCTATTCACAAAGCAGTAGTACTGGCATCACCAGAGTGGGTCTGTCACATCTGGAGAGAATTTAAGTCTATTAACATTCATCTTTGAGCCTGGAGGACATTGTACACACACACACATACACACACACACACACACACACAAATACAAATAACAGTTACCACAAGCACAGTCGTACTTGCCTGTGAGGTCTTTATGTGGCAGATTTGTCTGAGAAGTTAATCAACTCACGTATAAAGATGTTAATGTCAACAAGAAAAAACAAATAATCCCGTAAAAAAGTAGGATTCTTAAAAAAAGACATACAAACAGCCAACAAACATGAACAAGTGTTCAACATCACTAATTATCAGGGAAATCCAAATTAAAACTGGAATGAGATACCACCTTACTCCTGCAAGAATGGCCGTAATTTAAAATTCAAAAAACAATAGATGTTGGTGTGGATGTGGTGAAAAGGAACACTTTTACACTGCTGGTGGGGTTGTAAATTAGCATAACCACTATGGAAACCAGTATAGAGATTCCTTAAAGAACTGAAAGTAGAATTATCATTCAATCCAGCAGTTTCACACTGGATATCTACCCAAATGGAAAAAGTCATTATGTGAAAAAGACAATTGCACACACGTTTATAGCAGCACAATTTTCTATTGCAAAAATATGGAAACAGCCTAAAAGCCCAACATCCAATGGGAGGAGAAAGAAAATGTAATGCATTTACACCGTGGAATACTACTTAGCCATGAAAGAGAATGAAATAGTGGCCTTTCAACTTGGATGGAGCTGAAGGTCATTATTCTAAGTGAAGTAATTCAGGAATGGAAACCAAAATATCATATGTTCTCACTTTTAAGTGGGAGCTAAGCTATGAGGATGCAAAGGCATATGAATAATATAATGGACTTTGGAGACTCGATTGGAGGAGAAGGGTGGGAGGGGGATGAGGGTTAAAGGCTACATATTGGGTACAGTATATACTGCTTGGGTGACACGTGCACCAAAATCTCAGAAATCCCCACTGAAGAAGTTATCCATGCAACCAAACACCACCTGTACCCCAAAACAATGGAAATAAAAATTTTTTTTAAAGATACTAATGTCTCTATTCTGTAAATGAGGTGGCAAGAACTTAAAAAGGTTAATGGCTTGCCTGATGTCACACTAAGAGGTGTTGATGGGTCTTGACACAGGACTGGAGCTTCCAAGGCTGGTCTCTCCACCCCTCTGCTTGGCTCAAACTCATAGAAACACAAGAACACATGTGTTTGGAGGAGTTTATTGGTGCTTCCCTGGATTGCTTTAGTCCCTTGTCTGTAAACCTCTCTGCTGGTTTAAGCTGGTTTAACAGTTTTAACTGGTTAAGTTTCCCATGTTGGTTTTTAGAGGCAATATGGTGTAGTGTTTAGCCGTGTATGCCCCCAGGAGCCACCCTGCCTGGGCTCCACCTCATAAGAGCCTGATTATTTGGGGCGAGTGATTATAACTGTCTGTGCCTCATTTTCCCCATTTGCAAAACAGAAATGCTAAGGATAGCCACCTCATAGATTTGTTGAGAGGGTTGAAAGTATTCATCTCTGAAAAGCTCTGCTTTTGATTAAGGAAGGGAAACTTTTGTGAGGACATTGTTCCCAGTCTAAAAACTAGGAAAAGTCAGAAAATGTGACAAAATCACACACTTTAGTGAGCTCTTCAGAGAGCTGAGGCAGCAAGACAGCCAGGTGAGCTGAATTCCAAAGAGTGGAGAGTTCCTCCAAAGAGAGATGGGATCCATAGCTGTTTTATCTTGGCGAAGTATGGGAGGACAAGATGCCCATCATAAAAGTGAAAAGAAAATAGCTGGAATTTTAACAAATTCTCAAAGACAGGGTATGGGTCAGCATGACAAAGTAGACTTCCTCGGGGCCAAGACACTAGGGATGTTTCCACTCACCCACAAGCTCCTCTCTAGGGTCCTTACTATGGGGAGGGTCTCAAGAGACACTGAAGCGAGGCAAGAGACTAGGAGAGGACCTCCCCATGGTGGTACCCAGGCACCCACTTCACTCCTGCTGCAAAAGCCCTGGGCTCTGTGGGAGGAGCAGGGGAACCTCCAGCCCAGCCCCAGGCAAAGGTAGACCCCCACAGAGGGGAGGAGAGAAGGTACAGCCATCTGCCCACGAGAGAGAGGCAGAAAAGACACTGGACAAGATCCAGGATCCTGAACAGATATTAGAGCTCTGCTATCCCCAGGGGAAGGATGGGAGACTCTCTCTCCCACCCAGTCCCCCCACATGTATAAGACAGACTACATGCTATGGTGAGAGGAGGAACAGAGTCTGAGAACCCCCACTCAACCCCAGGGCCAGACTCAGAGTGCATGCCTAAGACTGAGGCTGGAGCAGGAGAAGAAAGAATATTCCATGCCCACACTACCATTTTGTACAACTGACAAGCAATGGCAATCTACTACTGGGGGAGGAACCGGCACATGGAAAGGGATATCCCCTCTGTAACACAGATGGGCAGAGAGCTGAAGGTGGAGCCCACGGATGGAGGGGTTTAAAGTCTCTGATGCACTGAAGGTAACAATGGCAATGAACTCTCCACCCTTTGGGACTCAGCTCACCTGGCTGTCTTGCTGCCTCGGCTCTCTGATGAGCTCACTGAAGTGTGTGATTTTGTTAGATTATCTGACTTTTCCTATGTCAGCAATGTTCTCACTCAACTCCTGGATAAATTTCCTTAATCCATGACAGTAATGCCTGACCAAAAAGATTCTATTTCTGAGTTTAAATACTATTTACTTCAGTCTCTATCTTGTATGCATATCTTGTGGCAATTAATTTAAAAACTATGAGACACACACACATAAGTAAGAACAAAACAACCCACTTTCAAGAGACAAAAGAGTCAACAGAACCAGACCCAAAGATGATCTGACTTTTGGGACTATCAGGGCCTTTAAAATAACTATAGTTAATGTATTTAAAAATATAATAGAAAGGTAGACAATGTGCACGAACAGATGGGGAATTATACCAGAGAGATGGAGACTGTAAGAAAGAGTCAAATGGAATAAAAAATCACAATATGACAGATAAAAAGTCAATAGCAAAGGACTTAGAATAGTGTCTGACATGCAGCAAGTGTTCAGTCTTAGTCAGCTGTCATTATTTTGTTTTTTTTTTGTTGTTTGTTTGTTTTGAGACGGAGTCTCTCTCTGTCCTCCTGGTTGGAGTGCAGTGGCGTGATCTCAGCTCACTGCAAGCTCCGCCTCCCAGGTTCCCGCCATTCTCCTGCCTCAGCCTCCCGAGTACCTGGGACTACAGGCACCCGCAACCGCGCCTGGCTAATTTTTTGTATTTTTAGTAGAGACAGGGTTTCACCGTGGTCTCGATCTCCTGACCTTGTGATCTGCCTGCCTCAGCCTCCCAAAGTGCTGGGATTACAGGCATGAGCCACCGCGCCCGGCCAACTGTTATTATTTTGAAGAACAGGGAGAGTCTTTTACTTCTTCCCTCATGGCCTCAACATTCAGCACAGGAGTAAATTTACTCAGAGTAAATCCACAGCCATGAATGTACAAACAAATACTTCCTGGCACTAACAAGGGAAGTATAACTCATTCCTTCCAGCCACACACACCAATTTGTATATATAGGAAAGCTTTAAATTGTCATTAATAGCACTGTTGGGCTTTCACCATGAAGGAGATGCAGTTCTAATTTTTTCACGTAGAGAAAGTCACTAAGTCTTCTCAACCTCCTTATAAAGTAGGCACTATTATTTTCACTTAGCAGATGGAGAAATTGAGGCCACAGAATGGGGAAATGGCAAACTTGGGCCACTTTGATGGCAGACAGCCTACTCCAGCACCCACACTTTTAGCCACCCAGCTGACAGTTCTATGTAAAAACAATGTTTGAGCTTTGCAGTCGATGCCTGTCATCTCTCGTCATTAATGGACTCCTAGTTTAGATGAATCAGCCAACAGCATCCTAATGATACTCACAGCTGACCAAAATTGTGTACTTTGTAGAGTACCACTTCTCACCATCCCAAGTACTTAATATACATTAGCTCATTTCATCCTCCCACACTGCTTTGAGCAAGATTCTCTCATCCTCCTTTTATCCTGATGAAGAAATGGAGGCACAGACAGATTAAATCACTTGCCCACGGTCACACAGCTTTTCAGCAGTGGCTTGGGACTGGTGTCCCTGCTCTTCACCTGTGTACTAAAATGCCTCTACAGAAGACAATCGAGTTCCAGAGAACCGGCAGACATTGTGTCTCCACGAGAGAAAAGTTGTCAGAGAATAGAGGGCAGCAGAGCTGAGCAGGGTCTTCGGGCCAACGGCATTACCAAGCCTCAAAGTCATCACTGCTTGAATTTTTTAAGATGCATGAACCAGCACATTGATGTTTTTGCTTAAGCCACTGAGTTAGACTTTTGCTTTCTTGTCAGTGTCCTAACAGATAATCCAGGTCACTCTCAGAAGAGCTCTGTTCTGGGAGAGGACTTGGCCACGGCTGCCTGCTAACCCCTGGTCCTCAGGTGGAGGTAGAAGGTGCTGGACAGGGAGTAGATGCTCTCCAGCTGCAATGTGAAGCTCTAGGCCCAGTAGAGCAGCAGCTTACTTTTTGTCTAATCACCTGTCATTCCATGAAGCACTTGAGGTCTGAGCTCACCCCAAAATGAACCCTCCAAACAGCCTTTATCACTACGATTTATAACATCACTGACAGCGTCATCACCTTGGATTGAGTTTTTCAATTCTGAGTACCATTCGGTAGTGTCTGTTCTAGCCAGATGACCCTGGAAGGTTAGGCCACGGAAGCATTGCTAACTAGATTGTGTTTTCAAATCCCTATGACGATTCAGACCCCAAATCCATCTGACTCCCAAGCTTCACCTGCACTATTTGTTCCACCTGATGGCTCCAATGAACAATTTCCTTTGACTAAGATTTGTGCCTCTCCTCTCTCTTCTTGGAACATGTAATAAATTTTCCATACCCAATTTCAAACCAAACTCAATTTCCTAATGCTCTCCGGTGACTTCCGTTCAGGTGAGTCATTTAGCCTCTTGGCTTCAGGACTTCTCTTTAAAAGAGAAAAATGAATGATCCCCACACTTCACAGGAGAGTTGCAAGAATTAATTAATGTTTATAAAGGGTTTTGCTGTCCTGTGGCGTCTTTGATATCGGAGGATGAAAGTCTGCGAGTGAGGACAGTGAGCACCAGATTCAGGAGGGAAACAGAGAAAACAATCCTCTCTTTGTTAGCTCTGGTTCTCCTCTGTTTCGCTTTGACATTTAACAAAGTTCTTTTAAGTTTTGTTCAAAGTTGAACGCATTCATTTCAATGTCATCCTTTGATGAAGCCATTCAAAATAAAGTTTTTTAAAAAAACAAACAAACAAACAAGCAAACAAACAAAAAAAGTTACACAACCCAGAGAGACTAGAGGTAGAAGTCTGCTTCTTGTCAACCAGAAACCTAACTTTCGTAACCTTCACTTTGTCATCCGGGAGCAATGTGAACACCCCTGTTCCTGCCTCCCTAAAATAACACCCTCCCACCCCACACTGCAGACTCCATCCCCACTCTGTAAGTGTGTTTTCTGTTCTAAGGAGAGAAGGACGCAGTGTTTACTAATTTACTTTTTCCAGGAGGGGAGACTATGTCTGTTATGGACTGCATTATGCCACCCTCCCTTCCAAATTCATGCGTGGAAGTCCTAACCTCAGTATCTCAGAATGTGGCTGTGTTTGCCACATTCTGAGATACTGAGGTGATTAAGTTACAGTGAGGTTGTTAGGCTGGGCTGTGATCCAACAGGACTCGTGTCCTTATAAGAAGAGGAGATTAGGACATAGACACACAGAGAAGCATGATCATGAGAATATACAGGCAGAAGACGACCACACAGGCCAAGAAGAAACCAACCCTGCCCATGATCTCAGACTTCCAGGCTCCAGAACAGTGAGAACATAAATTTCTGTTTAAACTACCCAGTCTACGGTAGTGTATTACGACAACCTGAGCAAACGAATACAGGGTCTTAGCCCACTCATGGTCTTAGCCAAGTTTCTCTGCGGTCACGAATCCAGGAGGGAATTTCAGCAACAGAGACCCAAGCGGATGTCTAAGAAATGCAGGCGTTCCACTTATCTCTCCCCTGGAGTTCTCTGATAGCATTTGGGAAGGAATTTGGGGCAAGAACTGACATGGAGGCTCATTTCATACAAAAATGACTGATTTTTTAGGTCCTTCAAGTTTTGTTTTAAAACTTTAAACACTAAAGTTTTGTTTTAAAAACCCGTGTTCTGGCTCATTCAGGAAATGCATCCAAATTCTTTTCTGTGTTGCTATTAAAGAGGTGCTAGGACAAGTGTTTAAAAATATCTTCTCTACCTTCCAGAGAAAGGAAATGATCACATGGTTTTCTTATCACTGAGGAACTGATGATCTTCACTAATATTTTGTAGCAAATTAAATAGGGCCACAAATGATTTGTACCTCCTCTAATTAAGACTTGGAGTCTATTTCTTGTCTCCTAGAATATGGGGGTTGGGACTTGCTTAGCCAATAGAATGTTGTAGAAATGGGCCTGGCATGGTGGCTCATGCCTGTAATTCCAGCGTTTTGGGAGGCTGAGGTGAGTGGATCACTTGAGGTCAGGAGTTTGAGACTTGCCTGGCCTACATGGTGAAAACTCGTCTCTACAAAAATGCACAAATAAATAAATAAAATAGCCAAGCGTGAGGGCATGCACCTATAATCCCAGCTACTTGGGAGCCTGAGGCAAGAGAATTGCTTGAACCCAGGAGGTACAGGTTGCAGTGAGCAGACATCACACCACTGCACTCCAGCCTGGGTAACAGAGCCAGGCTCTGTCTAAAAAATAAGACAATAAAAGAATGTTGTAGAAATGACATGTGTGAGTTTCAGAGCTGTGTTAGTCAGAGTTCTCCAGAGAAACAGAACCACCAATAGAGCGTATGTGCGGAGAGAGAGAGACGTTATGAGAAATTAGCACATGTAATTATGGAAGCTGACGAGTTCCCTCATCTGCCGCCTGTAGGCTGGAGTCTCAGGAAAGCTGGAGATGCACTCCAGTCTGAGCCAAAAGGGCTAAGAACTAGGGAGCCAATGGTCTACATCCCCATCAAAGGGTAGAAGAAGATGAATGTCCCAACTCAGGCAGTCAGACAGAGAGAGATCGAATTCTCCCCTCCTCTGCCCTTTGGCCATTTGGTTTCTCAACCAACTGGATGGTGCCCACCCACACTGGGGGGCACCCTGTGGCCCAGTCGAGTTAACACGTAAAATTGATCATCACAGGACCCTTGGCCTTAAGACATTTGCAGTTTCTACCTTTGCCCTCTTGAAATGCTTCCTGGGACCCCCATGCCAGGAATAAGGATGAAAAGTCACATGGGGTTGTCCCAGCTGAGACCCCAACCCAGCTGAGCCCACTCTTGTGAGTAGACCCAGGTGTAACCAGTCACCAAATATCTCAGTCAGCCCAGAGAATCAGGAGGAATATTAAGTTGCTGTTGTTTTAAGCCACTAATTTTGGGGGGTTGTTTGGCTTAGAAATAACTGGAATACTTTTCTTCCAGTCAGTTTATGAAGAAAGAAGGTCAGTCTGAATTTGATAAAAGATAGGCTTTCAAGAAATTTTTAAAATCTAGTTATATTATTTTTAAACTAATGCAACAAAGAAGTTGTTCAATAAAATCGTTCAGACACAGAGCCCTGAAGCCATGTTTTAAAATAATTTGTAATATTATATTAATCATATGCAAACAATGCTTCCAAAAGGCTAGGAAACAATTGATTCTTTTAATAATTTAAACAATGCCCCTGAAATCTTTTGCAACATGATCTGCTTAGCAAAATACTTTCCCCTAAATCATTTAAGGGAAGACCTTGATCATCCTATAAATCATACCATCACAAATTCCACACTGCTGTTGCCTGAGTCAGGGATGTCTTCCTGGATGTGACCCTAACAAGCTTCATTGCTCTGCTTTATCTACCCTTTGGGGGCCTTTTTACTCCCAAAGTTGATTAAGTTAGCATATTTCCTAAAATGGAGGGCTCACATTGGACCTTTATATTTGTCACAGCACACAAACCACAAAGGTTTGCAGCACTTTGACACACAACCTCCCAAAGTGCTGGGATTACAGGTGTGAGCCACTGCACCTGGCCATGCGTGCATCTTTCTGTGTGTGAACATGTGTGCATGCACATGTGTATTGCATGTGCATCTGTGTGTACTATGTGTCTCTGTGTGTGCATGTGTGTGTGTGTGCATGTGTCTCTGTGAGTGTGCATGTGTGGATGTGTCTGTGTATATGTGTGTTTCTCTGTGGATATGTGTGTCTCTGTGCATCTGCATGTACAGTGTGTCTTTGTGTGTGCATGTAAGGATGTGGATGTTTCTTTGTGTATATATGTGTGTCTCTGTGTGTCTGTGTGTATATATGTGTGTCTCTGTGTGTCTGTGTGTCTCTGTGTATGCATGTATGTATGTGGAGGTGTGTGCCTGCAATGTGTGTGTGTGTGCATGTGTCTCTGTGAGCGTGCATTTGTGGATGTGTCTGTGTTTGTGTGTATATATGTGTGTCTCTGTGTGTGTGCACCTGACTGTGTGCATATGTGTGTGCCTGTATGTGCATGTGTGTGCATGTGTCTCTGTGAGTGTGCACGTGTGTGTGTGCATGTGTATGCAAGCTCTGCACTGACTGAGGTCCATCTATTGAGAAGGTGACTCAGTCCTGTCTGAGATAACATAGCCCAGGGGCTGTGTTAATGTCCCTAAGCAGATGGTGTGGCTTCCAGACCCTTTGTGACCAGTGTATTTTTGTGGATCATTTGTGTCATCCACGTCAGCAATGCAGCTCCCCAAAGTGGGATGGATGGGACTGGTTTAAAAAGAAAAGTTTTCCCCAGCCCTGGAAAATAAGACCTAAAGCTGGCAGTGCAGCCACCGCGGTCCTTCATACCACAGACAGCCCCCAGACCTCGCACAAAAGCCAGAAGACCTTAAAGGAAGTACAAAGAATACTTTTATACCTCTGAGACTTCTCCAAAGAGAAGTGGCAAACAATTGAAGAATAAAATATTGCTCCCATCAAAATGTCTCATTCCAACATTTATAGGGTCGGGAGATTCACGTTTCCCTCCCACCTTGTGGGCCAATTCCTTCTCCTAATTAGCCAGCAAGGTTATCTTATTGGTGGCTGAATGGCAGCAGCCCCTCTGGTCGGTTCTAGGGAGAATGATCAAAGAGGGATTTAATTAAATTTTCATATTTAATTTTCTTCTTTCATTTTTATTGTCCCTTTTTGCTCAAAACATGCCATTCTCAGGGAGCTGAAAAGTTGCTCAAGAGCAGAACTCAGTAAGATGGGGGTGCAGTGGGGACTTTATGGGGTTTTTTTAGAGGACCCAGATCTCCCATCTTCACTCAGCTCAAAACGTGTGTGTAATTTAGGGCAGCAACATTTGAATTATGAATCGGCAGCTCCAGTGGCAAATTAAACATGCGACAATTGGCTTCCATTCCAAGCGTCCACTTGCAACTCACCCAACCTGAGACTAATGAGTTGAGAATGCAGACAATGGCAGATTCATTCCAGGCCCCAACCCCACCTGCGTCATTCACCTGTGCTTCTTGGTTTCACGAAAGGCAGGGCCCTGTGTAGCTGGTGCCTTCAATTCACAAACTATGCAGTACACAGTCTGTGTGAATAATGCTGTAGGTGAGGATGGCATGCAGGCAAAGTCCAAGCAAAATACAATCCTTCCTGGGGGTTGTTTTGACTTGGAGGCCTGTAGCAGATTGACTTCAGGCCTTCTGTCTCTTCACACCAAGGCCATGACCATGCCTCCTTTCTCTTCTGTGGAAATATTGTCCCCTTGTTGCCTCTGCAACTGGACTCAGTGGGTTGACGGGATTCCAGAGCCAGTACAGAGCAAAGCCCAGAGGCCTGTTTTGTTGAAATGCACACGTCTGTACCTCCCTAATTGGGAATATCTGTTCATTTGCATCGAGTCTATAACCAGAGTCTTCCCAAACCAATGAGTGCAGTGAGTAAGATCTGTGCAGCTCTTCCTGTAAATGGAAGGAATCTCTTTCCTAAAACTTCAGAAGCATCATTTACATATTCATAATTCGTGTGTTTATTATACATCATTCTCATCTACTCAGCAGAAGGGAGAACGGTTCTCCTCCTGCTGCTGACTACTCATGTTAGCCTAACGGGAAGGGCACACACGCAGGAAATGTTCTGTGCCTCCACGGCCAGTAATGGACGATGGATGGATTCTCCACTTGCAGCGCCCTCTGGCGCCGCAGACAGCAAGGGCGTGACTTGACTCTGCCCAGCACTTCCTGATAGAAAAGGCGAGTCCTTGCTCCCGAGGGCTGGCGAGGCCACTTGGCAGTTGTTAGGGCTTGGATTGTGTCCCGTAAGTGGCATGTGCAAGTCCTAACCCCCAGTACCTGGGCCTGTGACTTGATGCAGAAATAGGATCTTTGCTAACAGACTCAAGTGAAGATGAGCTCATCCTGGATTAGCACGGGCCCTAGTCCAATGTGACTGCTGTCCTTATACAAAGAGGAGGAGACACACAAACAGCATGACGTGATGATGGGGCAGGGATGGGAGAGAGGCTGACACACACGGAGGATCGCCAAGGATTGCTGGAAGCTCCGGAAACTGGAAGAGGCAGGAAGCATCCTCTTCTCCTGGCGCCTTCAGAGGCAGCATAGCCCTATCCACACCTTGACTTCAGACTCCTGGCCTCCAGATGGGGAGAAAATAAAAGGTTGTTGTTTATGCCACCCGGTGTGTGGCACTTTATGATGGCAGCCACAGAAAACAAATGCAGCTGTTTACCTGAAGTCAGGTGCTTTGTTTCCTGCTCAGGTGACCAAGTCATGAAGGGTCTAGAGCAGGACCACTCCCAGATGGGGCTGGTGACGCAGTCACGATATGAACATGTGACCCACCGCGGGGCCTCGGACACCCTCCGTGCAGTGCAGGCTCAAACACAGGAGCAGGCAGCACAGCCCTACAACAGGCTCCACAGCCTGGGCTTAGACCAACCAACTTCACATCCCACAGTCCTGGAGGCCCAGAGTTGGAGATCAGGGTTTCTGTCGGCAGGGCTGGTTCCTCCCGAGGCCTCTCTCCTTGGCTTGAAGATGCTGCCTCCTCCCTGTGTCCTCACAGGGTCATCCCTCTCTGTGTGTCTGTGTCCCAATCTCTTCTTGTAAGGGCACTAGTCAAACTGGACTAAGGCCCACCCTGATGACCTCATTCTGAGGTCTTGGGGAATAGGATGTAATATACAGAGGAAGGGACTCCTGCCAAATGGGGATGCCACTGCGAATCCAAGGGAAGCACTGATTCCCAAAGACAGCCCCTCTCCTCCTGATCAAGTCCTGGGCATCACTCGGGACCACTGAGACTCAAAGAGCTGCAGAAATTAAAACAGAGGACAGCATTTGGTGCAGTGGCTCACACCTGTAATCCCAACACTTTGGGAGGTTGAGATGGGTGGATCACCTGAGGTCAGGAGTTCAAGACCAGCCTGGCCAACATGGTGAAACCCCATTTCTACTAAAAATACAAAAATTAGCCAGGCATGGTGGTGCACACCTATAATCCCAGCTACCCAGGAGTCGGAGGCAGGAGACTTGAACCCAGGAGGTGGAGGTTGCAGTGAGCTGAGATCATGCCACTGCACTCCAGCCTGGGTGACCGAGTGAAACTCCATCTCAAAAACATAAAATGAAATAAGTAACTAAATGAAATAGAGGATGGGCTGCAGGGGCCCTAATGTTAGCTCTCGGTCACAGAAAGGGTGTTGTGACTTTGATTCGAGTCATTGGCACTTGGCTGTAAAGCCACAAAGATTCTCACTCAGGGAATCCAGCCTCCACAGGGCTGTGAGCTATGACCTTTCCAGTTACTGCTTCCCCTTTCTTCGAGGAAGAGATAGGTTCAAGGCAGGACATGACATTATCATCCACCTATGGCCTCTGCACCATGGCCTCTCCGGTAAGAATCCCAGGAGCCTCCTGAGCTGGAGGTGATCATGGATAACCCACGCCCCAGCCAGGGAAGGGCCATGGCTGGCAAGTGTATTCAGTAGACTAGGAAAGGCAGCCACCAGCCTCTCCCTTCCTCCAGCGAGGGGAGGCAGAGCAAGTCTGACTAGCCCTGCTTATTGCCCCCGGCCAGCCAAGGGAGGACACCTGGCCATGCCACTCCCTTGTCCCCTGCAGCCCCTCTGTGGGTGGTTAGGCAGCTCCGTTCTCTGCTGCTCCCACACATAGAGTGGGTCTGGGTGTGTTGAGAGAGGAAAGAAGAAGACGGAGCTCCACAAGGTCAGGCCACATCACCTGGCTCTCGTTTGCCACTGTCCTTGAAGTGCTCCTTTCTCCCACCAGAACTCCGTGGGGAGGAGTGGGGAAGCCTGCGGCAGAATGCAGGTGTTCCTGGTCTTCAGGTTTCTAGAACCCCACATATCAGCAAAACAAGCCCAGCTCCAAGAGCAAAGATGAATGGGTTATCCTGTGGGTTATTTCAGTCATGGCCAGTGAAGGAAGTTGGCACTGTGTACACGGGGCAGTGGGAGGAGGTTGGCACTGTGTCCATATAGCAGTGGGGAAAGTTGACACTGTGTCCACTTGGCAGTAGAGGAGGGTGGCACTGTGTCCACGGGGCAGTGAAAAGGGATTGGCACTGTGTCCATGGGGCAGTAAGAGAAGGTTAGCACTGTCCATGGGGCAGCAGGAAAGGTGGGCACTGTGCTTGTGCAGCAGTAGAGGAGGTTGGCACTGCATCCACAGGGTGGTGAAGAAAGTTGACACAAAGTCCATGAGGAAGTGGGGGAAAGGTTGGCACCGTGCCCACAGGGCAGTGGGAGGTTAACACTGTCTCGACGGGGTACTGAGAAAGCTTGGCACTGTGTCCATGGGGCACTGGGGAAAGGTTATCACTGTGTCCATGTTTCACATAAAAAAAAGCAGATGGACCAACTCCTGCCCCACAACTGACTCTTTGATGACCTGAGAGGGGCCCACCTGTGTACCAGCCACTGCCTTCTACAGTCAGACATGTCACCTGACCATCGCAGGTTGCCAGAGAATCTGGCCAAGGAAGCTTTTGTACCTGGGTCCACGACCACCCTGGGTCAAATCGGTTCCGTTCATTAGCAGGAAGTGGTGAGGGGCAGTGCCTGAGCCACCCACAGGACTGGACTCAGGCTGGACACAGGGGCAGGACCTTCTCCTTAGCTTGAGTGGAAATGTGGGATAAGACACAGGCTCTGGGAGTCCTTGATTTTATTTATTTCATTTTAAACATCTTCACTGAGCTGCAATTCCCACATCATATAATTCACCCATTTAAAGTGCACAAGTCAACGGCTTTCCGCACATTCACAAACTTATGTCACCATCTCCACAATCAACATTGGACATTTCATCCCCACAAAGAAGTCCTGCACCCTTCACCTTTCACTTCCCAATCCCCATGCCCACCCTCTGCCCCCAGCCTCAGGCATCCATCAATCTATTTCTCTCTATATCCACTTGCCTATTATGTGCACTTTATATAACGTGCATAAATGGAACCATACGTTTTTATATAAAAGGAGTCATGCATTTTTGTGTCTGTCCATGTCAGAGTTCTGGATCTTTTTTTTTCCTTTTCATTTTTTTTTTTTCTTTTAGATGGAGTCTTTCTCTGTCACCAGGCCAGAGTGCAGTGGTGTGATCTCGGCTCCCGGGTTCAAGTGATTCTCCTGCCTCAGCCTCTTGAGTAGCTGGGATTGCAGGTGCACGCCACCATGCCTGACTAATTTTTTTTTTATTTTTAGTAGAGACGGGGTTTCACTATGTTGGTCAGGTTGGTCTCGTACGCCCAACCGCGTGATCTGCCTGCCTCGGCCTCCCAAAGTGCTGGGATTACAGGCGTGAGCCACCATGCCCAGCCAGCTTCTGTATCTTTTGCTGAGCGAGCATGATGTGTCCTCAAGGTTCACCCTCCTTGTACTGAGTGTCAGTCTTTCATTCCTTTCCATTGGCAAACAACAGTCCATTTTAACATGATACATTTTGTTTATCCACTCATTTGTTGATGGATATTTGGGCTGTTTTCACCTTTTGGTGCCTATGAGTCAGGCTGCTATGAACATTCTCAGACAGGTTTCTTCAGTTCTCTTGGGTATACACCTGTGTATTAGTCCATTTTCACACTGGTGATAAAGACATACCTGAGACTGGGTACTTTATAAAGAAAAAGAGGTTTAATGGACTCATGGTTCCACGTGGTGTGGGAGGCCTCACAATCATGGTGGAAGACAAAAGGCACAGCTTATATGGTGGCAGGCAAGAGAGAAATGAGAACCAAGCCAAAGCAGAAACCCCTTATAAAACCATCAGACTTTGTGAGACTTACTCACTACCACGAGGGCAGCATGGGGGAAACCACTCCCATGATTCAATTATCTCCCACCAGGTCCCTCCCACAACACAGGGGAATTATGGGAGCTACAATCAAAATGAGATTTGGGTGGGGACACAGCCAAACCGTATCAACGTGGGAGTGGATTTACTGGTCAGTTTTCTTTTGCATGTACTCAAGAACATGCAGCGTTCAGCTTCTATCATCCAAAATAGTGAATGCTGCTGATGGAGCCTCATCAACCACTAGGCAAGAAATGCACTGGTAATTCCTAGGCCACTTTTGGTCACAAATCTTTGTTTTTGGTCCAAACAGGAGAAAAATGAATGTTGTGGTATTTTTTCTTCCACTTTCATGTGCTGTTTGTTGTTACCAGGGAAAATGCAAACTGCTGGGTTAGCAGACAGCCTGACCTGTTCCCCTGAAATCTGCTTCTCACACCAGCCTCAGCTGTTGTCTCCTCTGGCCTGAAGCTGGGGGCAGAGGCACAGAGTCCTTCCCTCCGCACCTCACCTTCACAGTTCCTTGCTGTAGCAGCTGATAATGCTTAAGTACCATCGGAGGCGTCAACAACCAGCCAAACCTCCACCTCTCCCTTCCTCAGCCCAGACTGTGGACACACAGTGTGTTCAGTTACTTTTAATTGCGTGTATGTTTATAAAACCCCATAGCAAATTGGAAGAAGAGCTATGCAAACCCCTCCTGGCCTCTCCTGTTGTGAATGATTTTTTTCAGGGGCTTCGATCTGACCCTGGAGACCAGAGTGGTAGGTTTAATTGGATGGATGTTTGGATTGGCCTCAGACAGTTTCTTCCCCACTCATCATTCTTTCGCTAATTCATTCAACAAACAGCCCAGGGCCAGGCCACGTGCTAGGATTCAGGACAGAGATGTGAACAGAACCCAGTCCCTGACCCCAAAGCCTCATTGTCAAGTGGGCAGGAGCAGCTGAGACCAGGGTGTGCAGAGCCTGACACCTTGGGGTGGGGCAAATCCAGACTCACAGTGGGGTTGGAGGGAAGGAGGGAGCTCTGGCTCCTCACCCCAGTGCTGCTGGTCCTCCTTGGAGACAGCTGGTCAGGGGAAGAGTTTCGCTGTCCGCAAACATCTATTTACCTTTGTGGATTTCACCTACGAAATTGTTCTGAGAACCTCCTCTTTACCCTGTTTGGGAGGGACGGACTCCTACCCAAGGGTCACAGGGATGACCAAACACGCAACACCCAACTGTGGACAGATGAGACCGACAAGGCTTCTGAGTCATATGTACTCAGCCCAGGGCGGGGGCGGGCACTGCAGGCCAAGCAGGGCCATGGGGGCCCACACTCTGGCACAGATGGCACCAGCCGGGGCTGTGGGAGGCAGTCTCTGTGGTGCTTGGCAAGAGGGGGGGATGACCCTGGCCCCAGGGGAGGACGTGAGTGGCTTCTTTGAATTATACCGTGGGCTGACAAGGATGTGACCTGGTTAGGCTGAGGACTGGATGGGGCGCAGTGTGTGGGGCTGGTGGGGAACTAGTGGGTGGGAACCTTTCCGGCAGAGTCGGGGCGTACATCTGATGAGAGCAGGAAACTCGTAGTGAGGCCTTTGGGGTACTGGGAGGCTTAGAGTCAAGGCTGCTCATGAATTTGGGGGTCCTACAGTACAGCGGGTACTAACCGTGGGAGTGGGGGCTGTCCTGGGGTCTCTGATGTCCTCCTCACCCACAAGCCCTAGCCAGGAAGGGGTTAATGGATGAAGGCAGTGAGGGTGATGGACTCAGGAGGGCTGGAGCAGCCCAAAGCCCGGCAAGAGCATGTTCCTGACCCTGGATACTCCTTAGGCCTCTCTGGCTGTAGGCTCCGGACACTGCTTTGTTCCAAACTATTTTGGAATCCTCCCTGGTCCGGATATTTGGTCTCCAGCCCTGGCCTATTTTTAACTCAGAGACTTTGCCCTTGGAAGGCGCCTTGGTGGCCATGAGCCTCTCTCCAGAATTCCACACCTCCTACCTGGTCTTTCAGTCCCCGTGCATTCCATCAACACTCGAGTCCCCTCCTCGGGCTGCACCCCACCCTGCACCACCTCCAGGCTAGCACTGCCCTTTCTTAGCCCCTCCACGCCCCTGCCTGGCTCTACAGCACATCAGCCTGTGGGCAGGAGCCCAGGTGAGTCACTACAGGAAACCTGCTGGGAGGGGGCATGCTGTGCTGTAGAGTTGGAAACTTCCACTCAACCCTCTGCCAGGGTGCCCAGGCCCCCCAGAGCCCATCCTGAGTTTGTCTGCCTGCTGCCTGGTGTGGCCACAGAGCTCTGGGCCACACACAGGCTCCCACTCTGCCTATGACCTTCAGAAGAAGGGCCGGAGGAAAGATGACCTCTGAAATCCTTTCTTGAGCAAACCTGCGCGCGTGCACGAGTGTGGGTGGCATTTGCTCCAGGCCAGAGGTTATCAGTGTTTCCAAGGAGCTCCTCCTCTCTGAAACTGGCTCTGAGTTCTGCAACACTCTGATGATGCCAACGTGGGTGGCAATTCCCAATACCCAAGAAATGTGTATTAACACAAGACCACGGGCCCCTCTCCAAGGAGGAGCAAACTGATCATCACCATCATCCCTGTAGTTTGCCAAAGGCATCTCCACCACAGGATCTAGAAGAACAGGATCTGTGTTGAAGACAAGAGTTCAAGGGCACTCATCATTTTATAGGCACCTTTAAGCACCTAGTACGTGCCATGCACAGTCTTAAATCCTGGAGAAACACAAGTTAACCAAAAAAACAAAAAACAAAACAGAGGCAGGGAGATAAAACTCTCTGCCCTCATGGAGCTGACATTTTATTAGGGAGCCGGACAGGACAGGATAAATGACTACAATGTACGTTATGTTCACAAGGTCTTAGGAAGGAAAGTAAAGTGAGTGGTGGTGGGGGCATGGCATGCTGGGAAAGGGAGTTGCCTTCTGGAATGGGCCAAACCAAGAAGGCTTTTCTGGGAAGGGGCTTCTAAGCAAAGACCTGAAGGAGTGAGCCCAGTTGTGGTCTGCGGGAAGCAGAGGTCAGGTGAGGAAAAGGGTGTGTGCAAAGGCCCTGAAGCAGGCCAAAGACTAGCAAGGATGTCTACGTGGCCAGACTGGGGCAGACTGGGGGAGGATGAGGCTCCTTTTCCCACAGGAGAGTTGACCTGGCTTGTAGGTCCCTGTGACCATCAGCGGGCTGGGCAGAGAAGCAGCATGGGTGGGTAGACTTAGAATCTGTGAGCCTCCCACCAGCTGCAGTGGCCAGGCAGAAGCAGGGAGGCGGTAGCTGCTCCCGGCCTGGGCACCATCCAGCTCGCACCACGGCTGTCTCCCGCCTTCCCTGGCCAGCTGCCCACACACACAGTCACCCTGGGCTTCTGCCTTTTCTTTCCCTCCTGTGGCCATTTTGGGTCATACTTTCTAGCAGGATACAATGATGCATGAACCAGCCCATCCCCAGAATCGATGTGTCCTTCTCCGAGGTTCTGTCCACATTGTGACCTCCGGGTGGTGCTGCAGTAACCCACACAATGGTTGCTCATCTGACCTTTGCATTTGGGTTTATGCGAAGAGGGGCTCCAACCATCAAAGGATGTCCTTTCTGGAAGATTCTAGAAAAAGGTAAGGAATGTTCCCCACAGCAGCAAGAAGACCCAAGGGCTCTGCAGTCCCCAGGGCTGAAAGCAGAGCTTATTATTATTATTTTGATAATAAGAGGGCTGGACACTCACATAGAACTTGAGTCTCACTAATTTCGGCTTTCAAACAACCTCACCGATTTTATCATTGCCATTTTTTGATGAGGATGCTGGCATCTGAAAGTTTAAAATAAGTAGCTCCATCACTGCACGCAAGCACCTCACCTAGAAGCCAGATCCCTCCACCACAGTCTGAAGCTCCCTCGGCCTGGGCTGCTCCTCCCTCCCTGGCTCCGTCCCCTCTACCAAGGGTGTGACCAGTCCATCCGTCGGGGTGCGTTTTGCTTTGTACATTTCTTGGGGAAAAAATATCTTACTTGATTTTCAAAGTATTTTTATTATTGATTTTACAGTTTTCTCATACATTTTAAAAGCATTTTTCTCCCAAACTGTTTTGCAAACCCGTGGTGAGGTGGTAGGCCCCAAGCCTGTGTGCTTGCTGGTTCACTGGCCTGGCTGTGCTCACGGCCTCCTCCTCGCCCCCTCTTCCTGCCTCCTTTGGGCCAGCTGACTCGGGGGCTTGGCTCTCAGAAGCGGCACTTCCTGGCATCTGGTCCCTGCCCTCCGGAACATTCTGCTCTTCCTGGGAACAAGCCTTTGCACTTGCCGCAGTTCTGGTTCTCCTCCCACACACCCTGCAAGGCCCTCCTCAGCCTCCGGTGGGGTTGAGGGCAGCCTGTGCTTTCTGCCCCCCTGGCTCCCCGGACCTCAGCACCTACCCCCGCACTGGGGTTGCAGAGAACGTGGATCTCACAAGGTGCACGGCTTCTTCCACAGGAGGTGAGGATCATTCCTGCCACTCAGTCATCTCTAAAATTGTTCCCTAACTCTCTGTCCCCAGTTTCATTTTTCTTAAGCATTCAATTACATTAAGCTACTAGCAGCATGCTCATTTTAATTTTCCTGTTTTACACCCCATGAAAAATTGTGACATTGTAATAAGATGAACTCTTCCTTTAGCCTGCTTGTCCTCCTCATCCACCATTTCTCTGCATCTTCTTCCCCAAGTGTCTCAAGGGTCTTGAACCTCAGGGATGAGGCTGGGACAGGCTGGCTGGAGGAGCCTTAAGCAGGCACCTGCTTTCCTTCCCAGCTTTGTTCCCAGGCTGGTGGGATGGACTGGGAATGCAAGGGTGGCCAAGTCTGTCTAGGTGGGTGAGCCTGGGAGTAGATGCACACACAGCCCGGCAGATGCACACACAGCCCGGCTCCTGAACTCTGTCCCCAGCCACCTTTCAGCAGCTCCTGTGGCTTTGGCTGTTGGGTGCTGATGCCTCTTCTTGGGTCAGCTCAGACCCTGGTACTTCTTGAGTACAGGTGACCCAGCTATGCACACTGCCTATGGGAGCCAGCCTGGGCCAGGTGGTCAGTGCCCAAGACCTGCCCTGGGGAGGTGCTTTTAGAGGGGTTGGCTTGTTCCACAGGGAAATCACAATGTGGCCTTCTGGTTGGATGGAGAAGTGATGCTTGCAAACAGATAAGCATTGTTTGTTGAACCATTTCTCTAGGTTCACGTTTTGCTCTTAAACCTTTAGCCATGTTATTTTATTGAATCTTCACAGAGTTATGCAACGTCAGTGGCATTATCTCCTTTTTAAAGAAGAGAAAGTCGACAGAGCTCTGAGGAGCCCAACAACCTCCCCAGGTGGGTTGTGCAGGCAGAACTCAAATACGGGCTTCATGGCTTCTGTTTCCCGTCAAACCATCTGTCTCTGATTCCTGCCCCCAAGGAGCCCTCACTGATATTTCCAGAATGCTCTAAAATGGTTAGAATTTGGCCAGTCTTTTCATTGATTTCTCTCTGAGTTGTAACTCACTGATATCATTAGGGGGAAGGCATTGGGTTTGAGCCCCAAGAGTGCACTCCCAAGTCAGACCGATCATTTGAGTGGAATCTGATCCCACATCTTATTGCTTTGGGGGGTCTTCACCAAGCCTCAGTTAACCTCATCTGTAAAATGGGTTCAACTGCTCTAACAAAAATACCCATGACTACAATGGCTTCAACAGGACAGATATTTGCTCCTAGCTCACATAACATCCACAGGTAGATGGCCTCCTTTTGTGAGCTCAATCAGGACTAGGGTTTCTCTCACCCTAGTTCTGAATAATACTCTTGGAAATCTCCTCTTCTGCACAGTTGAAAGTTGTCCACCAAACCCCATCACAATCCACATGATTGAAGAAAGAAGGAAACAAGCACAAAGCAAGATTTTCTTTGAAGGAAAGGACATACAGTGTGTGGCAATACACCACTTTCTGGTCACTTTGCAAGGATGACAACTTAGTCCAGAGATCAAATCTAGCTGCAAGGGAGGCTGGGAACAGAATCTTTAACTGCATAGTAAGGAGTCCTGTTAAAACTCAGAGAAAGCAGAGTTGTATTGCCAAAAAGAAAAGGCATAACATAGATGCTGAAGGGTTGATTAACAGTCTCTGCCACAGGCAATAATACTGGACTCATAGGTTTTCTGGGGGCATCAAATGAGAAGTGCACATAAAGTTTTGCATGTACAGGGCACATGTTGTCTAAAACTATTGGGGGAACCCACCCCCAATATTTCAATGTGGGTTCTTTCTATTTTCCATAAGTGTTGGCTGGCTGAGAAATAAAGAGAGACAGTACAAAGAGAGGAATTTTACAGCTGGGTTGCCGGGGGTGACATCACATATTGGTAGGACTGTGATGCCCACCTGAGCCTCAAACCAGCAAGTTTTTATTAAGGGTTTTAAAAATGGGAAGGGGTATAAGAACAGGGAGTAGGTACAAAGATCACATGCTTCAAAGGGCAAAAAGCAGAACTACTAATAAGTGTCTAACAAAGATCACATGCTTCTGAGGAAACAGGACAAAGGGCAAAAGCGGAACTACTGATAAGAGTTTATGTTCAGCAGTGCACATATTGTCTTGATAAACATCTTAAACAACAGAAATAGGGTTCAAGAGCAGAGAATCAATCTGACCACAAATTTACCAGTGCAGAGTTTCCCCACCAAAGTAAGCCTGAGGGTACTGCAGAAGACCAGGGCATATCTCAGTCTTTATCTCTACCGCATGAGACAGACATTCCCAGAGTGGCCGTTTATAGACCTTCTCCAAGGAATGCATTCCTTTCCCAGGGTATTAATATTAATATTCCTTGCTAGGAAAAGAATTTAGTGATATCTCTCCTACTTGCACGTCCACTTATAGGCTCTCTGCAAGAAGAAAAATATGACTATTTTTGCCCGACCCCGCAGGCAGTCAGACCTTATGATTGTCTTGCCTTGTTCCCTAAAAATCACTGTTATTCTGTTCCTTTTTGAGGTGCACTGATTTCAAACACACATGTTTTACAATCAATTTGTACAGTTAACACAATTATCACAGTGGTCCTGAAGTGATGTACATCCTCAGCTTATGAAGATAACAGGATTAAGAGATTAAAGTAAAGACAGGCATAAGAAATTATAAAGGTATTATTTGGAAACTGATAAATGTCCATATTAAAATCAAATCTTCACAATTTATGTTCCTCTGCCGCAGCTCCAGCCCATTCCTCCATTTGGGGTCCCTGACTTCCCACAACATCTCTCCCTTTCTTTTTATATAAATGTGCCATGGCGACGGAGGCTTGTTCGTTCTCTTGGTTTTGATGTGGGATTCTTTGACTGGTCTGGCACACTAAAAACAAGCTGATTAAACAGAGAAACATAATTCCAAAATTTACTACAGTGGAGCCCCCAATAGACTTAATCCAAGTCATGAGGTTTAGTCCAGAAAGACTTTCTGCCACCTGATCTAACAACTTAGCTCCAGGCACAATGGATAAATGAGCTTGAGAGGCTTCAAAAATTTCTTTCTTTAATTTAGTTATGTCCAAGGACAAATTATCTTCCCTACCCAGCAGGTGTCCTTTGATCAGTTCCCATGATCAGTCTTGTTGTAGGAATATGGTGTGATACAGAAATCAGAAGCGTTCCAATCGCACTGCATTTGCATGCAATGTTTGAGACTCACTACCTGATCTCCAAGCCAAATAACAGATTGTCTTAAATCATTAATCTGATTAGCTAATTTTTTATCAGTGCTCTGTTGAGAATTCCACATTTGGGTGGAATTGGCCTGCCAATCATTAACAAAATGAGCCGTTTGAATAGATTGGTGTAATGCAACTCCAGCAGTGGTGGCCAGTGCAGTGACCATAATTAGGCCCATGATCATAGTGATTAAAGTGAAAACAAATCTCTTAGCTCTTTTGAGAATTTATTGTAACATTTCATTACTTAAATGTACTGAGGGGGAAGATTCCCAAGGTCTGGGTAAAGTTACCAGTATCCAGATTCCTTCTTGAGCTCGGACCAACATTACACTTTTCCTGAAGTCAAAATAGGAATTAACAAAAGTGTATAAATGACAATTAATGCATTGGACAGTTTGATTGTTCATCCGAATTTTGATATTTCCCGCTAATAGCATGTAAGGAGGCCTAACACAACTCTGCATAGGAATAGTCATGTTGGAGGTAAACAAAGCAGAATATTTGAATCTACATTGATACTGAGGGAGAGGAGCAGCAGTGGCAATGCCCGATGTTCTCTGCTATAAAGAAGCAATCTGAGGTGCCTGGGGATGCCGAAGAGGTAGAGGGGCATACCTGAGTCAAGAAGAATGATCATAATGCCAATCAGAGTCCTGTAAAGGAGGATTGGCATCACAAAGAGGAAGAGGGTTCAAAGGGGATTTATCATGGGGTTCAGAATCATGGATGCAAGGGGCAGTAGTGGGGACAACAGACAGAGAAGTTTCCCCTTCCCATACTCGCAGTCTGGACATGGCAATAGACAATTTCCAAAGTTCTGGGTGTTCTGGGCTCAGAATGGGGAGTATCACATGAGGCCTTGGGGCGGGTGGGGGTAGGTAATGCACTTATCTTCCCATTTTAAGGGAAAGAATGAGCTGAACCTCCTATGAAAAGTAGGAAGATGATCCTCATCCTCCCAATAAAAAATAAAATAAGTAGCCTCCAGGCATTCCCTTCCGCCAGAGGAGCAATTGTTTGTTTTTTAAATAGCCCTTTGGGGCCCAGTCTATTACTAAACCATGTGAGTCACTTTTTAATAGTACTGCAGGTGAGTTAACACAATCTTCCCAGATTAAAGTTTTAGATGGGCCCACAAAATTTTTAGGACATGGTTTTCCTACAGCTTTATAGTGAAAGTGTGGGGTATCTCCTATTACTCCCCCTTTCATTTGTCTTAAAGGAGAGAGGGAGAGGCCGGAGACCAAATGTCTCCATTCCCCTGTGGCTGATCTCTTCGGAAGGTAAGCAGCCCAGACTTGAGTTTCTAGATGGACGCAACCAGATGCATGTCTGAGGCACAGAGGAGGGTATTTGTAACCCATAGTAACATTAGATGCAGTGCCTTCTCCTGGTTGAGCATGGCAATGGTCATCTATAGCTCCAGGCATCCACACACTATTATTAGTATAGATTTCCGCAGGAGCATCCATCCAGGTGAGAGGTCAAATAAGTGGAGGAAAAGGCACATAAGCCCAATAAGAATAATTTTGTGTAGCAGGTAAATCAGTTTGAGGGGAAACTGGTGAAACAGAAAGTATATGGAGGAGAATTATTAAATAATTTAATTATTTAATTATTAAATTAAATTATTTATTATTTAATTATTAAATTAAATTATTTATTATTTAATTATTAAATAATTTAATTATAAAATAATAATTATTAAATAATTTAATTATAAAATAATAATTATTAAATAATTTAATTATAA